>NC_137500.1:16585000-17030000 GCF_041902795.1 Electrophorus electricus | reverse complement strand
AATATTGGGCAACTATTAGTGTGCAGAATTATTATGCAACCAAATGAAAAACAGACATCTTCCCATCTCACTTGTTTGTTTTCAGTTGTTAAAGTGAGAATAAGGAATAAACATGTCAATTTACAAATAAACATTTGACATTCAAAAAAAAAAAAAAGTGACAAATATAGCAACCATTCTTTTTTATACTAGTCATAAGCTTTCTATTCGTGGAGTCTGTCAGTATCTTAGTCTGTTGACGATCAACTTTTTGTGTAGCAGCAACCACAGCCTCCCAGACACTGTTCAGCGAGCTGTACTGTTTTACTTCAGCATAAATCTCCCATTTAAGTTGGGCCCACAAGTTCTCAAGGTCTTAGGTCAAGTGAGGAATGGGAACACGTCATTATTCTTTCATCTTTAAAGCCAGTACTGGCTAGCCACCCAGTGGAGCACTTTGATGCATAGAGCACTGTCCTGCATAAAACTCATGGACTTCTTGAAAGATGCACTTTTTCCTGTACCACTGTTTGAAGAAACTGTCTTCTAAAAACTGGCAGTAGGTTTAGGAGTTGATTTTGAGTCCACGTTCAACCTGTAAAGGTCCAACTAGCACATATAGCTTAATAATACCAGCCCATAACAGAACCCCACCTCCAACTTGCTGGCATCTGATTCGAAGTGGAACGTGCTTTTCTCATCATGTTTTTTGCAAACCTGTTGACTATTTGCAACAAAATGTTTGATGGTTCTGTGATTACCCCCCAATATCTTAGCAATTTTAAGAGTACTGCATGCCTCTGAAAGACTTTTTTTACAACTTGACTTTTTAGACTCAGTTAAAAATCTTTTTGGCCCATTTTGCCTAAGGAAAAGCAGCTGCCTAATGATTATGCACACCTTAATATAGGGTGATGATCTCCTTAGGCCACACCCTCCCTCATTACACAAATACGCATCACCATATATGCTTAAATCCAATAACCATTCAAGAGCTTGGAAAATATGCATAAAAATGATGAAATATTCTCTTGCCTAATAATTGGGCAAATAGTATATGAAAGTTTAGGTAGAAATAAGATATTTTGAAAGAACGAGATGTTGAAATGACAAGATATTTAAAAATGATTTAAAATAAAGTTAAGTGAAAATGGTGGCACCGTACTTCAAAAAAACTTTCACAGCTTACAGTAAAGGACTTACATTGCTGTATTATGCAGTTGAATCAGAGTTGTTCAAGTTATTTTTGCTTAAAAATAGTATCATCTAAATTACACTTTTTTTTTTTAAAGTGAGCTAAACCATTAAAAAGTGATTGATTACAAAGCTCTGGTAGAGCTGTATTAAATCACTGAAAATACTCACTGTTGCACAGTGCAGAACACGTGATTTATGTTGCACATTATTACTGATGTCCATGATGCTGGCATCCTGTATTACACCTTTCAAATCCACATTCATGTCAAACTTTTTTCTGAACTCTTCTTCTGAGGAATACAAACATCATACCATTTTAACAAACATAATATAAATTAATAAAATCAAATCATGATGTGGACAAAGAAACTGGATTTGCCACCACAGCAACCTTCCACTGTGATAAAGTAAATAATTTCAGACAAACCATCTAATATCCAGGTGTGGTGATGAGGTTAGAGTAGACTTTACAACAGTTGTAGAAGTAGCGAGTATCTTATAGAAAATAACAGACCAACTTTTCACCTATAAACTGTGATCAGAAATTAATTACTCTAAATGCATTTCTAAATGGCTAAAGTACCTACCAAGTTTAATTCTATCTTTTTCTTAATACATCAAAGGGGCTTACTTGTTTCTTTGCTTTAGATTTCTCATATTTGTAAATTTACTAATTCATCTTGCAGCACCAGGATGAGGGCTTGTAGCACTTGAATCCCTAAATTAATTCACAATTCAAAAGCATGTTCTTCTGCCCTATATATAAAGGTTACCATTCTCCTTCTGACATCACTTTTTGAAACCCAATGCATAAATTGCAACAAAGATTAATTGCTCACACCAAGTCGTTCAAAAATGATCTTAAAACTGGAGGTGCACTTAGGGGTTAAGTGCACTAAATTGCTTCAAGTCATTATCATGGAGTTGCTTGTGATGGCTAACTTTGCTGTTTCCCAGACATCATGTATATTGGACTATTGTCTGTGATCACCTGTCCTGTATTATATCTGTAGTCAAAATATTTCCATAAACTTCTGCTTTTAGCTTTTTTGATGGAGGAAAAAGTTCTGGGGCCACACCACCTTCCACTATGCTCTGGAATCTCTCTCTCTCTCTATGCTTACAAATCTCTCACAGCAATGAGGGCAATGACACGTGATCAGAGTGCCACACAGCAGTGCATGAGATGATAAAGCAGGCTTGCTTTGTGACTCTGGCAAAATAAGCATCTTTTTAAAATGCATTGACGGTATGTTGAAGTGTCCATGATATTATTGTACGCCTTTAATATCGTGATGTATCATATTACCGTATATCGACATATGCCTGGTAGAGACTGAAAGATGGGGACTTTTTCTTTAATAGATGTGAGCCATATATATACACCGAGGCCCTTTGATGTGAAGTCAAAATTATTTTTGTGTGGTATTTTGTTGCCTCTAGTATCAGTGTTTTCTAATTCACAAATCCATAAATTATTATTTAAAAATGTGTTCTTGTTGGTGTCTGCATGAAACCATCACAAAAAAAGCTTCTCAAATGACAAAACATGCAAATGTTAAAAATTAATAATAAAAAAAAAAAGTCAGATATTACTTTTATGACATTTAGCAGACACTTATATCCAAAATGATTTACAATTATGACTGAGTACAATTTGAGCAACTGAGGGTTTGCTCAGGGGTCCAACAATGGCAACTTGGCAGCAATGGGGCACTGAGCTACCGCTGATATTTATATTCATTTGTGCATTAATACTTTTCACAGTTTATGCAATCTGTGAGAAATCAAAATTTGCTTAAGCTATTACTGACAGAATGAGAGAAGAGCTAAAATGATGTCTTACCATTGATTTGAGCTATTTGTATGAGGCATGTGAGCCACAGCTGTTGATTATAATTGGATAGTGTTGGTGATTTCAGGTAAAAGGGTCCAGTCTTAAAAAGCAATTAATAAAAGGGAGTTAATAGTAATATAACGTATGAGAAACTGTACTTGAAAAACTTGATGGCTTTTCAGCTTCTTACAACAATAAACAGTGTTCTTTAACCTAAGACATACACAGTGGCAATTCAAAGTTCTTTACACATACAATGCAGAATAAGATAAATATAAAACATTTGCAAAATAAAATAAATATTTAAATAAACAGAATAAGAATTAAAAAGAGGAAAAATAAATTAAAAGACTCAAGTTAAAAAAATGCAGTTTGTTATGCTAATGGTTGTATTCATATAGCAACTGCAAAGAGTGTACAGTAAATAGGCAATATTCCATAATATCAAATGGAATTACAAATTAAACCCCAAATAAATTCAACTCCATCTCTCATTGTATATGGAAACTACTCTAGGTGACCAGTTCAGCAATGAAATAAAGGCATGAAATAAAATTTTAAAGAGGAGAACTAAAGAAACTAGAATTGAGTAAAGAGCAAGTGCACTTTTAGATATTCTGCAATGTAAATATATTAATCACGTCTGATCTCAAACCATGTCAATTTGTTCTATGAGCAGCAGCATAGTAGAGATTCGATTCATGTTTGAACAGCCAATGACAGAGTGCTAAAGTGGTGACAGGTGGGTTTTGCACATCTGCTCTCTCCATGGTCCATTTCATAGTGGAGAATGTGCATGGATAAAAAATAAATAGGCATAGGAACTACGTTGCGCTTACGGACATTATTATATAAAATCTCTTCACTTGAAGCAGTGGTGCTGTGACAGTGTTGAGTGCACTTAGGACAACGCATGTGTACTTTGTACAAGCATGCTACAAAAAAGGCACAGTATGTGGAAAGCACTACATGTTTTGTTTTACACACTATTACATGCATTTCGCTCTATACCATTTGTTATATTTGTTCAGGTTTATACTTACCTTAGACCCATTGGCACTGGTGCTTAAACCATTGTAGAAGTTCTCTGTTATGATCTTTGGTCCTGTGAAAAACAAAAAAGAGAATCCTATATTCCCATTTTCTAATAATCAGTTTGTAGTGCTCTACTGACACAAGCAATCATATCTACAAGTTGTAGGTGCTGCAAGGTATATATATTTTTAACAGCCTAAAAAAAAATCTTTATTATTGATTTTGAAATACAGTGAGTAGCTAATGTTGTAAGATAATAGTTTAACCTTGGTAAAGATTCAGTAAAGATTGGTCTGACAAACGGAAATGGTTACATTATACTGAAACACAACCAAATCACTTGTTTAAGCTGTGCTGAGGCTGACAGAATGGTCTCAAAGAGAAAGGTTTATCTATGTTAATTAAAAGTTGGGAAGAGGCTGAATATGCTTTTTGTGCCATGAATTGTAGATTAATTTGCAAAGCCAAAATTACTTTCCAAGTTCTGGCCAGCAGAAATACATTCATTATCACCAACATGCAATACACCATGCTGCTGGTATGTCAGTGTCTGTTTTATGTCAGAATGTATTGGGACTTTTTAAACAATGTAGCTACGATAATGCCTCCATTTTTAATTCTGTCAAACTATTGACAATTGTATTTTTATATACTATTATTTGAACATCAGTACTTTCTGTTGATCAAACCCTCGTTTCTTTATATGAGCAGTCCACACACAATTTACACATCATTTATGTTCTGATTTTTTCCTGAGGTTGGGCTACAGCTTTACCAACCTTTTCAGCTACCAACTCTGCATTCATTCAAGGTCATTTTTATTGAGATTTGCAGAGATTCAAGAGTAGTTATTACTCAATTGGGATTTTTTGACAATATTTGCCACTATTATGACCTGAATATCTTAAGTATCTGGTTTGGTATTGATGACTGATCTCAGATCCCTTTATATGTGGTTTCCCACCTTATTAATCATCATCATCATCATCAATGACACTGTCACTTATTTTGGCAAAGGGTAGGTGCACAAAGTATCAAAACATAGCTGCGCAAATAATTTTGACATATTTAAAAATGTCTTTTAATAAAGATTTATTTTCTTTAAATAATTTGACCTCACTGAAAGGTTAGATTTCTTTCATAATTTCAGTGTAACTGAAATAACAATAGAATTTTTCATAGCTTTAGCTCTTTTCCAAAGGGGTGAAAATCATGGCTTACTCTGTGTACTATTTTTGATGCAACAACAAGTGTCTATCCACTCAAGGGTCAACTTTTAAGTTATTTTCAGCACTTACATTATGTTTAGGAGACAGCAGAAACCAGGCCAAAAGATACAGCTAGTGACTTCTTGCCTCTTATACCCACTGGCTACAATTCAATGCTATGAAGTAGTCAGAAGATATTTTCAGTGAGATTTGGAGATTTACAGCCATAAAGGGCATGGCAACATAATGTGTGCAGAGCTAGCAAACAATATGATGACCCTAGTACACTATTCAACTTTCAGTTTATACGAGGTTTAACTTTTTGCAAACAAGCAGTGATGCAATATGATAACTATGAAAGGGAAGGCTGTACAATGTTTTGCCTATCTACACACTAAGTAACTATAACTATAGACTACTCCTCACTTTGTTTTTTCCTTTACCATCGAATTCAATGAGCATTAATGAACAAGCATTAGAAAGCACCCCTTACAATTAAGTTTTGAATTTATTCTCATTATTCTTTTAAACTTTCTCCTAAAGTTAGTCCAGTTTTGTTGCTGGTCACACAAACCCAAATAAGGACAATAACATGCTTCTTCTGTGACATGTAAATTGTAACTACACATTACTGAACCACAATATCAAAGATGAGCTGATGCTTGCATCTTAAGACTGGCTAACTGCCCAATTCTGTAGAAATTACCCAACATGTCGACTGGTTAACAATTATTCCATACTAAACCACTGAAAGTAATGGAATGGGTATAGATAAGTGTTCAAAAAATGTCCTATCATAATATCAGTGACCAAAAATATTTTTTGTGATTTTCTTAGTATTTTATGGCTTGTCATCAACTTACAATTATTCAATGTCATTTGCATCAGTTAATTTGCATTTGTATAAGTTAAAGTTGCTTTGAACAAACATTTATTTTCAAAAGTAGATGTAAAATGAATTATCAGTCATTTTTATACGGTCAAAAAATATTGAAACATTGAGGAGAACTTTACACCATACAGGACAATGCATGAATAGCCCAACTTATGATACAAATGCCAATTCAAGCAACAGTAGATAATAGGGATGCACTGAAATTTCAGTCAGTGAACATATTTGGCAGGACATTTTGGAACCTTTAGAACAGGGTGCAGGTATTTCTTGGAGAGTAACCAATTCTTTAAATGTTAATAGCAGGTCAATAGTCATATTGAAGGGTTCAGACTGTCATTTTTTGTAGTTCTTTTGTTTCCAAAACAATAATGATCCACAAAATGACAGATTATGCAATAATATGAATATGGCAAATTTAATTACAAAATAAAAATAATTACAGAAAAGTGGCACTTGGCTGTGTGTTTACATCTCAGTGTGAATTTCAGTTTAGGGCAAGAATTTATTTCTATTTACTGGTCTAGGACTCTGCTGTATTTGGAGGAAAAACTGGAGCACCTACCTGCTACACCAACGAAGACCGTGAGCCCAAAGCACATCAGGAAAACCACAAACACCACAGCAAAATGCCTTCTTGTGAGAGTGTAAAGACGCATGGGGGCTAACCTACAACAGAGATACACGATACCTAAAATATAGCTAACAATGAAAGAGTACTTTCACAGGGGTGAAGAAAAGCATAGCACAAAAAGTGTGTGTGTGTGTGTATATATATATATATATATATATATATATATATATATATATAGATAGATAGATAGATAGATAGATAGATAGATAGAGAGAGAGAGAGAGAGACTATAAAATATAGCATTACTGTTCTTTTATAACTAACGCTACTGTTCTTTGACGGGGGCACAGATTTCACTGTCCGTTACGTTTATATTCACCCATAAACTCAAGGAAACAACTTGCAAGTTATACATTTTACTTGACATTTAAGTAATATTTAGTGTAAATAGCTAGCTACTCTCGAACAAGTTACTTCAGCTCATTTACCCTAACTAGGTTAACTAGCTAAGCTAGGTACTTTGTTGAATTTTGACCTTATAACAGCAATATTATGCTGTTTTGTTTAAGAGAAAGACTTGTGTAGCCTATTTCTCCCTTTGACCACACATCCTGCCGCAAACGTTAGCATTAATGCAATGATATATTTTTGCAAAAACCAACTGAAGTAGCCAGCTAGCCATTTTGCAAGAACCTTTCTTTAAAAGAGAACATTTAGCCAGTTATGCACGTTAGCTAGCTAGCGTTAGCTAACAAGCTAGTTTATCTAACGTAAAACAGGAGAGTAAACCACCGAGCCAACTAGACATGACAGGTAAATTATACGGAAACAAACATAAAATGTCTTAATTCAGGCGTGTATCGGATGTTGCAAAAACAACTAAAATGATTGTCTAAAGTCTTACATGTCCATTATCTTTGGATTATACACTCATCAAACCTAACACATCGAGTTTTCCGTGATAAAGCATATCCGTACACATCAGCCCTACGGCATGTTCGATAATAAGCAACGCGCGTTTTGATTCGTGTAACACTGGCTAGTAATTAATGTCTGTCAAAATAAAGGTTTCTCCAATTTTTGTGGCGAGAAAAACACACTGTTCAAGAGATCTTAAGTTTCTGAAGGTTTAAAAATAGTCCTAAATTATACTGTCCACAAACATTTGAATGATACAAAAATTATTCAGCACCCATCCACAAATTTAAAGACAAGGTTATCCAAATCCCTGGATGTCTTCAGACTTGCAGACCTGTGGTCTTGATATGCAAATTCCAGAGAAAGTCTACACGACCAAAGGCCAACTAAGTCTGCCATTTATCTAGGCCGTAAAGGGATAATGCAATTTTTTTTAACTTCCAGAGAGTCCGTTTGGAATACAGACTACAGCAGACTTTGCTTGTAGAATTACTGAAACACGGATATGACAAACAAGAAAGGAATGCTTTAGATCACAGATTTTTATTTAAATGTAGATATTACATATGGCATGATAGCTGTGCTGAACTGTAATTGTTTTTAAATTGTATTATAACTTCTGATCTTCAATAACAATAGGTGCACTGACTATAAAAGTTTATATTATTTTATCATCAAACTGCATGCCTCTAACCAGTCCTGGAGTGCAAGAGTATGATCGATTGGATCAGGTAATAAAAGCTTCTGCCTCCAATTGTCTGGCAGTTAAAAGCACAATAATGTAGACAAGATCAACATTGGTAGCTAGGTACAGCTTGTTTCCAATATCATATATTACAGTTAATGTTAACCAAGGAAACAAGTCCAGCTGAGGTCTCCTAGAACTGTATACACTTGCAGCTATGTGGCCTTACAGATTCAACATGATGACTTTGACTATTTTAGTAAATGTCACAAAATAGTCCAAAACCTGTAAGGCTTGGAGTCTGGGGGTCCCACAGTCTGTAAATTTAGACTGGGCATATGTACATTCTCAAACACAGTTCTGAAGCAGCACTTTATTTACACAGTCATAATAAGAACACACAAAACATGCCATATAAAAGCAAACCAGGCATCTCAGCTGTTGGAAGCAAAAACAATTAAAAAGTGAAGAAGGATACAAGAATGGTTTAAATATTTTTTTTGTTTCTCTACTCATCCATTTCAAATTAGCAACAAAGTGTCAAATATCATGGTGATTTTTAACTGGATGTATATTTCATATACAGTGATGATAAAATGCTATGAGTTTTATTCTTGTTTTGCTGGCAATTGCTGTCCTGAAGGCATCTAGGCTGGTTGGACATGTAGGTACTAATACAGTGAAAATGAACCTAAACTAGGAATTAGTCAAAATGTTTGTTTTGTTTTTATTTATTATTTAAAAAAGAAGACAATCTCTGCTCCTAGCTTGCTATTGTTGCTACCAATGCACTCTAGTGATTAGTGGCTAGTGACTTCACTGGACTTGGCGCTTTGCTCTTGTCCATTGAGCATGAGTTAGTTAAACATACCTACCACTTACAGTTTTTGTTACATAACTTCAAGAAAAGTAAAATATATATATAAACAAAGGGGTCCAAAAACATACATCACCCATCAGCCACAAAAATATAGCATGAAAGGAGGACCCACATTAATTACAGTGGTTCATGAAAGGTTACCCTTTTAGTAGCCATTTTTAGTCAAACTATCCAATGTTTTATTATTGTTTTTTGGAATAAATACTGTAAATCCTATACACTATAAATATTCAAGTTAGGTAAGTAAATAACTATCTTTAAAGAGAAAGAACGTAACAAGAACATTTAGCAACTTCTAACTGGAATCTATTTGGAGTGAATTTTTTTGGTCCTGACAGTCCCTTCACCCTGCCATAACGATGCTCAGTAAACCAGAGCAGTGAAGGTCATATTCATATTTATATTTGTAGGTAAGATGTTAAATCTCCAGGTAATTTATCCTTCATAGAATTAATAGAGGGAAAAAATCATATAAGACCATATAATACAAAATATAATAGAATACAATAACTAAGATAGCTAGATAACTAACTTCTTTCAGACAGGAGCAAGTAGTTCCTTATTTAGCAGTTTAATTAGCTAGCTTGCTAAACTTATTCTTGTACCTAAAGCTAGCCTTCAGTGGAACACTATTGACACAGATGACGTTTAACACCTTGTCTTGTAGGCTAATAGAGTCCAGATTCAAGACTAAATTTACAGCTGATGCAGCTTTGTTTGCAGCTACTGTTTGTTGCAGCTACTGCAACAATAAATCCCTTTTCCATATTTGCTGTGAAAGGATTACATTTTTGTATGTATACAATGCGTCACGGTTGGCCGACCATCAGCCGGGAGGGACACGCCCACTGCTGAGAGGGACCGTACTTCATTTCTGCCACGCTCCCAATCTCCAACATATTAATGCACTACACCCATTTACCTAATTGACGCCACCATTTAATCCTGCAGGTCCCGAGAGAGGACGCTGCACATTGATGGACTACTGCCGTGAGACTAGCTGCACTAGAGCTTCAAAAGCAGGAGATGTTCGATGGTGCAAAGCTTTAGCCATTGCATGAATCGCTTGGCTATAGGCTACAACCTCGTCAGTTACCTCGCCTATCCAGGAAGGGACGCGAGGTGTAATCGCTACTCCTGAAGCTTACGGGGGAGACCATTGTGCACCTTCTTGCGAGGGTAGATGTTTTCACAACCGGAAAAAGTGTCTATCCAAGCAACGTCGGTTGTGATCCACACAGGAGAGGAGAGAACCATGGAACAGTACATTAAGGAAGCCTTGGGCCAGGGATACATACGTCCCTCTATGTCTCCAGCCTCCACCAGCATATTCTTTGTAAAGAAAAAGGATGGGGGTCTAAGACCCTGTGTGGATTACCAGGGGCTAAACAAACTGCTCGTGCAGTATCCTTATCCCCTTCCCCTGGTTACAGCTGTGCTTGAGCAGTTTAGGGGAGCCAAGTATTTCACCAAACTCGATTTGAGCAGCATGTATAACCTTATAAGGATTACAGAGGGCTTATATCGCTTATATCGATGACATATTGATCTATTCTGCCTCCTGGGACGAACTTGTGCACGAAGTGCACTCCGTCCTCCTTACCCTTTTGCGGAACTTCCTTTACTGCAAAGCTGAAAAGTGAGTTTCACCGCAGGGATATAAACTTCCTGGGTTGCATCATACAAGAGGGCAGTGTCCATATGCAACCAGGTAAGGTGGAGGCAGTCAAAGAATGGCCAAGACCAACCACACGTAGGGCTCTGCGGCGCTTTTTAGGGTTCGCAAACTTTTGTAGACGTTTCATTAGATATTTTAGCACAATTGCACAAATCACTCATAGATGTGCCAGAAGGTCAGAAAAAAAACATTTGAGTTGGAACCCCGATGTGGAGAGATTATTTGAGGAATTAAAAACCACGTACTGCAACAGCCAGACCCCATGAAACCTTTTGTGATGTGGGAGTGGGAGCGGTGCTGTCTCAGCACAAAGAAAAAGGGGGCAAACTGTACCCTATTGCCTACTTATCCAGGAAGCTAAGTCCCACAGAGAGAAATTATGGGGTTGGAGATCGCAAACTGTTAGCCATAAAACTCTCTTTCGAGGAGTGGAGACACTGTCTAGAGGGGGCTCGGCATCCCTTTAAAGTGATCACTGATCACAAGAACTTGGAATACTTACAGCCCACAAAAAGACTGAATTCCAGACAAGCAGTCATCACTCTTCTTTTCCAGGTTCAACTTTAGCATAACCAACATACCAGGAGAGAGGAACATGAAGGCAGACGCGCCATCTCAACAATACAACGCGGAAGCACAAGCTACCTGTTCAAAGTCTATTCTTCCCCTCTCCTGCTTCCTGGTGTCTCTGAGCTGGGATATAGACAGAGAAATAGAAGCTGCTAACCCTTATACGCACTGTCCACCTAATCACCTCTACGTGCCATCCAGACATCCTGGTCCCCTCATAGCATGGGCTCCCACTTCGATGGGAACGGGCCACCCAGGATCCACATGCATGGCACAACTCTTGGGGGCACGCTACTGGTGGCCAGCTATGAACAAGGAGGTGGTGAGGTATGTGGCTTCTTGTACGGAGTGCGCCCATAGAAAAACACCACACACTCCACCCCCAGATGATCTGCATCCTCTACCTACCCCCCCTTAGACCATGGTCTCACCTTGCTGATTTCAGCACCGATCTACCCACATCCAAGGGTAATACGGTGATCCTAACTATAGTGGATCATTTTTCAAAGATGGTAAGGGAACAAATCTTGCCAGGTCTACCCATAGCATTGGAGACAGAGGATTTACTAACAGTTCGGTTTGCCGGAGGACGTCGTTTCCGACAGGAGACCACAGTTCACGTCTCGGGTGTGGAAAGAACTACTCGGGCAGCTGAATATCACAGTCAGCCTAACGTCCCACAGGCTAATAGTCAGGTAGAGAGGATGAACCAGGAATTGGGTAACTTTCTGCGTTTATACAGTCAGCAAAACCCAGAAACTTGGAGCACATACCTAGCCTGGGCTGAATACGTGCAGAATTCCCTGTGTCTCACAAGACTGACCCCATTCGAGTGTGTTTTAGGATACCAACCACCTCTCTACCCATGGAACCTCCCTATCTCAGACCAATCAGTGGTAGAGCAGTGGTGCAGACACAGTGAGAGGATTTGGAAGGAGACACACCAGGGACTGCGTAAGGCAATCTCCGCGTACAAATAGAAGACCAATAAAAAAGGGAGAAAATCCACAGTATGGACTTGGGCCAAAGGTAAGGGTAGCCACTAAAGACAGCAGAGCAGGCCCTACAGGGAACCTAGTGGCAAAATAGAAAGGTCCGTACACCATCACAGGGAGGATTAACGCCATTACATACCGAATCGGACTACCAGGAGGCAGTCGGGCATCGAGAGCGTTCCACTAATCGGCACTGAAGCCAGTGGTAGAGGGTTCCCTTGCAGAGGAAGGCATGTCTTCGGGCTCCGCACCACCACCTCTGGAGGTGGAGGGAGGCCCGGCGTACAGGATAAGGGCTTGCAGTACCTGGTAGATTGGGAGGCGTATGGCCCAGAAGAACGATGCTGGATACTAGCCTCCCAGGTATTAGACCCCGACCTCGTCGCCTCTTTCTAGAGAGAACACCCACAAAAACCCACTCCACGGCGGCTGGGTAGGCCATGCTCTAGGAGGCTGGCGGGGTCTTGGAGGGTTCTGTCATCGTTGGCCGGCCATCAGCCAGGAGGGACACGCCCACTCCTGAGAGGGACCATACTTTATTTCTGCCACACTCCCAATCATCAACATATTAATGCAATACACCTGTTTACCTAATTGACTTCACTATTTAATCCTGCAGGAGAGGACGCTGCACATTGACGGACTACTGCCGTGAGACTAGCTGCATATCGCACTACTACAAGTGTCTTGTTGTTTGTGGATTTTCGTTGCGTATTATTATGGATAAAAAACACCAGCTCGGACTTGCCTCTCAGTTCATCTGTGTCGCCAGCGTCACACAATGCTTCACAGTTTGCATGCACCAGTTAGTCAGCAGACATAAGCTTCAGTCACCAAATTATGACACAAAAAGTATACTACGATTCATTATTGCAAAATAAATTTGGTGACTCACAAAATGTATTTTGTCATCTAGCAACGTCATTTTATGTCTCACAATAAAGCCAGTACAGTGATCTAAACAGTTGCATTTGGGCAATGCTCCTGGACACTAAAGGCACTTTACGGTTAGCTTACATGGTAACGTATCAAATCATGAGAAAAACAAGAAGCTAAAGAAAAGAGGAGGAGTCAGAGAGAGATATATGGCATTTTTTAAATTAAGGTAAGCTTCCTGGCCATTTACAGCAAGAAGGTAAAGAAATGACCAGCAAACGCTTAGCTCACAACTCACTGATTCAAGTTGTGCCCATTTATTTGGAACACTTGGACCTTTAGTGGCCAGGAGCATTTTCTTTATATGTGACTTCAAATGATTTTGACTAAAGGGGACATATTATACCCGCTTTACACAAGTTAAACAGTTCACCGCAGTCTTAATGAAATGTCCATGGTTTGGTAAAAATACCACAAGGACCAAGCATCACGGCGCCCATTTCATCCCCTCAGCCCTGGTCAGAACAGCCAGTTTGAGTGCCTGTTCCTCTAAATGATAATGAGCCACTACTCGCCACAAACTCTCTTCCACAGGGACCATATGCAGTATGTTTGAATCAGACAGACCTTGAGTTTGCTCCAAGGTCAGATTTCTGCTAATTCTAGCAGCAACATACAACCCAACATACATACCTACACACAGCAAAGCGTGCCCATTTGTAAAGTTACAGATGGATATAAACCAAATTTTCCCCTAATACAACATGCTAACGCCTCAAACCTTGATAACCTGAGTGGAACACAATGGTAAATTTCACTGTAACATTTACTTTTATGTTATTTATGTGTATGTATCCATCCATCATTTTAAGTTAATTTTACAATAGGTATGTATTAATATTATATTATATACCAACCCATAAACTGTGAAATAATACAACTCAGTCTGTTTCTTGTGTCCTGCCTATGTCAAAAAACATGGTATAAAACAATGCATGCACATTTGATTCCCTTATAAATGTCACTAGACTGTTGTCAGACTGGCAACAAAACCTTTACTAAAAGGGTGATCAACAATTGTCCATGGCAAATTTTCAGATAAGAAAAATGTAGCTAAATATTTAAAAAATTATTGTGTGTTTCTTTTGCCATGTAGCACTAGCTAACACTAACTGCTGAGGTTATCATCATTACTTGTTGCAAGATCCAGTTGCTAAATAGAGAAATAAAACAATTGATTTAAATGAAAAAGATAAAGTTAAAATGTAGGTAAACAAAAATTTCAAATAGAGATCTAAATAAATTAGTAAATAAAACAAATGTTAAAATTAAAATGCTAAACACGTTGAGATAAAATACAAAAATAAAAACAAAAATTAAGAATGAAAAGAAATAAAAGTATACTGTGCTGAAAATGAAATGTGCAGTGCAACAGCAACAGTGTTTAAACTGAGCCAAAAGCCTGGTCATATTAGAACATTTTTAATTTAGTTATCTACTTGGGTCTTATCTAGTGTAGAGGGCTCTTCTGTTAATAATCTAACAATCTAGTGCTGGGACACATCTAATATTCTCTGACAACAGATTCCATTTCAAAACTGCATAATTGCTAAATGCTGCCTCTCTGTGTTCAGTAATTAACTTTCGGCGGGACTAACTGACAAGTTCCTAATGATCATAAAATTCTGCTTGGCTCATAATCCTGCACCATATGTAGCATAATCCAGTGTAAGGATTTAAGAATAGGGGTGATGTGTTCCCTTCTTTTCTCCTAGTGAGAACTCTGGCAGCTGCATTTAGAATCAACTGAAGTCCAAACAGGCAGCTAGTCTGTGCCTCTCATTGCTGTTCCCAAATATAATAAATTTCCACTTTAACTTTATTCAAATGCAGAAAGTTTTTATCCAATCAGTTAGTGTTGGGCTTAAGACACTTACAAAGTGAGTCAAGGGAACCGTAGTTACTTGGGGAGAGGGCCAAGTAAATATCAGTATTATATGCATAGCTGTGAAAAGACAGCTAAATCACACAGGATTTGGGCTAAGCAAGTATAGACTGGGTACAAGTTAAATAAGAGCAGCTCAAGAATAAAACCCTAGGCGCACCACAGGTCACAAACACTCTTTCAGAAACATTATTTTGTATTGTGACAAAGTAGTTCCTGCCTTGCAGGTATGAACCTAACCATTTTTGTACTGTTCCTGAGAGTCCAACCGACTTCTGTCAATACGAATTATATGCAATCAAATGCTGCACTGAGATTAAGCAGTAATAAAACTGATACCTTTAGAGTTTATATTTAAACTAGTGTCATTCATTACCTTAATTAGAGCATTCTCAGTAATATGAGTAGGTCAAAATCAGCTATTTAAGGATAGAAAACCAGTAAATTACTTGAAGATGATTCTCTCAATGATTCTCCCAGTGATTTTTACACAAGCCCTAAAAAAAGTGAATTTTTCATATGATGTCCCCTTCTGTGCAGTCAGGTTCTCAGTTTTTATTTGCTTTGTAAATGCTGCTGTGATTTTACTCTCATGGCCACTGTAGCCTTGGTAATTGATCCATGCAAATTGTAAATAATTTTCCTTAAAAATGTAATCCATTTAAAATACCTTGATGGACATCCTCAGTGCAGCAAACTACAAGCATGCATCCTAAGAAATGGTCTAAAGCAAAATCACTATCAAAACAGTTATTCAGTCGTGAACTGAGATAATCATATGCTGAGGAACTGATGTGTGGAAAGGCAGTTGTAATAAATTTAGGTTTAGCATAGGGAAAATTTACATCAGGTCATTAAAAGTGGAGAATATTTATTAATTCTATGCATTACTTTTAGCAGGCTAGACTATGAGAGCTGAGCGGCTTTGGCCTACACATCTACAGAGAAAATAGTGCCACTTTTTGGTCAATTGGTTAATTGTTTAAAGTATCTCAACACCATGTGCTTTATTTTGTGAATCATGGTTAAATGACAGAAAGCTCAAAAGTGCAAAATTGTTATGTGGACAAATAATTTTTTCTGAGTTATGACATCTTGAGACAGGACATGAATCTTGTGACATGCAACACCGCTTGACAACAATGCTCATACAGATTTCATGGGTAATAAATTTGCAGAGAACAAGCCTAAAAACAATTTACCAGTTCCATTTGAAAGTTTTATAGATATCGTTTTATTTTTTATATATATAGTTTTATAGTAAATTTGACAGTTTTATAAAAACATTTTCTACTGACTATTAAATTGTATAATTGATTACATTAAACAATAAAATATATTGCTAACCTCTCTGTACACATCGATCATCAGTGAACTTTTCAAATGCATATCAAGGTTTCCAACTCTGATGTAACAGTTTACATGTATCTACATGTAATTTTTTGTTCGTTTCGATTTTGTTTCCGCCCCAATTTTGTTTGTTCTATACGCATAATGCCCTCATTTGTTTCATCAATGTTCCCAACTATTCCCTGTTCTGTACATATTTTTCTCTACTGTTTGTGTTTTCTCCTTTGTCAAGTCTGTGCATGTTCATTGTTTCGACTCTTGGCGTGGTCTCTGTATACTGTATATGCTGTTGCAGTTTTGTTTTTTTGTCTGGTTTCCCAGCCCTGTTAACGACTATAATGACTAGGCTTCCCAAAAATAAAGATGCTAAATGCAAATGCATCCTGTCTCACCTTATTGTATCTCTGCATTGATTTATTCAATTTTTTGTTAAACATTGAGGAGTTTTGCTTTTAATAAATTTCTGTAGGATTTCTCCGAACTTTCAAAGAAAAAACTGCTATAAAAACTGCTATAAAATGCTATAAAGAAAGTGCAGCAGGATTCGTAAATTGTAATTTGGTAACTATTGCAATCATGGTTCCACATTCAGAAGTTTCTAATTATGAGTGATCATTAGGGTACACCCAGGTTTTCCATATCTCCGTCACTTAGGACATGACAAACATGCGTTAGTGATCTTCATCCAGTCATTTCCACAATATCAAAATGGATAAATTAAAAAACATATAAAAGGCCACAGACAATGGTAGCGCATTTAACCACTGTAAATCCATTTAACCTATCGGACATATCGACGTGTTCATTATTTTTCAATTACAAGCTTTACAAACACAGAACAGCTTAATCCTCAACATTATTTTTAACGAGATTATAAAGGGCTTGTTTGACAACCTGGCCGCACAGCACGGCGATGAAGGTACTAGCCTAGAAGCCACCGCGTCTGTGCGAAATGTTGCTTTAATCCAGGAATTGAAATTAATCGAAGTGAATATGATTCTTATATAGGATAGCAATTGGTATGACGCATGCAGCACAGATAGGTTATGGCGTGGCTAATGGTCAAATGGCCCTCTACGTAATTTGAAACACATTCAGCATACCTGTAGAATCGATCGTCTTTGTATGGTGTTATTTCCTCCTTTAAGTCGTTATAGAACCCTTGTATTTTTTTACAGATTTTTTTTATCTCACAGAGTGTCGATGTTTCAATGCCGGAATAGTCAGAGTTCATCATGTCCATATATTCGCGCTTAAAATGGCGATGTTCTTTTCTCTATGGTCCACCAAGCGGTAGGTGAAAATGTGCACCTTTTTATTTGGCAGGTTCACGATCGTGCCTTAAGTAGGTTGGAATAAAGCGTCCTGCTCGGGTCACGTGATAAATTCGGCACCACGAACAGTGTGTCACTGTTATTGGGCAAGAAAACAAGTTAAAGTCTAGGAGGTGGAAAGGTTTTGCGCTATGTGAATATGTATTTTTGCGTTTAATGAAGCGAATATTCCATAAAACGGGTTTAGCAAAGAACTCAGAACTCACTGAAATCTTTTCTAGAATCATAGAAATAATTTCTATAATCCTATATCAGTGGGTTTTTTTTTAGTTTTTGTTTTTACTAGGCCTATAGCTACTTAACTCAGATTAAAACAGGTGCACAGAGGGCATGTCTACAGTACTTGGACACTAAACATGAAATGTCTCTAAACAGACATGCATTGTTAGTTTTACTAGAGAAAAATGGAGCTGTGGTTGCCAGAATAATTCTGTAAAATACAGTAAACATGTAAACAACCTTACAGAACAATCTGTAAATTAATTTACAAAAATAAATAAAATGTTGAACCTGTACATTTAACAGCCTTTTTTTTTGCAAAACTAACATGATCACACTCTTATTTCAGGAATATTTCTGTGCAGTTTTCATACCAAACAACATTATTTAACTGTAAAATCCTCATTATAAAGACTATCACTTAACTGATTTTCACTGCTAATTCTACTTAAAGGTGTTTTTTTTAAATAATGTACAGTCTGTTGCTGTATTAATGACAGGTTTCAGTGAAAGCAACATCTAATCACTGTATTTGAATTTTCTCTATAATTTGTTAATTACTATTATATCTATTACAAAGGCATAACATCCTGTTCTATGACTCTGTCTAATATCATTTTCAAATATAAACTAAAACTGTTTAAGAATTTCTCATGTCTTGGGATCATCACACAGTGAAAAACACAAACTATTTCTATACACTACAGGGAGATTGAGAGCACATCTATTTTAGATAATTTCATTTAAAGTGCACAGCCTTCACACGGATGTTCAATTTTTACCAGAAATGTGAAAAATGTAAAGCAGTGGACACAGATTAAGCATTTTACAACTGAAAAGCAAAGTTAGATATACCTTAACAGTTACTGTACTGAAAGATTTTTTTAAAATCCAACAATATCTTGCCTTGCCAAGAATGTATTTACCCAAAAGCAGTTAACAAAATCGTCTGTAATTTCTCAGCATGAATATTTGGAATATGTACTTAGAATAGAGAGCATGTGACAGATTACTGTTTATTATTGCCACTGAAATGGCCCTGGTTAGGGGAAGAAATGTGGGAAATATACATAAAAGAAAGAAAAATTGAAAAACATATGGTGGGAAACTGAGAAAAGACTTTCCTCCTAGAAATGTCTTAAGAACAATTAAATTATTATTTTTTTCAATAATGTAACCCTTGAAGGATTGTAAAACTTATGTACAAATGCCTTCAAACTGAGGTAGACATGTGAATGAGGAAATACACGAGGAATAAAACTCCAGTCCTTCTAATTACTCTGAAATAAATCATACACAAACTTGTTTGAAACTTTTATTTCCTTTACTGTCCTGTCCACATATATCTGGATATTTTTGAAAACATGTTTTTTCTGCTCTATCCTCAGCAACATTTCTGAAAATATCTCTACCCACACAAGAATGCAAAAACAAAGTTCACAAAGTTTGATGTCAAATTCCTTAAGAACCAAATGCCAAAATCCAAACCAGGCAAATTCAGTGCAAAACAAAGATTTTCCCACCGTGTTGTTCAAACAGGAGGTCTCCATAACGCAATCTCGGATAGAGATTTTTTTCCCAATCTGTACCAAAAAAACTGCTTAAAAACTGAAAGAGAAAAAAAAACGAAATAATTATGTTGTTGTTGCAAGGCTCATGTCTCTAAAATCACCCACACACTCTTAGTGAGGCACTGAAAACCATTTGTGTGGACAGGGGGCCAAAATGTAGAGCAAATGCTGGGTTCTCAAAACTATTTGGAGGAAGAGACCTTGAAGTTGAAGAACTGAGCCAATGAGCTGAACCAAACCTTTAAACTGTGTGTGAGGCATGTCACATACCATAAATCTTACTGAGTTTAGTCCATATTCAGGCATCACACCATTCATGATCGGAAAGTTCCGGCATCAAGGTAAGGACTCTAGGGTTCACAGGTAGACAGGATGGATTTGTTTTCTCCACTTTAGTGCCCTGCTCTGGGTTGATGGAGAAAAAAACATCTTTGGAAACAAAAGAAAAACGGACGACTTTATAAATAATACTTTCATTAACAACAAAAAACGTCACATCAACCATTATTATTCAAGCTATTTTAAATATACTAATACTAAAAAGGTAAAATGACAACTCCCCTAAACCCCAAGTGACTGCCAGATCTACTTTAGATTTGTGTTAGTTCAACAAAGTAAAATGTTGGATAAAGTTAATCAAGAGACACACCTTTGCAGAAACTCCAGGGTTGATGCACACTCTGATGGGTAATGGATGTTGAAGCAATAATAGCTTCCAAACATGATACACAGTACAGAAATGAAAGAAGGGATGTTATCTTGTACAATGTTTCAATCCATGCTCAACATGAACCATCCTGAAGAATAGCAAGATCATCCTTTATAAAAAATAAATAAATAAATAAAATAAAATTAAAAAACCCAAAACAAACAAAAAAACAATTTGACAAAATTAAAACAAGACATGTTTGACATTTCACAAAACAATGATCTTGTACATTTAAACATTTTCAAGGTCAGTTAAATTTCTTACAATCAATACAGAAATCACGTGCAGGTTTAGGGAAGATAAATGTAGTGCCTTTTAAGGCCACTTTGACTAACCTTACGGGTGATGATATACTTGCTGTTAACCAAAATTCAAAAGCGAGAATAAAAGAAAGACCAAGAAAAAAATGTTAACTTGCCAAACAACAACGCTGAGAGTCAGTTGAACTTGGTCCATCTGTACTTCCCCTGCCAGGCATGTGTCCTCTATATAACAGAACATATCTTCCTTCTCACCAAAGTAGGACAGCAGAAGCAGCATATCTTTGATGTCTGCAGAGCAACCACTCCACTCAACCTTCATCACTCTCAACTTTGTTACAGCCTGTAGGAACTTTTTGTTCCTGCTCACATACATAGTATTCATATAGTTCAGGAGCCATTTCACCTTCAAATCCATATTCCGTGTAATGGTTTCTTTATGACCAATTCCAGTGAGTTCCTTAAAGTAAACAGCCATGCCAAGTTCATCGAACAAAAATGGCCATTCTTCCTTGGGGTAGTTTATATTTTTTCTCTGTTTGAATTGTTTACGTTGTGTGTAGAAAGTTGCCCTCGTTAGAAGTTTCATGTCCTGTGAATTGGATCAGTTTGCTGAGAAATCATCTTCAGGTTTTCTCTTTCTTCTCTTCTTGTCTTTCTGGGGTCTTTCCAATGGGCAAGAATTTTAGATCCCAGTTAATGCACCCATATGTATCCTGGATTGCTGCTCTCTGTTCTGGAGGAACTTCGTCTGTCAGACTTATCAGTGCAATGCTTCTGTTTTTTATTTTTGGGGTTGTACATAGCTTGATATCATCTACCCTATTTTGCAATTGCTTGACTAGAGAGTGATACCTTGGCCCAATCATTTCTCCCTCTATTATGTCTTGCAGAGATCTAGGATATTTTGGTACAATTTTTTTTTTTTTTTTTGGTAACTTCAGTAGAGTTCCTTTTACTTATGCAAGAACATTTTCACATCATTTTACCACAATCCATACCATTTACTAGCATTTACTTGACTACAGGTGGCCCTGATGAGGCACGAATAGAAGAGCTACTGGTTTTAGGAGTCTGGCATGCAATAAAACAGATACACAGAAGATGATTTATAAGAAACAATGTAAATGCGTCTACATTTTTCATTTATTTTGAATGCACACTATTTTGACTACTTTTGACTTACATCTCAGCTTCAAAGCAGCCAGGATTTTGCCAGTTTGAATTGGCATCAATGCTGACAGCTAATTGACTTTCTCAATAAACTGAGAATGTAAGATCTCTTGTACAATATCCTTCATCATCTCTGGAAGGTTAGGCAAGACCTTAGTGATGGCAATGTGTAACCATGTTTGTTCCAAGTCAGTCATTTCTGGAATTATGGAATATTGCTTTATTATTGTACAACTAAAAGGAAAAACTGTCATCACATTTATATCAAGTATGTGTATATAAAAACACTTTGTTTTGTGATATTTTTACATATTATTTGTGAAGTTTTAGTATGGTTTCCAGCACAGTGGCCAAAATCAGATTTACTTCGACAACACAGTAGAATGATTTGGTGCCCATTAACAATGTATGATGGTAACGGATAAAAATGTAACGAGTTGTTAATGTTAAGACATTCCAACATTGACCTCTGTTTTGTCACAGAATACAGATGGTATTCAGAATGAAAGTCAGCATTATGCACACTATATTGCCAAAATTATGCGTGCGAAGGCAGACGAGCGAATGTGAATTTGAGGGACATCCCAGTCTTAATTCATATGGTTTAATATGATGTTGGCCCTCCCATTGCAGCTATAACAGCTTCAACTCTTCTGGGAAGGCATTCCATAAGGTTTAGGAGTGTGTTTATGGGAATCTTTGACTATTCTTCCAGAAGTGCATTTGTGAATTCAGACACTGATGTTGGACGAGAAGGCCTGGCTCGCAGTCTCCGCTATAATTCATCCCAAAGGTGTTCTAGCGGGTTGAGGTCAGGACTCTGTGCAGGCCAGTCAAGTTCTTCCACACCATACTCACTCACCGATGTCTTTATGGCCCTTGCTTTGTACACTGGTGTGCAGTCATGTTGGAACAAGAAGGGGAAATCCCCAAACTTTTCCCACAAAGTTGGGAGCATGAAATTGTCCAAAATTGCTTGGTATGCTGAAGCATTAACAGTTCCTTTCACCGGAACTAAGGGGCCAACCCCAACTCCTGAAAAACAACCCCACATCATAATCCTCCCTTTACACAATGCAGCCAGACAAGTACCGTCCTCCTGGCAACCGCCAAACCCAGACTTGTCCATTGGATTACCAGACAGAGAAGCTTGATTTGTCACTCCACAGAACACATCTTTGCTGCTCTAGAGTCCAGTGGTGGCATGCTTTACACCACTGCATCTGACACTATGCACTTGGCGATGTAAGGCTTGGATGCAGCTGCTTGGCCATGGAAACCCATTCCAAGCTCTGCATGTACTGTTCTTGAGCTAATCTGAATGCCACATGAAGTTTGAAGGTCTTTATCGGTTGACTCTGCAGAAAGTTGGCGGCCTCGGCGCATACGCTGACCCCACTCCTTAATTTTACGTAGCCTACCACTTCGTGGTTGAGTTGCTGTTGTTCCCAAATGCTTCCACCTTCTTATTATACCACTGACAGGTGACTGTGGGATATTTAGTAGCGAGGAAATTTCATGACTGGACAGGTGGCATCCTATCATGGTACCACGCTGGAATTCACTGAGCTCCTGAGATTAACCCATTCTTTCAAAAATGTTTGTAGAAACAGTCTGCATGCCTAGGTGTTTGGTTTTATACACCCGTGGCCATGCAAATGATTGAATTCAGGTGTTCCAATGATTTGGATGGGTGACGAATACTTTTGGCAATATAGTGCATTTCCATTACAAAATACACAGCTGTATCAGTTTGAATTAAAATCATGAGAAGTTCTCCAAACTGTGCTCACAATTTTCTGAGAAACTTCCACACATCATCTGGATTTTTCATTTTGTCACCAATTAATACAGGCAGCAACCTGAAGAAATTTCAATTCTGCATAGCTTGACAGGAAAGCTTGAACACCCCAGAGTTAACAGAACATGGCTTTGCAAGAGCATCAGATCCTTTGTACTTGAACTGCTTGATGTGCCGGTTCAATAGTGAATATATAAGACATTTTTTTCTTAATGAACTGCTTCAAGTACAGTACAATGTCAGAGGATAAACACACCTTAAAATGTATCTTGGCCTATATAAGGTGGGAGACCAGGGTATTGAAAACAGAATTTTCCTTTATGCCATTGATGCCTTGACTGTCCCCAGCTTCAGTCTGCAGCTCAATAACAGCATAACAACTCAGGGGTGCATGGTGCACCACATACATTTGGATCATCACTCTGAAACTCAGTAAACCCATCAGTGCTGTGTGAACACAAATTATTACCAGCAACACAAAGAGCCCCTTTGATAATTTCACCCTCTATAGTATTTCCATTTTCCTCTAAATGTTTTAAAAACACTAACATCTCTGAGAAAAAACAATTTGGAATTGCAAAGGTTAAGTCATTCTTTCCACACAGTAAGACAAGGGACATGTGACCAGTATTGGACTACACATGAGCAGGCAAATTTGCAACAGAAAGATAGACAGCAACAACTTTGTGCAGAGCAGAGGGGATTTACAATTTCAAAAGCATCCTGGTACAGAATTAGCTTCAGGCATCCTGCATTTTCAATGAAGAACTGCTTGAACTTTAAGTTTTGTCCATCACTTGTGTGACCAAAATCTATTTCACAAGATGGTTGAGACACTGATTTAATCCATAATTCTGATTCTAATAAACTATTTAAATGTTTGTAACATGGGTATGTAGTAAGCAAACCTTTGTGTCATATTTTCATCATTTCCTAATTATACTTTTTGTATCTATGTATTGAACATGCTTTTGAATACCGGAGCTCTTGAATATGTTGTTCTTAGTGGTCCCTAAGGACAGACAGAGAACAGATCTGAATCCTTCACACAATCACAGATTTTAGCAATAGCATCATTTGTTATACACGTCTATTTTTTTTTAAGTGAATATAGTTTACCCAAAGTATAAAACAGTCTGTATTGTTGAAGCTGGAAGAAGGAGCTGCCCTTGTAATTTTAGGTAGAAAAAACATGCATTCCTTAGAAAGGTCTCCTTGAATTTCTGTGGCAATTGAATGCTTTCAATTGTTGTTGCACCATGTGAACTCTGGGAAGCATCCTCAAATGCAATGACCCCAGAAGACTGAGAAATCATTTCCTTGTACATGTCCCTTATGCCATCAGTCGAACATTTTTGATGTTTCCTAGGTTTCCAGGTTGCCCCTCCACTATATGTTCTTTTAAGTTGGTCAGAAGTTCTTTCACTGTGTGAAATTGGCACTCCCACAGAGAAATTGCACATTTAAAATCTCTAACAATGGCTCTAGCAGTAACAGACGGTGCAAGCACATTGTGAACATGGTAGAAGTACAAAATGTCTGCGTGCAGTCAACACATTTGAAAAAAAAAAACCCAAAAAAACAACAAGTTGGTTCTTTTCTATTAACTTTACAATCCAGCACATAACCCTTCAGAGAATCAAGTGTTTTCTACAAAATGGCAGTTAATAATTTTAGCAAACACACCAATGAAACTACCCATTTTAAGGTTTTAGCCTCCTTGACTGATACTGCAAAAAAAAACACTGCACCACAACAGCATTAAAAAATGAACTAAGAAGCTTTAGCACAAAACTTACTATTTGGCATTATAACTATGAATGAAAAATATACCCTCAATAAAACACAGAAGCTAGTATTTTTATGACAACAAACGGTAGTGTTATTGTATTTCAAGTTTGAAGAAATTTAATTGCTATCTTACCAGTGCTACATGTGGTGATTCTCCATGTCTTCATGCACAAGAAGATTGGACGCACACTCAGCAACTTCCCCAAGAAGGCTGCTCCTAATTAAGTAGTCCAATAAAAGAATAGAAACAAACTCTACTGCTCTGTGATCTGACAATTCAGATCTCATTTACTTTAAAAATAAAAGATACCGGCCTTTATTTTTCGGGAATATAAAATTCACACTGAAAATCATTGTTACTCTTAAAATTGCTTTAAGAAACTATAAATAAGACCATATGACATTATTCTGTAATGAAAATACATTCATTAGTAACTGATTAACAATTAATATGATGCAAAAATAAAGAAATAATGAGCAATGGAACGATAATGATTTTCTTTCAACTTATGTTGCGATAGGCAGATAAAATATTTATGTATTTATTTTGCATGCTAATATTTATGAACCTAATAATAAATCTGTCAGTCATTCATTCTAAATATTAACAACATACTCAATGTTCACTGCAGTTACCTGCACTTATTTTATTTTGTACAGTGAACATAAGTAGGAAAGTGTTAACATTCATCTTTACCATCAAATGTTTTAAATCACAGATGCTGTAAAAATGGTGCATGTAAAGCATTCTTTGGTGACATATTACTACATTAGGATAGTAGAAACAATGATATATGTCTATTTAGAATTGACTGGATCTATATTTAATAGCATAACACCTGATTTAACTTTTCATATGAACATAATTTTACTGCATTTGTACATCTGTAATATAGAACAAACTTGTAAACTCAACCTTGTCATGTTGTAATTTTAACTGTATTGTATTGCATTATTATTTTTTGTTTAAATTATAGTTTTGTTTAGTATTTTACTAAAATTTACACATTGCTTCATTGTATTTCTACTTACAGCACTTTACTGTTAATTTCACAGACATTGTTTACAGTTTGGCTTTAATTATACTTTCAAGGTTTTCTTCAACAATATGGGGTTTTACTCAGATCAGACATCATTTTCTGCATATTTTATGGTGTTCCATGAAACCATGTATAACATGAGGAAAGGCAGAGCAGGATGCGGGAATGAGTTGCAGAGCACAGAACATATGTTTATTAATACACACCACAATGATGATGTAATTCGCAGGCTGTCTGGGTCAAACACCCACAACATTCACATTTAACATTTCAAATACGAGACTCAAACTAACGATACACAACGAGGAGCAGGTGTGAAACAGGGGGGGGGGGGGGGGAGACATTTGGGAGGAGGGGCTGTACCATGACAGAAGCCCTCTCCAATGCCGCGACTCCCGGCGTGCCAGCCTACTGGGCTACGGCCCTGAAACCAACACCAAATAGCGAGGCCAGAGGACCGAGCAACCCAACACGGGCCAGCGCAAGCAGGACAGAAGAGAGGAAGACGGGGACCAGGACAACAGACACAGGGACGGACACACTGATGGGTACAGGCACGATCCTGTGCAATACACAGCGTCCCCCCAAAGTTTCCAGGAGCACTCTACTCTGTTGTCTCAATATGGAAAGTGCCCAAGACTATGGGGGTTTTCCCCAAAAGGGCATGGGAGGAACAGTTACATGCTCTCTTCCCCTTCTTCTTGCTCCTCTTTCCTGGTATCCTTCTTCTGTCTGTTTCTGTAACGCAAAGAGGCAGAGCAGGATGTGGGGATAGGTTGCAGAACATATGTTTATTAATATACACCACAATGACGATGTAGCTCGTTGGCCATCAGGGTCAAACACTGACAATATTCACACTCAAATACAAGACTCATATGCACGCATACCAACAATACACACTGAGGACCAGGTGTAAAACACGGGGGGGGGGGGTCCATGCCATACGGACGAACACACATACAGGGAGACATCTGGGAGGGGCCATACTGTGACACCATGACATTCAAAAGTTTCACTGAATTTTAAATGTTATTTAAAAAAACCCCAAAAACAACAAAACCCATGCAAAACCAAAAACGTGAGGACTAATCACTGAATTTTACCATAAACCTTATAACCAAAGTCTTACACAGATCAACATTCCTATTACAGGTTCTTCATTACCAAATTTCATATATAACAGCATAATACAACAAATAAATGCCTTTTCCACCATCAGGCTAAGGGTTATGTGATGCTGGGCTGATTACACTGGACAACACATTTTTACAAAAGGCATGCTTCTTTGATAAAATTAGTCAATTTTAATTAAAAGTTGAAGGTGCTGAGCACGAATTTGACAATAGAAATGCTGACTTGGCTAACTGACTTGGCAGTTTTTTAATGCATTTATGAAATAACAGTGTAACAGAAGTCCTGTCCATTTGTGACATTGCTTTGCCTGTCGTTTGTGGACCTGCTCAGGATCTATGTTGCCTGATTACTATTGGACGCTAGTCAGAGAAGTGGACCACTTCCCCTGGTATCTTTTCTCAAATGCTGAAATGTCCTGATGAAAGCATTCGCCATGCTCATCGCTTACCATGCCACAGTTTTTCAGGGAAAAATTCCAAATGGGAATGAAGGAAATGGATCTTTAAGGACATTGTTGACCCAGGTTTGTGATACATTGACATGTCTTTAACCAATTCCTTGTAGTTTCCAGCCCTGACATTCCCGAGGAAGTTGGTTGACACCAGATGAAATGCATCCCAAGCCTTTTTCTCATTACCCTTAAGCAGGTAGTCGAACTTCTCGTCTATGAAGAGTTGACAGATCTGAGGACCCACAAAAAATCCCTCTAATTTTTGCTTTGCTGATCTGAGGGAATTTCTCAGACAGGTATTTAAACGCTGATCCTTTCCGATCCATGGCTTTTACCAAGTTTGATGTGTAGGGGTGGTAGAAGTATTTTGTCCAGTTCTGCCAGTGCTGAATGCTGTACATTCTTCTCTCCAATCTTCAGAGACTTCCTCAGGGGCCAGTCTTTCTTCACATAGTACAAAGAACGTGCTCTGCTGTCCCATTCACATAGGAAACAGCAGTACTTTGTGCATCCCAGCTGCAGACCGATCAACAGAGCGACTACCTTAAGGTAACATATACCAGCCATACTTGCTGTATTCAAGACAATCCAGCAGCTGCTTCATGTTGTCATATGTCTTTCATATCTACAGCGTGTCCAACTGGAATAGATGGAAGATTTCCATAAAGCAGCAATACTACCTTGAGACTCATTTTTGAAGAGAATATAAACAATCGCCATTCTTTGGGTCCCAGGGCATTCCAAGGGCATTCAACAAGCCATTGACGTCAGAGCAGAACACAAGATTATCTACCTTTCTGAAGAAAGGCTCTAACTGCAGATGCTGCTTTCGATACAAATGTCACTTGTACATTTTCCTGAAGAAGATTCCATTGCTGAAGTCTTGAGCCTAGTAATTCTGCTTTGCTCTTGGACAGCTCTAGATCATGAACGAGATAGTTCAGTTCCTGCGTTATTCTGTGTGGTGCAGATGATGTACCTTGACTGAAGTCAGGATCAGTTTCCTGATCATCTGACATCGAAGGTCCAGGAAACTCCAGAGTCATTTCGTCTCCATCGTCATCGTCTGAAGGATCATTAAAAACTTCTGTTGGAGGTTCAGGGACAGGAAGTCCTTCGCCATGCGGAACTGGTCAGATAGCAGGAGGTATATTTGGATACGCCATTGCCCACTTCTTTGTAATGCCTCCAGAAACAGGAGGCACCATGCAGAAGTAGCAGTCAGTTATGCGATTGCTGGGCTCCCTCCAAACCATCTGAATGGCAAAGGGCATCGATTTCCCCCCCCCCCCCCCAAATCATCCACTGTGACAGATTTGTTGCACACATACTGCAACATGTGTGGGGCCCAGGACTTGTCCTGGTCACCGATCTTGCATCCGAAATACAGATAAGATGCCTTCTTTACCTTTACATTTGAAACAAATGTCCTTCTTCTGTCACTTCCCCATAAATGTAACAAATTGTCTGCAATATTGATACAGTTATGAGTCACTGATGGCATCAACAAGTATCTGAATCACTTCAGTAGTGTTTATAACGCAGCTGGAATTACATTTAACCTAACGCAGCTGAATTTACATCCAACATGATGCTTAGCAAGAAGTAACAGAAATAAATCACTTGTCCTATGGTGTCTTGGTTTATATATCTCCCTATTGCGTAATCTTATGTCAGTGATGCAATAGACCTTCCTGGGTATGATCATCATGATCTGATATCATATTGTATCTTATAGCTTTACCTAATACAATGTCTTATGGATCACATGGAGTTATCGTTAAAACAAGAGCCAATAACAAATGCGGATATAACCATGAATTTAGGACATTTAAATCATTAAGAATTGCACCTTATTAACTCTATTAAGAAGCATTTTTGTTGTTGTCCAGTGTTATCAATGTTGACACCAAATGGTTAACCTCTATCATGAACTTAGACATTATTAGACTACATTTTAAAGATACAAAAAATATGCACACAGGATGACCCTTCTGATGGGATATTTCAAATGCCAATTTTCCCCCTTTTCTTACTAAATCAAGTGAACAATTAAATATGTAAAACATCATAAAAATATTTAATTTTAGCAATGGCATCAGTATGTGTATTAGGTGCCTCAGAAAACCTGTTTGAAAAACTGCATTCTGGGAAAGGATCTCATTTTGTTTTTATATTAACCACCTTTTAGATATCCTTCTCAGTGTACCAATGTCCGAACCTATATCCACCTGTTTGGCTAAGAAAACATGGTGGAATCTGGTAAGCACCCTGCACCACCAGGTGCTTGTACTGTGGCTTAAAAAACACACCACGCTGCCAAACATATTCACAAGAAATGTAATAAAATGAGTTAACATTGGAAATGTTTCTTCCTACATTTGAACATTAAGAAATGACTTAAAATAAGTCACTTAAATATTCATTAACCTCTTCCATTAAAATATATCATCTATTGAATGCTATAAACAAAATAAAATCAGCAGCAGACATGTGAACTTGTATAAATATTGTCTACAAATCAAGCAGCTGTAAAAGTGGAAATGGAAAACAAAATAGAAATGGAAATGGAAATAACACCTAATGGTGGCGGTAGAGAAAAGGTTAAGTGGTTCTTCCACTTGGGGGTCTTAATTGTGCATAATTGTGCTGTTATGGCAATTTAACCATTACTTTGAGATATATCTAGTTCTCAGCCTTGAAACAATGAAATAATGATGGTTGGGTGTATCACAATACCTAGTGAGCTACCTACTTCCTGCACAGGCAGTTGTTTAATTAAGCAGGATTCTAACCATCATAAAGCCTCATCAGATTATTGGGAAACTCTAGATCGATAGCAATTACATCACCGTTTGTTCTCAAAAGAGCAAAAATAGCTTGTGTATTGACTAAAAGTAGCAACTTAAAGCACCTTAGAAGACTCAATTCTGCTCAAATATTCAAGACAAACAAGTTGGGTAGTACATTGTGGAAGGTTTCACAGTGAAAAATGAATAATTTTGCTAACTAAAGGAAAACAATTTTTAAGCAAATAGAAGTCTTGCATTTTAAAAGTTAATGCAATGGTCTTGTATCATCTAGCTATAAATTAGGTATCAAAAGGAAATATCCTACTCACACATTACAACTATCTAACTGCAGTTGTAAAGTGAGATCATCTTAGCTCAGCTTGCTAGCCAGCCATCTTAGCAAACTCTTCAGCATCATGTAGTATTATTTTTGTTTGTTTTTCACATTCCATTTCACTTTTCAGTATTGTTATCCTTGGAACAGTTTCTGTTGTGGCATTACAGTTTTACATTTGTCACAATGTACATGAACAAGAGTTCAATAAATCTGTGTTATTGTAATTGTCATGGCTTCTATGTAGTATGTAAATGAAGAAAAATGGGAGATTGGCTGCTTCTTGTTTGCTCCCTAACAAGGACTATAAGTTGATGCTGTGCATACTGTAGTTTCTTTATCAGACTTTTTTTTTAAATTAAAATGTCAGAAAGCATTAGGCTGAACCAAGAGCAACCAAGAAGCTGCACTATTGGTTTTGCCTTAAATCCTTGGTTCACCAATAGTTCCAATTGTTCTCTTGACACACCAATTCTGGGTCCACCACAGTAATCTGAAATGGTCAATGCTAACAACAAACTAAACTTAGTGAGATCATCTTAATACAACATTCCTCCATGCACGATTTCCCAGAAGGTGATGGTCCATTACATATGCATATCTCAAGTTTCAAGTTTGGTTTGTCACAGTCATACACAGTATAACTCGCAGTGAAATGGTTTGAAAGTGCTCTGTCCAAACTGAGGAGAAAGAAACAGGGGTGTATAGGGAAATATATATATACACACATACATATATATACACATATACATATATATATATATATACACATATACACATACATACATACACACACACACACACATATATACATACATACATACATACAATATATTAACAATGTATGTTCAATATATGTATAGTAATATATGTATATACACAATGTACATCTTAAGATATGTATATATCTTAAGTAAAGCTCACAAATAGAATCAAAACACACAGAATCAAAAATTGTCATATGGTTAAAATGATTTAAATCAAAACTGATCATTAGTTGTAACTTTTACAGACAGTTGGCATTGTAAGAGTTAAATCACAAAATACAGGTGTATAAAAAAAAGCAGTCTGTATAGTTTTTGACAACACAGCAGTTTCCCCTGGGGTGTAAATATGGTAATCAAACTAAATCGTAACGGTACAGAAGTTGGTTACAAATAGCATTCTAACGTTGAGCTTCAATTATGTTATTACTCCTAATTGCCAACATTTATTCATTAATCCAGATTAAAGTGGTCACCGGAGGCAGATAGTAACACACTACATTTACTTAAGTAACTTTTTGAACAAATTGTACTTTTAATAGTTTAAAAAAAAAAAGGGGGAGTGTACTTTATACTCTTGTAAAATCAAAAATGTCCCTTTTACAGCATTATATTAGTCAACCTTCCTTCTGTTACATTTAAACATAATTTTTACATTTTGTACATTGCACCACAACCTGTCAAGTGTGATCACTGAGTACCACCACTTTGCTTCAGCAAGTTAGACACTGGGACACTAGACTGACATAATGAACAGAGATCAGGCACATTTGCTGGTGTGGGACTCCAATTAGCTTGCAATATATCCTTTTCTTTAAGGATCATATACATGTGTGTGAAAACGGTGCTCTCTATTAATATTAGTGTGGTCTAAATGATATTCTAAGAAGAAAAAAAAAGTCTAGCTAGTCACGTAGCTGTATGGGTTTAACCTACACATCTTTTCTTACAATACATAAGATTAATAATTGATCAATAGTAAATACGTCTCCATTAAATCAGTCTCAAATATTCAAATCAAAACCACAATGCTTAATTTTTAACTAAAAAGAGAGCAACATTCATGATTTGATCCCTGCAGGATTTAAATAAACGATATCTGATACCGGCAACAACCACAATCCGAGAGATATCAAGACAGACAACTTGGTTAGAATAAATGATACATTTATGAAAATACACTACTCTAAATGACAAACAGCAACAACAGTCAGTAAATTTATATTGAAACAATCTGCGTGCGTGTGTGTGTGTGTGTGTGTGTGTGTGTGTGTGTGTGTGTGTAAAAGGGGAGGAAAGTGAATACGTGCGTGAAAGGGAGGCGGGACTTGATATGGTGGCTCTCCAAAGGAGAACAAATGAAACAAATTGGAGTTTAAACAGCAGAATAACGTGGCTGTATGTTAAAGAGCTCAGATGGCGTGTTCTAACGTGATCATGGAACAAATTATAATATCGATTGTTTTACTAACTAAACAATAAGGTCAGTGTGTCAGGCTAGGTTAGCAATATGATGAATACGTTTGTTAATACTTCCAGTACGTAGCAATATTAAAGTCATCTAAACAAAATAGGTTGAACAAGCACAAATACATTCAAGATAGAGAAGTTTTTAAGAACCTAGTACTGTTTAACTATTCCCTTTTTATAAACTATGCCCAGATGATAAAGACTCACGTGTTTTTGATTATTCTGGTTGATTATCTTATTTGGTCGTCCTCAATGGATTCCTCTAGCGTTAGAAGGGAATTTCCACCACTGGTTCCTTGTTGATCAAATATGACGCCGTCCAGATGTGCTGGGAATCTTCATATTCCTAAGATCCAGGAATGTGAGTTTCGTCCACAGTTTAACAAGCAGGAACTGACCGCCCTTGCAACTTTGCTTGACGTAATTCGGTGAATCTGTTGCGTTGGTCTGACATTAGTTTATATTCCACCGTTACTTGGACTAATTAGGAACTACGACTCTCAGCTGTTTGCTGTTAAGTATCCACGTGGTGCTGAGTGAAGAAAGAACCTGAGGGCGAGATGACGGAGACCCTCTTTAATGTTTAACCTTAGAGGAAAAAGCAAAAAGAGACCTAAGTTCTGTTGATCGAGGTATTTAAAACACCTGAATTCCGCGTGCCATCTTGTGTTATGCGATATTGATGGTGCTGCCACCTGCTGGATTGACATGATTCTTACATAGTTATATACACTATAAACTGCAGGTGAACTGATCTCATGGCGTGCAGGAATGTATGCCCCATATTGGGATATATTTTCAAGATTCTAAAGCTTTCAAGGTTATAAAATTAAGGTTTGTTATTGATTTTATATATTGATATTTCTTTCGACCACGTACAGGCGCAGGTGTTAGCTAGGCAACTTAGGATATCTAATTAGCTAGCCATTCAGTCTGACTAATCGGTCAAGTAATTGCAATGTAAATATAACGAAAAGTAAAATGTCCAGTAATTGACCTTGGGCAAGAGCTCGGAATATTCCCAGAAACTGTACTAATCACATAGTGATCACCAAATCCATTGTGTAGCGTAAACATAACACGTAAACTAAGAAGGACAAAGACCAAGAGCAAAGAAAAACAGCTGTTTATAAGGTATTTTTGCACGCTAAGTCCGAATATGTCAGCCATCGTGTTTTTTGTTTGTTTGTTTGTTTTTTGGTCCATTATATTTGCATCTACATGTTTCGCCAGATAACTGTCTGCACCTTAACATTGGGAGGGTCCCATGGGATCAATGGCTGACCTTAGTGCTTTCAGTTCTTCAGGGATCAGTGGGTGATCTGTTGTAGGAACAGTGACTCCATGGCGTGGGTCTTCAGGCAAGCTGCAGTCATCCCAGTTAAGATGTATAAGGTATAATTCCTGAAATGAAATTGTAAAACAGCTGTTAAATCAATTGCAGGCAAATATAGTTTGTTGTCATCTCATTAAAGTTTCAAGTATCTCTTCATCTTAACTAGCATGGAAAAATATATGCCTACAATTTGAGAATAATAGATGCTTTCTTCATACAACATCAAAGCATTTTATATATATTTTTGACTAGAATGTGCTAATCACAAAATTAATAATTTGTAATACCTCCACAAGTTCTGTCACTGAATACTGAATGTTTCCCATCTCCCAGAGTTGATTAGATGTCAAGTTCCCCACTGTTCTGATCAGGTGATTATCCTAACCATTGTAGAATGTGCAGAGACTATTCTGTAATCTGGGCAAGAACACATAATGTCATCTGAAAATGTGCAAGGTCTTTGACAGGTCAAGGAAACTATGATCTTCTAGTGAGTGCAACACATCATAGTATATGCTTGTGACAGCACATCACATATCTCCACAGCCTCTCTATTCTGCAAAGAGGGATTAAGCAACAGACAGTAAATCAAATGGGTTCATACATTTTTAATTAACACACATTTTAACATATAATACAAATAACCTACAATATATACAATAAACTTTGATGCATATACAGACTTCTCACTGGGAAACAGTTTACAGATGTTTACAGGATGTATGTGCATAAAAGGTGGGCATTGAAATGTTAGGACTTGGCCAAGTATCACAGAGTGGTTCTTTAACCTGTATTTAAGGAGTCTTTGTTCTAAAATAATACAAATAATACTAGTAAATACTTCAAAGCATTTCTAAAGCTCTTTGTTCAACAGAGCAACTCATGTAATAGTAGTAAAACTGATAATTGGATTATTCATGTTAATGTAGTAAGGTCTTATAGTAAATGAAGCAGTACCTAGTAATGACTATAACTAGTTATATAGACAAAATGCCTACACATTCTCCATTTTAGTTAACACTGCACTAGAAAAGGTCACTTCATAGGTATATTTACAAATTACCTTTTACTGCAACTTATCAGTCCTGTTACCCATTCATCATTGGTCAATTATAACACACATTTTGCATAATCAGAAAACATGCACAGTACCATCAATGCTTACCTTTACCTACTGATTTAAGTTAACACCATCCTGTTACTTTATGATGTGGAAATGAAGAAGCCATACTCGGTAGAAGGTCTATTAGATAAAGTTTATGAATATGAATGGACCGTTGAATCAACTTCAGATGAAAACTAGTATAGCCTACACAAGCAGTTTCACCTATTAATGGCTCACTTATGTTAACTTTGAATTATGGCAATGGTACTTTTTTAAGTGATGTTAAAACAGGAATGAGCTATGAATTACAGGAAAGGTTAACGTGCAAGAAAATCGTGGACACTAGACAGACTGGCAAACATACAGAAACAAGCTCACCTTCTGGCCGTTCATTATTGATTGAAAGACGATGGCCTTCACTTTGACTCAGTCAACTGAAGTGCTTTTCTCACAGTCATATCTTGTAAAGTGTACAAACAGCACCACGTATTGTTCAGGGGCAATATGAGGGCAGTGTGCATTTATGAGAAAATCTCAACATAAATTGTGCTTGCTTTGAGTGTGGGAAAAGTCAAGTGATTCACAAACAGCATCATGACACAAGAATATTTGAAAAACATGTTTTATTTCATTGCTATTTTTTTGCATTTGTAAAACATGTTATATTTGATTAAGTGCAATGTATTTTAAATCATCTCTGCATTCATTAGAAATTTACATATGCATTTGCAACAACTGCATTTTGTTTTTGTAATGCACAACTTGTTTGTTAGTTATGTCATATGTCTGTCCCGTTATGTCACGGTGTGTCCTGTTTGTTTGCAAATAGTATATTTACAGAATATGTTGTTTATTTGGCAGCAAACTAGCTCCATATTCATTCCTTTAAAAAGCCATGCTGTTGCACTTGTATTTGCGCAAAGAGCAGGCCAGAAGACATGGTAGCATAAGCACTGTTTTAAGATACAGTGGGCCCAAAAATACCATTGTATTGGCAGATTTTAAATGTCACACTACCCGTTGTGCTGCTCCACTCACCTTTTCACAGGTACATTTACTTCTGTCCATCAAATTAACAGTGGTGTTAAATGTGTGTGCGCCCCACAAAATTAGTAAAATGCACCATTAGGGGGTGTTCACATGAAGAAAAATGCCATGTTAACACTCCCTTAGGCAGCTTTAACGTCCCAGTGCAGCAACAAAATGTAGAGCCCTTAAGTCTTTCATGAAGTGTTCTCATCCGCCTTCTGTGTCAGTTCCTTGCCCTTTAGCCTAAGTTACCCAGCAATGAATTTGACCTAGCACTTGTATCATGCTTCCTCGTTTGTGCTGCCAGCCCGTGTTACAGTAAGCCATGGTTACCCATTGTCACTGCATGCATCATAATGCATTATTTTACTAAATCTTTTTCCTTTTTTCCTACCACGATCATTACATTTTAGGTGACTACTGATAAACAAAGGACCCCACAGTGGGCTGAATATCAGAGTTCTCTAGTATAATTCCTACACTGAGATTTCCTTCCAAATAGTTGCACCCACAGGTAATTAATGTACGTAACAAGATTATTCAATGCATAGGCATCTTAAATTTTATTGGCAATCAATACCATGGAAATCTGGTAATTTTTATATAGACATCCATGGTACAAAAAAACTTGTTTTTTGTACAGTCCCCTGATTGTCAATCATGAACACCAACAAGGTGTTATTGCTGGTGTTATTTAAACATAACAAACATATAAATTAAGTAACAAAGTAAATAATCTCCAGCATCATTTTTCAAAGAAATACTGAGTGCACTGCTGCTCCCCCATGGGAGACTTGAAACTACATATATAATTTTTTTTTTTTTTTTTCATGTATCAGAATAGTTTATTTCCTACCAAGCCCGGTGAGCTACATTTGGTAAATGCAGTGATATGAAAGGAAAATAATGACATTGAAGTGTATATCTGATGGTAAGGGATTTAACTGAATTTGAATACTGATATGTATACACTAGCCACTGTAAAAAACAAAACAAAAATATGCTGAACACAAATTCAGCCTCCATAGACAATTTGTGGGTAATACCTGATGCTAATATGGCTGTACGTGTACCTCACTATTTGTTTTCTGTCAAATCTAACTAGCATACCAGTCTACCTGACAAGAACATCTTAGAAATTATATTTAAACATTAACAGAAAACTGCAATGAATGGGGGTTTAACAACCAGATCAGAATAGGGCAGACAGTGTGGAGTAAAGACCATATACAAGCAAACTGATGTATGCAAAATGACAGATCACTAAGTACAAAACACACATTTAGAAACTTGTTACTTCCAAGACAAATTGTTAGTATGTTATGATAAACACACAAATGATTATACAAATGAAAAGTAATAGTGCAGACTATTGCTATAGTTATATACCAAATTTTCTAAATATCATGGAGACATTATCAAAAAATAAGTTAAAAAACCCAAAATAAATAAGTAATGAAGTACATTATTTCACTTTAGATGAATTCTTTTTCTTTCAAAAGTAAACTTGAAATATGTACAAGCTAACTATAGAAAACAGTAGACAATTCCCCTAAGTCTTTACCAATGCGTTTTATTTTCCACTGAAAATATAGGTAACAGTCTTAAGTAAGTAAAATCTATCACATTTAGCTGCCTTATGATGGAGTACAAGTGGTATTCACTAGACTCCGAATGCTTTGTTCTATATTCATTTATAAGACCTCGTAAAAGGCAACAAGATTACCAGAAGAATCACAAAAACATACCGTAGTGCTGCCTTTCTGGTTTACACTAAAACTAGAGATATTCCCATGGATGAAAATGGAACCAGTGATATCACTTGAGACGCTGTGTAACATTGGCCAGGGCTACAGCAAATGCTTGCACTGCTGAAAATGGGTATTGAAAGTCCAGAATGTAGGCATTCCCATCGATCCTGCCAAACTGCATCACCTGGGTTTTGAAAGACAAATGTCACACATTTGGTAATACTTTATAATAGGTAGTCCTAATAAATAACACAATTATTAATTTGGTGATTATTAATATGTATATAGTTGTTTAGACACGAAAATGAACATTTACTTTATCATTTATTATTTATTTGCATTATTACAATATCAAGCAGTAGCCTGCCAAAGACATCATTATAAATTTTTTTTTTTTTTAAATAATTAATTAATTTTTTTTGTACCAGCCATTAATATCACTTAGTGACATTCGGATACTCATAAAGCACAACCTATTTACCTTTTCCTCTAAGCTGTGTATGGCTGTGATTTGAATAACTGATATTTTGATATGTGATTTGAATAACTGATTTTTTGACAAACATACACACACACACACACACACACACACACAGGCTGAGGGATTACCCACTCAAATTGTATATAGCAACAGATGGGGTAGAGTTGATGGGCAAATGTTTATGATGGGCAAATGTTTATATTAAACATTTCTAAGTAATACAGATTTATAATTTATAGTGAATATATAACATGCATGTACATGCAAGGACACTCTTGGCTATTGCTTACCTGTCTTCCTTCAAGCTCTATTTGGAAGTTTTTTGCAGACTCCTGTGTGACCCTTCCCCCAAAATCCAACTGGTATACCTGTGTTGCTTCATTCCAAAGAGGCTGTTTGTTGGCCATGATGTAGACAAAGCCCTGGTTGTCTAGGCCACACTCCTCTTTCTCAACAGCCTTTCTCAGAAACTTAATATCATCCAATTCACAGCCACCTGACCGAAGACTCTTCTTGGCCTTCCAGCCTTTCTTGGTACTTTGGTTTTGGTTCATCAGCTCATCCCCAATAACAATGAACTCTGACTCACTCTCAGAACTGTCCTGGAAGTCACCTGTTGTGGGCTTACTAAACCTTTTTGTCTTTTGCTGCTCCTTCTGTCCCTTGGTTTTCTTGTCCTGGCCACCCAATCCTGGGCTAGAGATGCTGAAATCAATAAGGGCTCTGCCCTCTTTTCTGGATTTGTTGCATACTGTGATTGCAGGAACACTGACTTCATCATTCCTATTACTGTCTAATCTCTTTCGGTTTTTCTTGCCAAACTTGTCTGCATACTGGGGAATTATGCCCTTGCTAAGAGACAGCACCTCCTGGAAACTTTCTGCAGTCTCAGAGGTGTCTTCTGGAGAGTTAACTAAACCCTCTGTATCTGTGAAGGGTAAGAGCAGTTGTGCAGTTTGACTGGGAAGAGACAGAACATTCTTTTCCATTATTTGGGAGACATTTTCTGGAAGTGCACTTAAGAAGCTAGGCATGGCTGGGCAGGGATTGCATGTGTCCCATGGACAGACAGCAACAGGGGTCATAGGTAAATTTGGACCTGAACTTACCCCAAGATTAGGTGGAGGAGAGCAACAGGTAAAACTGCTTAAATTGGGAGGGTAAATGGGTGGCAAGACCAGGGTATGATCCTGCTGTGATAAGGCCACTGGTGCAACCATTTGTTTAGGCAAAAAGGGAAGTGGTGAGTCCAGGACAGGCTGGAGGTGGGCACCAACATCACTGCTACCTGGGGAACAGGGAATGGTGATTTGGTATGTCTCACTTGCCTTGAATTTTGTGGCACTTGGGTGTGTAGAAGAACTCGATGATATATCAGGAAAATGAGAAACATCTACAGGCTGAGCAGGATTAAGGATTAATGCAGGTGGTTTGTGAGACACTGTGTGAGGAGTTATGGAGAAACTGGTTGCTTGGTCCTGAGGAACCCATATTTCATCAGTGACAGATTGATCCCACTGATATGATTGTGGTTGTTTAACAGTTGGTTTAACCCCTTCTTTGTTAAGAGATAGTTGCCTTAATGACTGATTCAAAGGCTCATTTACAGTAAAGGCAGTGTTGATAAAATCAGATGTATCCCTGTTATCACTGCCACCTATAACATTATAAATACCCCTTACATGTATTAAATTATAAGAGGACTCTGAAGGCAGCACCAAATTACTGCTGGAATGCACTATCACTGTGTTGTGGGTTGTGCCACTTGCAGATGGTGAAAAGTCTTTCCTTTTGACTGTATCACTAGCAATATCACAATTATCACTGGTTGTGACCTCTCTGCTTGCTCCACTAATGCTACTACACTGACTACATGTATGAAGTGTCACTGGTGCAGTTTGTTGATAAGAGACTGACAGAGTGCTTGTTTTTGTGGGAAGTGTCCTCTGAGGATAAAGCATCTGAGAACCCTTCAATATTACCTCTTGACTATCCTCAAGGCTCAAAGTGCCATGAATCATTCTGGTGTCAAGTGTTTGTCTGCAGCTTTGTGCTGAACTGATTTCACTGGCTGCATCTGTGTAAGGGGGCTCGTACCCACTGGATATGGAGTACCTAGGAACAGTGAGCTGGTTAAGTTTGGAAGAGGCATAGGACAGCTGTACCTTTTTCTCCTCACTTGAGGAGGATGAAACCCTGAGCATAGCAGAGCTTCCTGAGCAAGGAACTGTACTAAGATTCTGATTACTGATTAGTTGCATGCGAGGCTGGCAAATCTCCTCCACATTCCCGCTACTGTCAAAGGTGGTGATCCGTTCAAAGCCAAAAGAGGTTGAATACGGTGCTGTTTGTGTGGCAGATTGTTGAAGATTATCATCATCTCTCTTCTGATAAGTATCTTCCTGGTGTGGAGTTCCAGAGTTACTACCTGCTCCCACAGAAGAGGAACTACCATTTGCAGCAGATAATGGCATCATAGCAGCTGCTGCTGCAGCTACTGGAGTATAAACTGTACCACGGTAGGGGGGAGGAGCAGTAATCTTGTTAATTTCCTGAGGGGCACTGAAAACCACAGCATCTCCCTCTGCCAGATAAAAGGTAGGGGGAATCGGTTTGATATTGAGCAGTAACTCATTCTCCATTTGTTTAGCTTCATAGTTTCCAGTATGTTGAGAGGCATGTGCATTACTTTGTGAGAGCTGTAGGAACTGTCTAAATGGAGATCCTGAAGGTAAGGAATGAGCAGGGATTTGCATCTGACGCTGCTGTTGGTGCTGATGATTGACCTGCCTATGCATTTGTAGAGGTTGCTGTTGCATTTGATTTAGTTGTGGCAAGTGCTGTTGCTCCATCTTTTGGACCTGCAATCGAAGATGGTGTTGCTGTTGCTGCAATAAGCGATTCTGCAGCATCTGTTGCTGTTGTATTTGTTGTTTCTGTTGTACTTGAAGCTGATACTGTTGTTGCTGTAAATGATGCATCTCTTGACAGTGCTGTTGTTGCTGAAGCTCCTGGAACTGTGGCAACTGTTGTTGATGCTGTTTTAGATGCATTTCATGCTGACACAGTTCTGATGACAGAAGCTGAGTGTCCAAAACCTGTCCAACATTTATCCCTCCAAATATTACCTGATCAGAATTGGAACATCTAGATGGTACAGTATAATGTGTCATTAGTGCAGTATCCTTGCTGTGGACTGGCCCCTTAGTAGGGGATGTTTTTTTTTCACTGGAAAAGATATCCTTACTGGCCATCAATGACTGCACCAAACCAATGCTCTGGGTACGAGACATTGTTTGGGCAGGGCTGTGTATTGGTGCGATAGGTATGTTAACAGTGCAAGGAGGGGTGTCATCAGGAACTCCTGGATTTGTAGTGGCAGGCAGGTCATCATCATCCTCACTAAAGACATTAGGGCTGAAAATAGGTAAGTTGATGTATTCCATGGAAATCTTCTTTACCTCAGGCAGATAGATAGTCATCTGCCTAGGCTGCAGGTGCAACAGACTGGTTTTATAAATAACTGCGGAGAAAAAGGTAAAAATGAAATGTAATTTATGTAATATACAAAATACCTTGTTAGTAACAGGATCTAGTATGATCTTTGAAGAATGCCCAAATTTCTAATTAGGAACAAGAGTCTGTAGAGCATGTACAAAAGCTTTGTAGAGGTACTTGATGTTATTCTGTATCTAATCAGGGTTTCTGTCATGGCACAGGATCTTGAACAGGTTGCTTATTTGTTCAAATTTTAAAATTCCTGTTTCCAAGGAAACTGTGCTATTTACCATAAAGCCTGACAAAGTAGCCCAAATCCTATATTTGTCACATGTATCATTCTTTGACTGTAACGGGGAGCGGTAAGGAGGCGGACGCTTGTGCAGAGAAGAGCGAGATTTATTATGGGCAAATCCAAAATCAGAGTCTTTGTAGTAGTCCAGGGTCACAGAGCCAACATAGAGATCACGGGGATACATGCTAAACAAGACAAGAGTTAGGATAAACGAAAGCTAGGAAACACAAAGCAAAAGTACACAAAGGTAAACAAGGGAAGCAGGCTATGACAAAGACCAGGGAAAACACTGAGCTAAGAAACACGAAGGCTAGGATACACGGAGTACAAACTTACAGGTATACAGAGACATGCTTTCAAAAACATTCCCTAAACGCATAAACGCACAAATTCAAATAAACACAACCATTCAAATAAACACTGAACAGCCAAGACCAAGGGAACAAGGCAGGGTTTAATTACATGAACTAAACAAGGGACAGGTGTGGAAAATCAAACAAGGGGCAGAGAAAATAAAACTACGGAATGGAACTAAAATACACAAGACAGGGAAACTACGGAACACGGAAGCTGGGAGGGACTAATCGTGACATTGACATTTGAAATTCTTGAAAAGAAATTAGATTCAAACTGTTTTATCCCTGTGGCATTTACCCAAAAGTAGTACTGTGAAAAGTATTTATCTTTCTCTTAGAAAGGTGTAAATTCCCCTTTGCCCACAGCAATTTTTGACATTTACCTAAGCACCACATAAACTGTTAAAGATGTGAACAATTAGCCTGCCTAAATGTGATTTAATCCCAGTTGCAATTAGCTGCAATTAGACAAATTAAACACAATTTTTCCATTTTAAATTTTACTACTATAATTTTCAAAATGATGATTCACTTCAACTTCTAATCAAAATCTTAACAGATGTTCTGTAACCTAATAAATACTTTGATTATTACATCTTAATGATTTTTGGATTTTTTTAAATGTATTATTGCAAAATGAAAAAAGGTCAACTAGTAATCAACTAGTATTCAACTATTTCAACAAAATCAACTAGTAATTCATTGTCATTACCTGTACCAAGATTTGTTGGTAAGAAAGATGCAAGTCCCACAATTTTAAACTTTGTTCCCCATATGTTGGATGTGACTTGAGCAAGGTAATTATTCTGGAAAAAAACACAGAGGTGAGCCAAGTAATCAGTGGCTCATGATTTGTTTTTAATTTTGAAAAAAAAAAAGAATGAGGCAATCTATATTTTCCTTTTTATTCTGCCACTATTTATATCAATCCCTATAGCAAAATGTTAAATACATTACAGTAGTATATAAAATGTGCAGACTCAAACAAATTTCCTCATTATGAACAATAAGGAATCATATTAATATTAAATATTGCTATTAACGTTATAATACATTTCTAACATGATGTGCATCTCTAAGTGTACCTGTGTTAAGTCTTCTAAAGGAAACTCTCTGCGAGAGGGACTTGGGGATCCAATGGATCCAATGGGTTTGCGGATAGGTAACCGTGGTGATCTAGATACTTCCTGTGTGGCACGGGACAGCTTAGGGGACTTGCGGGGATCTATATTTATCCTGTTGGTGAAATAACACTAAGTCTCTACAGAAAATGTACAAAATGAAGGAAAAGACTTGAACATTAGTTTTTTTCAAAAACATGCTTTTAAAATTATTGTTCTGGTTAGCAGCAGGGTAAGTGTGGGCTTAGTGCTGGAATCTGGGCAGCCATACATGGGCTGGAATCAAACCAACCATACCTCATTTTGGAACTGGGCCAGATCCAGATGCAGGCTGACAAAAAAAGTTCTCACATGATAGATAAGGGCCAGAACCAGACCATACATTTTTTGCTAGCTGGGATGCAAGCTACAATGATCTACTGCTAGTAGGTATGCTGCATTAAAATTAACAATTTAATTTCTAAAATAAAATACATAATTAGTAAAGGGAACTTTGACATGATTGTAATGTAGTAAAATTTCCATCATTATATGTCCTATACTTCAGCATTAGAAAACATTTTGATTTCTGTTTTTGTTAAAGGAATTAAATAATTGTCTCATGTCAGTTCTTTGATTGCATACTTTCTGCCCAGAATGTCACAATATTTAAAAGTGGTTTAGATGAGTCTTTTTTTCAGAGGCAATTTGTCTTTTTATTTGCTTAATATGTGACATAATAAGGTAATTTTATTTTGTGCTTATATAACTGTTCTATGCCACTTTTTACTTTATGTACAAATTATCCCCTAAATCCCAGTGTGATTGTTTCTATTATACAAACTGAAACAAATGTCAGAAATAACATAATTAAATACACTTTTAATGTTAAAACCAGCTGTCTGAGGGCACAAAATAGAGCAGATCTACATAGTGAGGAAATCAAACAGTGCAAACTAATGCAAATATTTTCTGAGGTAGGTTTCCTGTACTGTTCTTTTATAAGAAAAGATGAAAACTGTTTCATTTGGTAGGTCAATGGGGAAGAGGTGCATAAATGCAAATGCAAAATGTAGTTGCCAACTAGGACATTGTTTCATATATATAAGATATTTGTTTGTTTGTTTAGTGAATGCATGTGGGTTTGTGATCATCTTATTTGTGTGTCACGGTACGGCCCATCCCCCGCTAAAACGTCTCTGTATGTAGGTGTGTGTTTGTCTGTATTGTCACGCCCTCTCGTGTCTTACACCTGATGCTTGTTGTGTGTAATTATCATACGTATATAAGTCACATGTCTTATTGTTGAGTTCCCTGTGTTTGAAACATAGCATGTGTCCTACGTCTAGGTGTTCTATGTTAATAAACGTCTGTTTCAACGTGCTTCATCCCCGCATCCTGCTTAAGCCTCTGAGCATCACACTGTGATTTTATTAAATGAACATAAGACATCAATAAAGGTTGAAATTTCATTTTTGTTTCTTAATTCACATCTAGCCTCCTAAAACAAAAGTTTTCATTTATAAATTTTACATTTGATATATAGCAATTTTCTCTTAATTTCTGTATTTATTTGTTGTCAGATGCCTTACTTAAAAAGAAGCGAGTAAATTGTGCTCTTTGTGGGACACACAAGTTGGCAAGGATAGTGAAAACCATTATTTTCATACTTTAATCTTTTCTTATTTTAGGAAACCCAGTGTTTATTAGATTATCTAAAAAGACTAAAGCTTGTACAAACTTTGCAGCTAGTGTATTCATGTGTGCCTGTTTTTTGCATCCATATTCCAAAAAACAGGAAAAGACTTTTTATTCACCAGAGATTAAGAATTGTTTATGTATTCAAACCTAGATTAGACTAATGCAACATGTGGTTGGCTGGCTATCCTGCTCTTACTTTAAGAAAACTTCAGCTAGTTCAGAACACCCCAGGCCACATCTTTATAAGGAAAAGAAAGTCAGAGCATGTTACCTCAGTCAATTTGCACTAGCTTCCTATTAAATTTGATATTCACAACAAAATCTTGCCTTTGATGTTTGAAGTCCATAGTGTCTATGATATCCTTAACTCTGGTGCATAAATCCGTACAGAACTGTATATTTTCCTTGGTTATAACACAAAGGATTTTGTGTCTATTCTCTCTTCTCTTAGCCTTTTTACTTTTATCCAAGTAAACTGTATTGATCTTAGCTCAACATAGATTTCCCCTGCCTCATATGCCTTCTAATATCACATCCATGTCATAATGACTAGGAAACCAAAATGTTTACAAATTAAAAGTATAATTTCCTATAGATAGGTGCTAACTAACTTTAAACATTTTTGTAGGCAGGCGAACACCTGCCAATTGTTTTCTTTTGCAGTGAATATTTAGTTTTTTTATCAGTTTAATTTATGTTGCCAAGATTGTGGGTATGACTTTTTGCTAAATCATTTGATTACCATCAAAAATAAAACTGTATGCTTACTTCAGCCACTCAGTTGATACTGTTTCCAAAATTAGTGAATTCATGAATGCATATTCAGATTAATTTCACACTTTTCACACATCTACAAATGGTTTCTCACTACCTGGGGAGTTTGGGTGACTTGCTTCCTCTGGACATCTTTGGTGATTTCTTGCCAATCCAGTCATCGCTGAGTTCAATGTCACTGCAATCTGAGCAGTTGCAGCTGTCTACCACAGAAGTGATGAGGCTGTTCCCATACAAATCATCTGGAGAGGGAAAATAGATAAGGTTATACAGTGTGATTGGAACTTAAAAAGTGAAAAATTAAAATCCCAACCACATTCAATACAACATATACATACATAAACACTCGTGTGTGTGTGTGTGTGTGTGTGAGAGAGAGAGAGAGAGAGAGAGAGAGAGAGAGAGACAATCTAAGTGATCAAACAAATAAAAAAAAAAAATAAAATTTGCACAGCCTGCTCATATCATCTAACAAATGTCTAGAGGTGACAATGTGATAGAGCATAGATTCTGTCCCTTGTATATTTATTTCAAGATGGTGTACACGCAGAGGGAGACACACATGTACACACATGCGCACACAGAGAAGACACACACACACACACACAAGTGCAGAAACTGTAGCTAGAAAACCAGAACGTTCATTCCCCAAAATGTTAATGCATTAACGCTAGCATTCATTGTCCTGTTAATGTAAGCCCACAAGTTAAATCTCCCATTAGCAATTGCAACCGACTTTAACTAGAATCTTATAACTATCCAATTAATCACTTATGATAGCAGATTGTTGAACTGAGATGAGAACAATAGTTTTTGAGCCCTGTAAGTAACTAGTTTATCTGATTAAAGACTTGCTAACATTACAATTCCCAAATAATATTATTTGCATAAATGACCAAAATCAATCTAATCGTACAGACTGAAAACATTGTATATTTTATTAAGAGTGAGCAATTAAATATATTATTATTTCATTTCATTTTTCCAGCATGATCTCACCTGTTTTCCCATCTGTCTTGGGGTCCATAATGATAAACTCAGGGCGTAGTTTGCTGATCCTGCAGCCCTTCAGAATGGGAACAAGCCCACCCAAGTACTCCAGATATAAGGTGTAACAGGGCCCACCCACATCCAAGTTATCATCTGTGCGCTTCATAGTACAATAAAGACGCTCATTCCCCGATGAGGGGTAACTCACAAAGTCCCGCATATTGCTTGTATCAGGAATGGGGGGCTGTAGGAGGACGGTGAAACATACAGGAAAATGTTTCCCCTTGAGCCATCAGTTTAGCAAAGGTATATTTTTATACCTCAGTACTGAATAAACAAAAAAATGTCTGGCTTTTCAAATACAATTTAGCAATGAGTGAATAATTAATAAAGGCAGAATATTAATGCCATAAAATGAAACTTCAGTAAAACAGGTAAATAAACATCTTACTTTAATAGTAGGAGCAAAGGCAGAAGACACATATCTGCTTAGGCGAGAAGGAATACTGAGTTTGGACACATCCTTTTCTTCTCTCACTGTGCTGGCAATCACCTGTTGGCATAACAACTGCAGACTGGCAAGCCTGCGCTCTACCCGAATCACATACAGTGCTGCTCCACATGCCAGAAACAAACGAGAGTCCTTATGACCCCAGCAGAGGGTACTAATTGGCCTCTGTACAAGAATGAACACACATGAGACAAAACTATATGTAGATTAAAACTGTTTGTGAATGCGTTAATATTTTATACAGAAAGAGTATATGCACACCTGTGCAGGTGTTTCAAGTAGATAGATGTGTTCTCCATGATGATTGTAAAACTTAACAACTGCAGTTTTGGATGCTGTAAAAAATGCATACTCAGGGATGACCATTTGTTTCTCCAATCCAGCAACTGCCAACAGATCCCCCTGAGAACACCACTGCATCACAATATCTGAAACACACATACAAAAGCAATATAAGTAAATTACACACATCGACATCATTGCTATGTAGATAACTGAGTGCATAAATTTGTAAATATTGGTTGGCTGTATGTATAATGACTTCATTTCAACAAGTGTACAGCAGAAAAATAAACAAGTATTGACATGTGAGCTTGTAATAACATAGATGAAAATTGGTCAGGATTATAAGGAAGATCAATAATGTGCAAAACAGAGAAAAGAATGAAATCTTGGGCTTCTCTGACAGAAACTGGGGAATAAAATATGCACATTAGCTTTGTTATGACCCAAAGTTGTGTATCTGTGGGCTGGTGGGCTGGTGGGCTGGTGTTTGGATTTCAAGAACAATACAAATTTGTTTTTTTATTTAAAGCTATTTTGTATAATGTTAACTCCCCTTGTAACTTTTCAAACTTTCAAATATGTCATTTACATATAAATGGCACATGCTGTTCCAAATGCAATATTAATATATTATGTTGAACCCTATAATACCCTGTAGAACACCACTTTTTGCCACCTGTAGCTACACAGTACAACTGAAACCATTTGCAAGATGTCTGATCAAAGTAAGGATAATCAAGGATGGCTGTATAAGGAACTGATGGGAGCGAATCACAGTATCAAAAGACTAAGAAATCAATAAATATGTCTGAGCAATGCTTATTTTAAAGTAAAATAGATAAATGCACTAAGTAAACAAACAATAGCAAATTAAGCTGCAGTTACATTTGCAGTTAAATGGCCTGATCAAAACCACGGTTTATATCAATATATTGACATTGACAGAGTTTATCAGCATGCATATATTGCCGAAGTCAGCAAGGAAAATGTTATTTAGATATTGAGTAATAGTTATTTAGATAATTTGTATCCCCACCCATTATCCAGTGGATGTACATCGATATACTATGGATAAACCAAAAGTACATGAAAATATTTGGTGCCCAGCTACACACATCCTTACCTTTAAGTCCAGTGCGAATTATAGTAGGTGTGAGGTCATCATAGTTGCTCATCAGACTGATGTCTCCTGAGGTGAAACACACAGTGAGCAGGAGCTTCAGGCTACTCACTGCAGCAGGAGAGATATAAAAATAATATATTACTAGTGAAAATCATTATAAAGAAAAATACCATTTGTAACACTAAACAATTCACCAATCTTACATTTTACACCAGTGTCAAGAGACAGTGGCTATTACTTGGTATTTAATAAATATATAACAACCAAAATAGCCATGACTAGTTGAAACTATTTGGCTTGTTTTAAAGCCTAGCACCCTTTCCACATACCAGACAGCCAAACTGAATATAGGCCTATCACAAAAGCGTCACGGTACGTGTGCTCATTTCTATGGCCACGCCCTCCCTGTGTTTCACACCTGCTCCTTATTGTGTCATTAGTGTGTATGTATATAAGTCCTCTGTCTACGTATAGGTGTGTCGATGTTTGAACCAGGTTAGTTCGCTAACGATGTTGTCGTCTTTGTGTCAAATAAAACGTTTGTTGTGTTAGACACGGCACGTCCCCGCATCCTGCTTTGCCTCCGCTCGTCACAAAAATGACAATTTAATACCATCTAGAGCTGATCTTAGAATGTACTTAATCAAACAGGAAAGAAGAGGTGAGGCAAGTTTATAATCCAATGCTATGATAGATACTTTTTATGATATCTTGAAGGAAACTGTAAAATTATAGCAGCAAACTGTTCACATCACATAAACACAAAATAAACACAATTAGAAAATTAAGGATGCTCTAAAAAGGCTCTACGAAGTACAGTATTTACAATTCATTTACAGAAGGGACTACACTACAATAATTACAAATGTGCAAGTGAATGTAAATGAATACTTTCCAAATGCTACAATATGTGGTAGTATTTTAAGAATAATGTCCAAGTCTGAAACTAGCTGATCTACAAATAGATGTGTTGTTAATTGCTAAAAGAACTGCCCTATCAACAACTAAATATTCAATGATTAAACAGATATACCATTTACAATAAACCATACAAACAATGAAACTCACTATAATTTAAGCAGTATGGTATCAATATTGTCCATGTTGGAGGGTGACTCTTTAAAATGTCTAACTGTTGTGGGTATGAATGACCTCACATAGTGCCCATTAGCACTAGTTAAACCCTAAGTGCACCTCCAGTTTTAAGCTTATTTTTGAACGATTTGTACTTCTTCAGTTTAACACTAATTATCTGAAATTGTACACATTGTACAATGATCATTAGGGTTCAAACTGTAGGAGACACTTGGACCAAGACATCTATTCACATCCAGGCTTATTTTTCCATCATTTAGGTTCCATTTGATCTCATCTAATACAGAAGAAAATGTCAAAAACACATTTGGAGGAGAGGCTCAAAAACACAGGGGTTCTAACAGAGCATTTCAGAGAGAGGGTGATAAGATATGTACAGTATGATAAAGATGTGTGGAACATTGAAGCATGCAATCTATTTCAATAGACCAAAAATAAAATATGTACATTCAAAATTAGCATAATAGGTCCCCTTTAATGAAAAAATAGGTAAAACAGTGTTAGGCTAAAACTCCTGTCTGTGTAAATAGTTCAACAGAAACCAAAATATAAATCAACACACACACAAAAAATCTATGTACTACAAGACTTGGTTTATGCATACAACCACAGCTATTTCAGCAGTATCAAAATAAAGCATGTTTTATATTATATTTATATTATATTAAGATTGATATTATATTTATATTATATTAATTATACTATATTAAGAAGCAAAAATCATATGTTGCCTACATAGACAGACCAAAAAATTGGTTTAGTTTAAAAATCAGTAAAACTTTTAGTGATTCACAAACACAAATTACAAAAAACTGCATTACCAAGAAGACGAAGGCAGAATACCGTAGCCTAATAAACAGCTTTGTGGAGTCATCTTCTACCACCTACAACTCCCAATAGGGATATTGAGTAATTTAATTTTTGGATGGCTTTCTGGCAAAAATCTAAACAGACATTTGGCTAAGAGGAGGTAAGAAAATTGGTTATATACCTTGCAAAGAATCACAGTCATCTGAGTCTGTCTCACTCTCACTGCTCTCCTCCATTATAAAGTTGGGATAGCTCCAGGCCATGCTTACGATGCCCTTTGCCTCATGCAGCAGTAAATGTGCCATCATCCGTCCGTGACAGTCCATTACTATGACTTGTCCATCAGCTGTGCCAAACAACACCTGGAAAACCCAGGGGAAAGGATGAGAGAAACAAATACATTGGCATTGTTCATTGTTTATTAGCAAACCTAGCTAGCCTGGGAATTGGCTAACTTATAAAACTGCTCAAAATACCAAATGATAGCAACCTTTTAATAACCTATATTACAAAATGTTCTTCTGCACATTTCATGAAACTACATATTTGCATTAGAAATTGCCAATTCTCCAAACTTACACAGTGCTGCTTTAAATTATTTTTCATAAAATACCTCTGGGACAAGTGTCAAGTATAAACAAACCACAAAAAAACATGACAACACATTTGTACAACAAAGGCTGTATAAGCACAACTAAACTTTTTTTTCTTCTAGTCTTTTTTATTCAAGAGACAGAAACATATAAATAAACAAATTTTGTAGGAAAAATGGACGTCAGTGTCACTGTAGTTTATAGGCTACATCACTAATGGGTTTTGTGGGATGGATGTGGGGGGTATTTCAAGGTTCAGCATAAATTCTTAATTTTGGGAAGATGTCTATAATAATTTATTTCAGCAGCTATGGTATAATGGTGTAGACATCTTCCAAAAATTAAGAATTTATGCTGAACCTTGAAATACCCCCCACATCCATCCCACAAAACCCATTAGAAAAGGCTACTGGGATCAGTGCAAAGTAGGCCAGTTTGTATATAACAGATTACAATGGTAAAGTTAAGATACTTTACTAAAAAATGCAAATAATCAAAGGAATGAATGCATTTGTTATAATGCCATTAGGTTTGTTCACTTTGTCAAGTTTTAAATTTACAAGAATGACATTCAGAAATAATGTTAGGCTGGCGCGCCGGGAGTTGCACCCTTGGGGGGTTGGGGGGTGTCTGTCACGTTACGGCCCTGCACTCTCCTCAAACGTCTTGGTGTGTGCGTGTGTGTGTGTTCATCTGTGTCGCCATGCCCTTTCGTGTCGTCCACCTGTTCTGTATTATGTGTAATCCTCGTGTGTATATATGTCTCGTGTTGTAGTACATGTTGTTGGTGTTTGAAAGGTGTTTAGTGAGGTGTGCGGTGTTAGATGTGTCGTCTGTGTGTTAAATAAAAACATATGTTTGAACGTGCCCCTACTCCGCATCCTGTTAGCCTCGAATCGTCACAGATTATAGTATAATAATTACAAAAACACTTTACTCCAGGTGTAATAATCATTTGTGTAGCTGGAAATACACATGTACATAGCATTCTAAAATTTTGTATCATTGTTTAATGCTTTCATTATTGATAAGGAACTGCAGACATACATTTGATTTAAAAATAAACAAAGAAATAGGACTTAATTCAGGTACACTACCTGCTGGTCATCAGGAGTCCATATCCCACAAGTTAACTGACTCTCCAGATTAATCTCAGAAGACCAGTGGCGTTGACCACTGACAGAGCCCACCAGCACAAAACCATCACGGTAGGAGATCAGTGCCTGCGTGCCATCATGAGACCATGTGAAGTCACTGACCTAAACAAATAAAACAGTGTAATTCAGTAACTCTACAGGGATGCCCCTTTATTCAGTTAGTAAACAGTTAGTTAGTGCCTCCTTGCACTTAACTATACTTAGCAGAGACTTTATTTGTAATCAACACATTCTTAACACTACTGTCTCTAACGTTTACCAACAAATAAGTTAATGGTAACTTATGGTGTACAAAATACAATTAAAGTGGTCATATGTCTAGTGGTCTCTTTAAAGAAAAAAAACTCCTGTTATAAATGTCAACTGCGATTTAATCTCAGAATTACTGTGGCGCTCAAAAGATCTAGGTTACATTTTACAGTTAAATTCAAAAGGTACAGCAACCTATTAGGTAGAGTTATACTGTGTATATATAGGATGACTACTACTATGCATACTCTAATATTCTTAACTTGTTAAATCAATGTTAAACAATCCTCCAACCTGTATGGCCACAAAATATATGCACATTCATTGTACCTGCCTCTGTGTCTATTTAAACCACATATAAATTTGTCTCTGATTTTGAAATACAGTCACTGAAATGCATACTCCACTATAATTTTTAGTGTATTTTAGTGTTTTTCGGTAATGACAACATTTAAGTGTCCTTCTCCAGTCTTACCTGTGTTCCCCGGTCATTTACCAGCTCTATAGACCAGCGGCCCTCATACTGAATCCATACAAAAATCCCCCCATCTGCATCACAGGTGGCCAGCTTCTGAAAAGGCTCATTCCACCGCACCAAAACCACCTGCAATAAAGAACAACTCAGGTTAATCTGCAGCATTTCTCAACACTATGTTGTAATACACTGTGTGTGTTGCATACATAATGTAACATTTGTTGCTTTGGCTTTATATTATAGCATTAGTTATGAAATGAAAGAAGACTTTTTATTTTAAAAAAAGTTCAGAATGTTACCTTTAATTAGGGGATATTTAGAATCATAGTCCTATAAAAAATCCACCAATTTCACAGGTCCATTAGTAACATCAGTTTTCTTTTTTTTCTTTTTTTTTTAAATTTTTTGCTTATTTCAGGGGTTTTTGGTCTTAAGTCTTCTCATTGGAGATTAGATCAGATTTGGCCAGTCTGAAAAATTACACTTTTTGTCCTTGAAAATCTCCATAGGTACTTTAGTTGTATTGTTTCACTGCAAGGTGAAGAATGATTTTCTGACTTATGACCTGATCTCACTGTGGAGGCGAGCAATTTCCACTGGCAGCTACACTATGTTGCCAAAAGTATTCACTCACGCATCCAAATCATTGAATTCAGGTGTTTCAATCACTTCCATGGCCAAGGGTGTATAAAACCAAGCACCTAGCCATCCAGACTGCTTCTACAAACATTTGTGAAAGAATGGGTCGCTCTCAGGAGCTCAGTGAATTCCAGTGTGGTAACGTGATAGGATGCCACCTGTGCAACAAGTCCAGTCGTGAAATTTCCTCGCTACTAAATATTCCACAGTCAACTGTCAGTGGTATTATAACAAAGTGGAAATGTTTGGGAACAACGGCAACTCAGCCATGAAGTGGTAGGCCACGTCAAATGACAGAGCAGGGTCAGCAGATGCTGAGGCGTGTAGTGCGCAGAGGCTGCCAACTTTCTGCAGAGTCAATCACTATAGACCTCCAAACTTCATGTGGCCTTCAGATTAGCTCAAGAACAGTGCATAGAGCACTTCATGGAATGGGTTTCCATGGCCGAGCAGCTGCATTCAAACCTTAGTTCACCAAGTGCAATGCAAAGTGTTGGATGCAGTGGTGTAAAGCACACCACCATTGGACTCTAGAGCAGTGGCGACGTGTTCTCTGGAGTGACAAATTACACTTCTACGTCTGGCAATCCGATGGATGAGTGGGTTTGCCAGTTCCCAGGAGAACGGTACTTGTCTGGCTGCATTGTGCCAAGTGTAAAGTTTGGTGGAGAGGGGATTATGGTGTGGGGTTGTTTTTCAGGATTTGGACTCAGCCCCTTAGTTCCAGCGAAAGGAACTGTTAATGATTCAGCATTTTGGACAATTTCATGCTATCAACTTTGTGGGAACAGTTTGGGGATGGCCCCTTCCTGTTCCAACATGACTGCACACCAGTGCATAAAGCAAGGTCCATAAAGACATGGATGAGCAAGTTTGGTGTGAAAGAACTTGACTGGCCTGCACAGTATCCCAACCTCAACCCGACAGAGAACACCTTTGGGATGAATTAGTGCAGTGACTGTAAACCAGGCCTTCTCGTCCTACATCAGTATCTGACCTCACAAATGTGCTTCTGGAAGAATGGTCAAAAACTACCATAAACACACTCCTAAACCTTACAGAAAGCCTTCAAAGAACAATTGAAGCTGTTATAGCTGCAAAGGGAGGGCCAACATCATATTAAACCCTATGGATTAAGATTGGGATGTCACTCAAATTCATAGGCGTGCGAAGGCAGACGAGCAAATACTTTTGACAATAGAGTGTATGTAATTCCACACCAACTTTGGCAGACCTGGTGATTTCTTTTTAATGTAATCTTTTGAAAAACAAGATACACATATGTGCCTAAAAATTGAATGCAACATTTTTTAAATAGCACATAGCCTGAACCTTTCTTACATCCTGATAGATATGCTTAGAAAAGATGCTGTGGGGAAGGACTCCATGACTGTCTTGTGCTCTGTAGTTAGTATCCATACATTTCAGCATGGTCTGCTGTATTACCCACTCTACAACATTTTCTACAATAAGGTGGCCCTCCCTTGCTTTCAGTGATTTTGCATGCACATGTAGTACTGTACAAAGAAGGGTAAGCTAGGTAGTGCTCAGGATTCATGTCGTTGGAGGGAGGGGCTTTGGGAATAATTTCAAAAGAGGGCAAACATTGAAGGGTGAAGCTGGGCTGCTTTGGTGGCCAGGTCTACTGAAAGTTGACAAGTCCTATAAAATCCATTTCAAGAGCCTTGATGATAAATCACAATATTTGGCTGTTGTTTTTTAATAAACATTCTTTCTATACCCACTATACACTCTTTAACTCTACATCTAAGAATTTAGTCCAAGTGAAATAATCAGAACTTCTGTTAATTATTTAATTTTTTTAATTTTATTTATTTTCTACTAAAAGTGCTAAAGGTTATAAACCTCTGATCAAGAAACCTAACCTTGATCTCAGCCAGTTCTCTGACTGCAGCATGTTTCAAACCTTCCTTCGCTGCTGAACCTGTAGCCAAGTTCATAACATTTTAATCTAGTGGAAAAGTTATACTAGTTAATTAACAAATATACTGATCTGTCTTGCTAATGGATCTGAGTGTAGCATCTGACAGCAAGATAAGCTAAAATGTCGTAAGACTCTCCTAGTTGAGATCAAGCTTGATTGTTTACACATTGTAGGTTATGACGCTGGCTCTCCTGCAAGAGTATCACAACCCACAGACCACTGCTACAAATCTTTCAACACCAGGACAGTCCTCACAACAAAAACAAATGCATGTGTCCAAAGAATGGCAAAGAAGAGAATCCAACATGGCTGGTATAGAATAACAAAACTAATTGCACTTGTCTCAAAGAAAGAAAAAAAGACCAAAAGGTTTCTTGGTATAATATTACTTACCTATTTCTGTTCTTGGTCATAGATGAGCAGAGTACTGTGCTGTTATTAATTTGTTGTTGCTCTGAATGCAAGTGTTCAATATTTTGTTAAATATAGGTTAATGTCTGGGAAATGAATGTATTGAAAACAAAAGAAAAACCCCAAAAATCCAAACAAAGTGTGAGATTAAAATAAGTTGCTTAACACTAGTGGTTTGTAAAGGTAAGCAATAAATTATCAAAGATACACTGTTCCACAAGGCTGTGTTTTAGCACCATTACTGTTTTACACAGAGAAGTATGTAAATATTTGGACAGAGGCCAGCTATGGTTGCTATTTAGGTGCTCATATACTCAAGCAGACCTGAAAAATGGCTGAAAAATAATGAGTGTAAACTATCTGTCTAATTTTTACAGCACATACATCTATGTCAGTTTGAATGTGTAGGAATTGCAGCCCTTTTATACATTTAGGAGAACAAAAATCATTGGACTGAATCAGCCACTGAATGCAGTTTCTTGGGTAAATCTATGTCACTACAGCATCAGGTCATGCACAAAAAAGCTAACAAAGTCCTAACAGAAGTTTAAAGCAGGGCACTGAGGCTATAAAATTAATCAGTGTAAGATTAAACTAATCAGATGCCAAAATCTTAACAAAATAACGAATATATTAACTAACTATATACAAATAAATAGATATTAACTAATATTATCTAATAATATAAATAATAAATCAACTAATTAACTAGTAACTAATCAGATACCAAATTATTAACAAAAAAGAGACTTAGTAAAATACATTAGCATAACCTGTGAATAATGGTAATTATTTTAAGAATTGTTGATTTCTGAACTATCTTTGTATATGGAGGTCTGTTGGTTCCAATGTGGGTATCTTGTGGAATACACTGCTCCACTTGTTTTCAGCTGCTAAACTGGTCAGTGTAAGATAATGTTAGCTAACACTAACAAATTCAAGTTTTCTTTAGATTTATATATAAGTGAATAACATTATATCATCACAATAACGCCTGTCAAGGATAGGATATACGAGGCAGCAATTGAACAGTCAGCTCTTGATGTTGATGTTTGAAGTCATAAAAACTGGCAAGTGTAAGGATCTGAGTAACTCTGACAAAGGCCAAATTGAGACGGCTAGATGATAGATGAGGCATCTCCAAAACAGCATGTCTTGTGGATTGTCTTCAGTATGCATAAAAGTATCTACCAAAAGTGGTCCAAAGAAGGACAACAGGTGAATCAGCAACAGGGTCAAGGGTGCCCAAGGCTCAGTGATGCACGTGGATACTGGTCCAATCCCAAAGAAGAGCTACTATAGCACAAATTCCTGAAGAATTAATGCTGGCTATGAAAGAAAGGTGTCAGAACACACAGGGCATAGGGCTGTGCAGACTGGTCAGAGTGCCCTGTCCACAACCTAGAATGGGCACAAGAGCATCAGAACTGGACCATGAAGCAATATGTGGTGGTCTGATTTGATGAATCACATTTTCTTTTACATCATATGGACAGCTAGGCATGTGGGAAGACATGGCACCACGATGTACTATGGGAAGAAAGGAAGCCGGCAAAGTCAGTGTGATGTTTAGGGAAAGGTTATGCTGGGAAACCTTGGATCTTGGCACTGACGTAGATGTTTCTTTAGCACATAACATACTTAAATATTGTTGCAGACTAAGTACACCCCGTCATGGCAATGGTATTCCCTAATGACACTGGCCTCTTTTATAACAATAATCTGCCCTGTCACACTGCAAAAATTGTTCAGAAATGGATTGAGGAACATGACAAATGGGTTCAAGGTGTTGACTTCGTCTCCAAATTCTCCAGATCTCAATCTAATTGAGCATATATGGTATTCTGCTGAAAAAACAAATCTGATCCATGGAGACCCCACCTTGCAATCTGATGTACTTAAAGGTTGTGCTGCTCACATCTTGGTACCAGATACCACAGGACACCTTCAGAGGTCTTGTGGAGTCCATGCCTTGATGGAACAGAGCTGGGACCTACACAATATTAGGCAGGTGGTGTTAGTGTTATGTTGGAGCTCAGCAATATATACACACACACCACTTAAATATTATTTAATTTTTTTAATTATTAAGATATAGCTCTCTCTCTCACTCTCTCTCTCTCTCTCTCTCTCTCTCTCTCTATCTATCTATCTCAGGCCAACTTCATTACCAACTAGGTGTGCTCTGAATTTTCTCATATGACTGTGTATATATTTGATGCACATATGAATCTGCAAGCACTAGCACTTAGTTGTTCCAGTGTGCAAAATGATTGTCATGAGCAGAGGATGCAATGAACTCCACAAGGGTGTGATCATAGGGTACCGAGCAAAGGGTGGTAGCAATCTCAGTAACCTCTATGTTCTAGAGCTGCATACTGAACGTGTGCCTAGGATGGACTTTTTGAACATTAAGTGCCTCCTAACAGTATAACAAGGGTGCCCCACAGTCCATTGATGTCAGAGGGAACCAACTCCAGCAAGTGGTACAGAGCAATCTACACGCCGCAGTGGACCAGTTAACCTCTGTAATGAATACTGGAGCAGCAAGGAAAATGTAAGGGATCACCACGGAGCAAAAGCTGTTATGTCTGGGCCTGTGAATCACATGCATGGTTAAGACACCAATGTTAACCAAGGTTCATCAACATCACCTCCAGGATTGGAAAACATTGCCTTCATGGATGAATCCTGGGTAGTGTAGTGCATTGGGCACCAAACACACAAGAACTGCCTCCAAGAGTCAACTGTGGGCCAAATGCAGTATTGTGGTGGCAGAGTACAGCTCTGGGGGATGTTTTCCTGGCATGATCTTGGACCCTAATATCACTTTATGAGTCTCTGAATGCCAAAAGGTACTTGGCAATCTTAGTGTTGGCAACCATACATGTTGACATTCATCCCTGATGGTATCTAGCAACAGGAAAATTGCCCAACTCACTATGCAAGGGTGGTGCATGAGTGCTTTAAGAAGCACAGCAGTGATTTTGGTGTCCTTCCCTGGCCTGCTAACTCACCAATCTCAATCCAGTGGAGCGCATCTGGGAACTCTTGGTTTGTCAGGTTCACCGTCCTGATCCATAAACACACAATCTAAGGGAACTCAGTGCTCTGTTGCAGTTGGAATGTTCATGAGTGCCTCTGGATATCTTCCATCACCTAATACAGTCTCTCACTAGTGTCATAAGAGATAAGGGGGCAATCTCTCTCTAAAGCAATTTCATGTGTTTTTGTCCAAAGTTTGGCTAACTGTTTGGCAATAGATTACATTACTTAAAAACATGAGCTAACTGGCTAGAGTTAAAAATATGCATACCTATAAGTGTTAACAAATTCTAAAATGAAATCTTGAAGGATTAAGTAATTCAGGGTCTTCAGAGCCACACTCTGCTTTTGTGTCTTGTGTTCTTTAAGCATTTAAATATTTTAAAGAAATTGAGTCAATTAAAATGCATGCTCTAAGTTGTGTCATTCAGTTTGAAAGTGCATCATTATTGCATTATCATTGTACATTATTTCTAAAATTTCTTTTCACTCAAAAAGTAATGATAGTTGTATAGATGTAGTGAAGCAAAAAGATTTTCAACTGTGAAATGTAGTGGAGTGAAAGTAAAAAGTTCCCAAAAACAGAGACACTACAATATAGTTAAACTAATTGAAGACTGCACTACAGTACAGGTACCAAGTACATGTACTTTGTTTCTGTCCATCAATGATTACAGCAAATATAGGGGAAACAAATTCAAGAAAACTGCTGCAGCAAAAGTAATGCTTTCAAGACCAAACATATGGAAGAGAAGCCAAAGACAATAGTATTGACACAACAGAGCTTTAGGTGGAAACACAGTATACTAGTGCTTTATCCACTATCTCTTAATGAGGGTATTTTCCTTAGTGTAGTATTACATTTGAACAGTGACACCAGGAATGGCACAGTGTACACTCATAATTAATCCTTGTAAGCACAGATAAATGTTTTATTAACTTAAATAAGGCTGTATTTAGAACAAACATCACATTATCAGTGCCATGGGAACTTCACTTATAAAAAAAAGTAAGCAAAAGGTATAAATCTATTTCAAGAATTCTCACCTCGCTGTTATGTCCTCTCAGATTGAAGTTGATGCGCTGTGGAGTGATACAATCCCTCTTGCAGTGGCTAGAGGTGAAGGTAACCCCTACCACACCTCTCCCATTCCCAGTGGCCAGCCAGCCTTCTTCATAGTACCTCCTCCTACACAATGGCTTATCTTTCTCATGCTTGGGCACACAGCCCTTCCATGACAAGCAGAGGATGTTGGAGTCACTATAGAGAACAGGGCCATGCTCAACTGCTGCAAACATTCCTGTCTACACTTCTAAAAAATCACTTGGAATTTAGGTCCACACTGTGAGCCTGTAGAGGTCACTAGATGATTTCCCTGTTCCTAAGACTCCAATTAAGTAAGAGCTTCACATTCCCTCGCATTTGTGGTTTGCTGAGGATAAGACCAGGATCCAGGTCCCTGACAAAACAGAAAACAATAAATACCAAAATAGTTTATTATAAAAGCAAACATATCCTTTCATACAGTGTAGTCCATAAGTAATTTCACAGTGGCAATGACAATTTCTTTGGATTGAAAGCAATAACCATGACAAAACAAAACAAAATGCACAATGCCTTAATGTGAATGTATTTACATCTATATACAGCCTTTAAGCATTGCCTACACACATTTCTTGACCAGTAGTGTGCTGCTGAATTGCAAGGGGAAGACCCCATACAAATGTATTCAGATGTCTTGGAATTTTCCAAGACTTTCAAGGACTCTTTTCAAGCACTAATATTTTTGTTTTGTTTTCTGCTTTGGAAGAAACACTTTGGCCCTCATTTTGGGAGGAAAACCTAGAATGAAAATTGCCAGTGACAAAGGTCCACATCAGGTCACATTACATCTGTAGTGTGAATGGTAATGCAGGGTAATGCATCTTGATGTGTACTCAACAGCTTATATCATACTGCACATATCATCTTTGTCACTGCCCAAGCCAGAAAATATGCTCTAATTGCAAGATTGTTTGGAATTTGCTCCACATGTATTTAAGCAAGCTAGGCTATAACCGCACTATAGAGGCTTTAAGAATTTGACTGGCACACAGAGCCTGGACCTCAACCCCTCTGAACACCTTTGGGATGAATAGAACGAAGATTGCGAGCCAGGCCCCCACATCCAACATCAGGGTCTGAACTCACAAATGCTCTTCTGGAAGAATGAGCAAAAATTCCCACAGACACACTCCAAAACTTGTAGAAAACCTTCCCATAAGAGTGAAAGCTGTTATAGCTGCAAAGGGGGGACCAAATTCATATTAATGCCTATGGATTTATAATGGAATGTCATAAAAGCTCATGTAAGTGTAATGTGTAGGTGCCCTTTTGTCCATATTATTCACTAGTGCATATGCTGTACACTATATGCTATATAGTGTATGTTGTATGTAGTGCATATGATGTATGAGCTGCATACAGTGTATGAGCTAGCCAATGTCTATGTGGAAAGGACTGTTGCATTTGACAGCATCAAGCATTCAAAATTCCATGTTTCTTATGAATATGCTTGGTAGTAAGTTTTACTTTTACAATTAATAATTATAATTAAACATACTCTTGATCCAAGACAAGTTTTACCACATTGGAGTAATTAGTATTGGCAGCCAGCATTTAGATGACAGTAGAATTAAATGGCAAATTAATTAAGGACTAGACTCTCTAAGTTTATGTATGTAGGATTTGTTAGCCAGATATATAACCAAACAGCCCTTAGATAGCTAAATGTATGGAATATTTTAGCTGCAACAACAATTACATCAAAGTCTGACTTCACTCATTAAGCATGACAGAGAGCTATATTGTGTGACAATGATGTTTAGTTGTGAAACATTCACACTCAGCTAAATAGGCTATAGTATAGCCTTGACACACAGTTATGATATATATCCATTCTTGTACACACACAGAAAATTCTTAGGTGGGAATATGTATTTATACCAATTGTCCAAGAAAACTAATAAAAAGTTAGAATTAACAGCACAGCTTACTAATAAGGGTTGCCACCATTTCAATAAGACAAAACCAGACACTCCTGTTCCTGTTAGACTCAACATTAATGTGTCTTCCACCTGTACTTTGTATTTTATGTTGCTTGCCAACTTTTGATTGACCTAAAATTGTGAACAGGTGGGTGAACAGGTGGGGGAAGTAAAAAGTGATAAATGGCTAATATGCTTGACTTGCATATTCAACCCCCCAGTTTTACACTTTATGCATATATCCACAATATATGAATCCTCCCCCTGAGGTAATTGCTTCACACTATAGCTTTGCGATATGTTTAATCATTAGGCCAACATTATCCTATAGTAGTCCATTCTTCTCCGGAAAAAATTTAAAACAAGCACATTTGAACAGTCAGTAGGAGACATGGGAGAAACCTTTTAGCAGGCTGAAAACATAATAATGTCTCTGTAATGGATTATCCATTTCAAATTTACTTTATACGAGCAATTCCATTTCACACAAAGCTATACCGGAGCTTTACAATTTTCTGTCCATCTACAAGATGTGACTGCAATCCATTTGACTACTGAGATTTGGAGTTCAGATGTTTGCCCAATGTCATTGCTAAGCCTTACTGCTCACTGGATAAACTCACATTTTAGTTTAAAATGCAAAGTGTCTATTCTTCTACCAGAAACTAGCTCCTAAATGTAAATCTGTGTTACCCAAAAATACAATGTAACTGGAAAAGTCAACTCAAATATTTTGATTACAATTTTTAACCCCACCACATCAATATACTTTGAATGGTCACTTTATTAGATACACCCATCTAGTATTGCATTGGAACTCATTTGGGCTTCAGTACCACAGCAATTTATTACGCCTTAGATTCCACTAGGTGTTGAAATCATTTTGCAGGACTCTTGGCCCATGCACACAGGGTAGCTTCTTGCAGTTGCCGCAAATTAGATGAAAGGACTGACACGTTCTGCAAGGCCTGTTTTACTTCGTCCCAGAGATGATCTATAGGATTAAGATCTGGGGACTGTGAAGGCCAGGGAAACAAGGAAAACCTCCTGTCATCCTCCTGGAACCAATCTATGAATATAGAACCCATTCTCTTCTGTCCCCTTTCGTGTATGAATTGTTGAAGTCCGCAGGATCTTCTTTTGCTGGACATTTTCCCAGATTACACCATTCTCTGTATACTCTCAGCACTATTACACAAGAAAACCCAACAAGGATCAAGTTTTTGAAATACTGGCCCTCTCCAATCTAGCACCAATGAACATGCCTCATTTGAAGTTGCTCAAATCACTAAATTGCCCCATTCTAATGTAGATTCACAATGAAACTGATCCATGGACAACTTGCTGACCTCATTTTATACTGCATGCCTGGATCATGTGTCTGATTTCCATAGAAGAAAGCTTCAATTGTGAAAGGGCAGGTGTCTCTAATAAAGTAGCCATTCAGTTTATGTTAATGAGCACAAGCCAAACTATTTCTTAGTTATAAAATTGTTTTAAAAACTTTTCTACAGGTTTATTTGCCGGAAATATTTGCCTACTACTTTTCTTCATGACTGATATATTTTATAAGTTATGATATTTAAAGGACATCATGATGAGGTATTTGACAGCAATACCTGACGATGATGATACACCAGTATAAAGTTAGCTTGCTATTTGACATTTCATTCTGGCTAGACATTTGCCAACATTGAACTTCAAAAAGTTGAACATGGCTAAATTTGTAATAGAATGAACTACAATATGGAGTGCAGCATATGTCTTATTTTACATAATTTCAACAGAATTTATAGCTAAGCAGTTTAAAGCTTCCTGTGTGTTGCATTAGGGATCACTGTTGATGTGATGCACATTTCAGATTAATTTTTACATTTTTGTATTTCAGTACTATTTGAAGCAAATTATAGCCTACAATATAAAATAAATTATAAATACTGGTTAAGAGAATAGCAAATAGATATCAACCCAAACTGGAGTGAGGTGCAAGACTTGTTGCATCATGCAAAGACAGGTTCTGCAGCAGGGCCTAATGGGGTTCCGTATAAAAACGCATCTGATGTTTTGAATTTTTATGGAGTATGTTGGTCAGAGTGTGGAAGAAACAGATTATGCCATAGTGGCAAAAAGCAGGGAGTATTCTTATACCAAATGAGAAAGATGCTGTGGATATTGAGCAGTTTAGACCTATAAACCTTAATTTGGACAACAAGATTTTCTTTAGTGTGATCATTCAGAAACTGTCTGAATATTTGAAAGTAAATAAGTTAATTGACACATCAGTTTAAAAGGCAGGGATTTCAGGTAGCTGATATAAAGCAGTACTGAACCATAAACAGCAAGTTGTGGGGCTGGTAAGTCATTTTTGCTATTTGAATTGAAATTGAGGTATCTACAGTGTGGCTTGCTTCCTTGTATTAGGTGTCCTCTGATGGTTTATGAAGTTGTAATTACAAAAATAAAGAGTCTAGAAGATTATGAATAAGGAAGTGGCTAGGGGTACTGTGCTGTCTAAGTAGTGTGGCATAGTATGGGAGAGGGGAGGTGGAGCTACTTCTGAGAAATTTAGATGATCTTATCATGAGCTGATTAAGCAAGGATAAAGCAATCTGTGAGCTGTTACAGTTACATATCACATCCTTATCCCCCAATCTTCTCTTAAGTAACTGTAGTGCAGGTGCAAAGGTGGAAGATAGGGATTGAGTCAGGTGATTCATGGAAAGTGTTTAGTAAGGCTGCAATGCCAGAGAAAAGGCAAATGATTATTAGTTTTATTCATAAAGAGGAAGCACTGCAAGAACAGCAATCTCACAAAGAAAACAGGAACAATAGGTGTATCTCGTAAGTCTAATCGCTGCATCCTCGGTTCCTCTGTTCTACATCCTGACATCTTATGTTGCATTTCCATGTTTTATTTGTATTTCATACTGATCTTTTATTTGTCCCATTCAAGTTTTCACTTTCAATGTGCACATTTGTAAATGAATCCTGTTATGCGTGCATGTTTTCAGACTAAAACTATCAATGCAGCATGCATTTTGTGATGCAACAGAACCACAAGGCAGGTGTGTGATTAAAATAACACCTTTGGCTATTAGGAGATCCATAAATGTCCAGTGACAGATGATACAGCTGTAGATCACATCAACAATTGATGTCACATGAAAGTGACCATAGAGTGAATAAGGAGATCTCAATTTGTAAATCCATTTAGCGCTGATACCTTTGTCCTCACATGCTTTCCTTGTTTCCTCAGAGAGAGGAGCAGAGCTAAGACGTGAGGAAAGGAGGCATGGAAAGGAAACAAGGATAAACCGTTATGATATGCACCCAATGGCTCAGATTAGAGAATTTAGAGAAGCAGAGGATCACCTGTTGAGAAATATGGGTGATGAATGTGACGCAAATTAAATTTTTGCTTAAAGCAACTTTGTGTCGCTCCAACCCTGCAAAACTGGTCATTGGGTAGATGAAGACTCTAGTTGTTAATTATGTTGTGTAATTTTTAACAGGTTCTTAGCTCTGCATGTTTATATGATAATAAGCAAATAGAGGTTCTGTCTTTGCCCATTAACTACACTGATGCCAGATATGGTGTCAGATATACTCAGAAAATAAAGTTTATAGAGCAGTAGCATAGGTTTCATTTCAACCCACCACAAACTGCAGCTATGTTATAGAGTTAACAATTCTATTGGAGGATGCGGTTGATTAAATATTCAAAAGGAAAATAGTGAAATATGCTGATTTGGTGACTGAGGTGAGAGAATGTTGGCGGCAGGTGTCTATTAGGCCAGCAGAGATAAGTGCTAGTTAATAGGATATTTGACATCTCAGTGTCAGTGTCAACTGTCTCTTTGACGAGGATCCAACTCGCGAAAGAGGCTAAATATAGCGCATTAACCTTTTTAAATTCAGTTGAATGATAAAAAATAAGGCATATGCGTTGCATTTCTCAATATCCTATATCATTCTATTAAGACATGAGGCAAGTACCTCGACATTTTTAGGACCGATTAATGTTCAAAGTTGGCGAAAGTCTAATAAATACAAAAGGTCAACACATTTACAGTATAATTTTATCCGAGCTTTGACTGTTCTGAAATATTAATAACTGTTTTAACAGTTCTATAGCAAAACCACATATTTTTCCTAAACTGTTCTGACATGCAGTGGGAGGGTGTACGGCGACTCATTTTGTTAATTTACCTACTAACATTAGCCAGTACTAAAACGCATTGAAACGCAGATGAGACGTTAACTAGCTTGCTATGTCGGTTAAAAAAAAAAGATTAAAATATGAGCGTACATGAAACATACACAGGTCTAGTTGACTGTTGTGCGGAATCTGGGTCCAGTTTTCATTTACTGTTCAAACAGGATGGCAATTTATAATATGGTTAGCTGAGGGTTTCACAAAGGTACAACGACAATCAGGGATCCATACCATCTCCTCATATAACTAGTCTAAGTACGTTTCATCCACGACGCTGAAGTTAGTTACATATTAGCACCTGCTTCGTTTGATTCCTTATTCATAAAGGGGTGTTCATGACGTATATTTGCCTCGCGATGAGCTAAATGAAAATGTGATCATGAATTTGTTAAGAATTTATTGTGTTTCTCATCGTGAGCCTTGGAATTAACTGAAATAAATATTTTACAAAATAAATGTTTTATATTTGAATCTAATTTTTACATTCACAATATCAGAATGAAAAACAATCGAGTGTTAACAAATTTATGATCACTTCTTCATTTAGCTCATCTGTGTCTGTAAATCATAAAGTGTGCTGCAAATATGTATCGTGAACACACTTATGAATAAGGAACCAATTTCAGCCACTGAATAAGAAGCTGCGAATAAGTAACTTAACTTCAGTGTCGTGTTTCATCCAGTAGTTCTTGTTTCGTTTCAAATAGGATGTCCTAGAGGAGCTGTCACTATAATTACTTACGGATTGTCCATCAAGTTAACATAGACTGAAAACCTAATCAGTGAGGTTTTGTAAATATGTAAAATGCATTCACCTGTAATCCAGGCAAGGATTGATTATCTCCAGGTGTAGAAACAAAACAACTTCAGTTACAGGGCGATATTCCACTTCAGAACGCTTGATGAAATGATTCAAAACAAAATAGCTTCGAACGGAGAAACCCTAACAATGTTGGAGATGTTTTCTGTTTTAAATATGTTTATAACGACATGAAAAGTGCAGTTTATAATTTCTTGCTCGTGTGGCTAGTCCGCACAGTAGCCAACAGCAACATAGCGTTAGCTACTAAACCTGCCTAACCCTAGATAATTGACTAACTGGTTAGATACGTTGTTTGGTATTTAGTTTATTTAGCTTACTTGTGAGCACAGTAAGCGTCAACAATGGAATGTAGATAGCTGGATATATTAAAGCAGAAATAGAAATCTTCGATGCAATCATCAGATATATATATTCTATAGGTAGCTATCCAGCTACCCTTAAAACTATCATGTTTCGCTATTTATAACTAAACCACAAGCACGTTTTGAACGAACTTCTCAGATATCCTAGCTTGTTTGCTAGTTAGCTAAATTAATCTTGTTGAAGTCAGAACACTCCTAGCTAAAATAGGTGGGTAGGTAGTTAACTAACCACACAGACTAACCTCAGAAAGGGGGCTAGGTAAATTAACAGTTAATTTAAATGTTTTGAGATTTTAAATGTGGTATGTACACAAAACATTAACTGCAACAGTCGACACCAAAATAAACGTATTTAGCTACCTAGCTTCTTCATACAGCCTATTAGTTTGAAGCCAAACTCGTTAGCGCGGGCTAGCTTGCTGCTCCTCAAATAGTGCAGTAGTTTAGCTAGGTTAGCTAAGTTTAGTTAACGTTAGCTAGGTTAATTAACTTAAGTAACCAGTTTGAAAGCAAAGGACTACACGAAAAGTGTATGCCTCAAACCAAAAATAGATCTTTGCCTTGTAGTTAATATACACGCAAACGAGCAAAACATTCTTGTTGAATCCCAAAAAATCACGACCTGCTTTGGTCCAGCTAGCGTTAGCTATCTTTACATCTCTACGTTGCTCTCATTGCACATTTTCCGAACAAGAAGCTAACATATGCTGTTACACTTGGCAACAAGAGCGAGGTAAACTGTCAAAATAATAGTCCCTACACAGTTTTCATATAATCACTCCTGGCGCTTTGTTAGCACTTTAATACTTAATAATAAGTCAGTACTATAATAAGTACTGACATAAGTAAGTACACATAGGTGTGCTAGCAGGCATTCTATTAAAAGTGTCTTGTTTGGGCCTTATCGAACGCTAATTGTTATATCAGACTCTTGTCTGTTTAGAAATTGATAGGCCTGTCTTTGAATGTGTTCAGTACCTAATAATAGGGCCCAAAAGTCAAAGTTTATTCATGTAGTGCTTTTTACAGCATACATAGTCACAACGTGGCTTTATAAATTATTCAGTGTTGGATTATCTCCACAGCTCCATGCAGATAAACCAGAAAGATGTAGCTCTGTTAAGATGAACAACAAAGGAACAGTCCATAAACAGTAGTTGTGTCAGTGATCAACATGCACCTCTGGCAGGTCTATATGTAACAGCATAACTCAAAGGGAGAGCCAGAGGGTGACCTCAGTCCTGGGGGCTCTCTGAGACATTACATTCCACCCAAATCATTGTCACAAAACCAAGTGAATGAATGAAGTGGCAGCATGACAGCATCAACACATAAACAGTAGTTGTGTCAGTGATCAACATGCACCTCTGGCAGGTCTATATGTAACAGCATAACTCAAAGGGAGAGCCAGAGGGTGACCTCAGTCCTGGGGGCTCTCTGAGACATTACATTCCACCCAAATCATTGTCACAAAACCAAGTGAATGAATGAAGTGGCAGCATGACAGCATCAACACCTCATATTACCAGAAAATTCTCTTAAGGAGGGCCCCAGGTGCTGCACCTTTATATGCTCAGGAAATGAACCAAAAGCTTGAGTAAATAACACTTTAACCTAGATTTATAAATTGGCAGTGTGTCTGAGCCCCAAATTTAAACTGGAAGACTGTTCCATAACTTATGGTCTTTATCCTCCTTTATAGGAGGAGCTCTTCCCTTGGCTGTAATCTTACTAATTCTAGAAACTAAGAAAAAATGATATTTTGGTTTTCAAAAAGGAGGGGGGCTTTCAGCTGAGCTGTTCCTGACAAATAAATACACTACTTTATGAGACACTTTTCAGTAGTTCTGATGTACCCAGGTATACTTTCCTGAATATCTGTCTGTTTTAGATACAAAAATGCTATTTTAACAAGATTACTGTGCAATCCACATATGGAAAACAAGTAATACAGATTTTCACACAGACTGGCCACTTCACATCTATAATTCTGGAAGATTTGTGTTTAATCCCTGTTTTATTATGCTTAAAAGACTAAAAAGTCATTTAACCACAATGTAGTTAATGTGGTGTGAACATAAGGAGACTGATTGAGATAAAGATTCTAGTTGTTAATTATGTTGTGTAATTGTTATCAGGTGCTTAGCTCTGCGTGTTTCTTTGATAATAAGCAAACAGGTTCACTCTTTGCTCATTAACTGCATTAACTACACTGATGTCAGATATGGTGTTGTACTCAGAAAATAAACAGTTTATTATAGACAGTTTAAATAGACAGTATTATTTTATAGAACAGTGGCATAGGTTTCATTTCAACTTTTGGTGAAGGAAAGGGCAACACTGCTCACACCACCCAACCACATATGAGTGTGAGCAGTGCCCCTCACCACAAACTGTGCCTATGTTATAGGGTTAATAATTCCATTGGAGGATGTGGTTGATGAAATATTAAAAAGGAAAATAGTGAAATATGCTGATTTGGTGACTAAGGTGAGAGGATGTTGGTGACAGATCCATATTAGGCCAGCAGAGATAGGTGCTAGGAAATAGGATAATACCTGGATGGTTTTGTCACATGCATTCTGTACACTTACAAAATGGACATCACAAAAAAAACAACAACCCGATGTATCCTCTCTGACCATATGCTTCTGTGAAGCCCCTACACACATGCTGAGAAGCAGTCTGACTAACAATTGCGTGTATATGATTGATCAGTTGTGGAATGTGAAAAGGTGGGACCTATAAAGAATAGTCAAAACTGCAGTGTATGGGGATTCTACAGAGCAACTGTCAACAAGAAAGACAAATCATTTTAGGCATTTTAGACATACAAGCTGGGCACATTTTTATGTCCCAAAAAGAGGACATGCTCGTACATTTTAAAAGCCATGGCTTAATGTAGTGCTACATTGTATGAGTAAATTTTACTAAGATATACAATTACAATAAACTTGAATTCAGGGTAGTGCAATGTACCCTTTACTGATGGATATCTAATTAAAACCACCATAAAACTGAGTAACCTTTATTTGAAGATATGGTCTGTTAAATTTAATAGCAGTTTTTATGTGGAAATCCTTCCCTTGTTTTTTAAGTAAATCTCACTCTAAATTTTTTTCAGTGCATTGTCCACATGGGAAAATAAGGGGAAAAAAGCCAGAGCCTCTTGCTGATTTCATTGCAAAGCATTTCTAGTTTCTGTTTATTGTGCATGACCATAGCTTTAGAGAGATTGTGTGTAAATCTGGATCCCACATATATTAAAGATATGATAAATATGAAATTTGATGAACAATAAGAAAAGGCCATGGCTGAGTTGAAGAGGCTATCTTAACTTTTGTAAATTAATTGTTTCATTATTTACTAGTTCATGTTTTAAACTAAAATAAATGTCAAGGTCTACACTGAATCACTTTATAGTTTCATGTTGGATTTGGTGTTAATAAACCACTGAATTTAACAGTAGGCATTAATGCTATCAAACATTTTACAATTCTTACAAATCAACTGATTGAATAGATTATATTATGGGAATGTTGTTTGCCGTTAGGATATTTCTAGTTTATCAGTTACATACAACAAACAAAAGTATGACAATTAGAAGTCTAATTTAAATCACTAGCTACCAGCTGCTCTGAAAACAGCTAAAAAGCAACTGTGTCCTTGCTGACACAAGATTTACTGCAGTGTATATATAACAATATCAGAATATAATATCAGAGCATTGCTGATTCCGCAATCACTTTTAGGATGGGGGAAAAATCCTTCTAAAACTATTGAGGTCTGGACCTTGGTGGCCTCATAGTTTGTCATAGCTCTATTGGTATATTGGCACTAGCTGTCTTGTGTATAGTAAGCCAAACAGCCTAAAATCATTTAGATCTTACACCACCCATGAGGGCTGCACAGGGTGGACCATTCACCTGTGCAATTCACTTTATAGCAGTAAGGCCTGCTGGGCAGTTTTGTGTAAATAAATTCACCTGCACAATACAGTGGCTAGCATGGCATTGAGCACTTTCAATCATGGAGCTCAGACCAATTTAAAAACAATACTACTCAAACCACAAAGCCTAGGCAGCCCAATGAGCAGTACAGAGTGACCTATTAGACCCTATCCAAAAATCTCTACTTCAAATTGACAAAAGATGTTAAATTGGTCCAGGTACAAAGTGAAGAATATATCAAATTCTACTGAATTTTTACTGAATTAATTATAAAAGAAATAAAATGACAAAGGCTACTGAAAATTGTATACAAGTTCAAAGACTTTTAGTATACATTAGGATTTAACACAAGGAAAACAGATGGACAGCCAATCAGCTATCACAGAACATACATGTAATACATATTGATTAAAAACATTTAGCTATGACAAAACTGTCACTCTGATGTGATGTGAATATTTAATTTTGGGGAGAACGTTTGTTTTTAAAGTGAGTTTTTCATTTTGGTCCCAGCATTCAGACTAAAAACGTCTTAGGTTATTTTAGATTTTCAATTTTTTACATTTGTCTTGAAATGTGTGTAAGCAATTGTGAAAAACTTTCAAAATTTTCAAAATTCAAAGTCTGTACTATCATTTATTTTTCACATAGTAAATAACTAGTTTCTCCTCCACTTCCTCTCTTTAGGTTTCTCAAGTATTTTAACAAAATCCTTACATTTTTTTCCTAAGACGCTGTATACTTCTTAATGTTTTTCCGAAGCAAACCATAGGTTCACTCCACATAGCAAAAATCATGTCGTATTTCTCAACGTTTTACTTAGGTTGTTTCTGATGCTGTATTATAGTGGACCAGTATAACCCGCTCGGAATAGCATCTAATCCCGGAGCAAACGAACGTGCTACTTTTGACACTGTTCAACTATCACAGTGAGCATGCTCCACGTTGGTGTCGTCATTACCTTCTAATTCTCCTCATTTACAATCTTTGTCCGGAACAGCGCGGTTGTACGGAGCACGAGCTACGGTACAGCACTTTTCTCGACAACCGAAGTTTGAACATGGCAATGGCAGGAAGTCGAATTGAACATAAGGATAAACCAGCAAAAAGCCTATTAATATCTCCTTTAAAAATCAGACAACTCCTCAGTGAGGGTTTTGCCCCGGAAGACAATGAGGATAACGTGTCAAATCGGTAAGTGCGTTTTGCCATGGAAAGAAATGTTAGCTAGCTAGCTAGCTAGCTAGTTAACCTAGGTAAGTTCTAGAGAACTAGTAAAAAATAGCTAGGGAACTATTTAGCTGCTCACCTAAACTATTTCAAACTAAATTAGGGTAACTGTCGCAATAACGATTGGCCACTAGTTACCTAACCTAGCTAGCCAGATAACCAGATGTCTAGTCTATGTTGTACTGCAGCAATTAATATTAGCAGTAGGTGAAAATACATTTTCTTTATATTCATAGCTAGCTAGCTATATTTCGAGGTCCACTACACTAGCGTTAACCTAGCTGTTACATGTCAATAGTACCAACCGTCTACTAACCTAGATAGCTAGGTTAGTTGGATTCCATAAATGGTCACTTCGCCTAAATTGCTATAGAAGCCTGGAATCGGTGGCACCGGAAGCACTAAACAACTACTGCTAGCTAGCCATATAAACATACAAGCAGGATGATGTATAGGTTATATAAGTTAAGTGGTTGGCTACCCTATCTAGCTAGTTATATGTCTAAAAGTTTGTGGACACCTGACCGTCATAGCTCTGTGAGCTTGTTGGATGTCACGTTCGAACAACATGGACATGTGTATAGAGTTGTCCCTCATTTGTGCCTGGCTATAACAGCCTCCACGTTTTTGGCAGGGCGTTCTACAGAATTCTGGAGTGCGTCTGTGGGAATTTGTACCCGCTCAGTGAAGAGCGTCTGTGAGGTCACTGACTGATCCTTGACGAGAATGCCTAGTTTGCAGTCGATGTTCAACTCCAATAAACACATTTGGGATGAGCTGGAAGTCAGAGTTCTTTGCAACCATCCACACTAAACTAGTCAAACCATGTCTTTATAGACCTTGCTTGGTGCAGAGGTGCATAGTCATACCGGATCAGGAAACTTAACAAAACTTGTTCAGCACTGAGCATTCCAGTGGGCAGTGTTCTGGCATCAACCAAACCCAGATTTGTCCATCAGACTCCCAGACAGTGAAGCATGTTTCATCACTCCAGAGAACTTATTTCTTCACAAAGAGATGATCAATTCTCTAAAAGCAATTAATAGATAATAATAAAAGATAATAAATGTTACTGCAGTTTTTTTCTGTTTAGTGAACCAGCCTAGAAGATGGCATTTGTGCTCACTGACAGACTGAGACACATTGCTGGAATGCACATGAAAAAGGTTTTGACCCATTTCTGTAGTAGCTGTACCAGTTTGCAGCACATACAAAATGGTCAGCACTGAAGACAAGAAATAAGCACCTTGTTTGTAAATAGTCTTATCCTATTTTTCATTGTAATTATGTAGTTATGTGATTGGATTACATCCAACAATTATATTTCACTTATGCTACCTAGTGGATTTGTTTGAGTTGGTTTTGGTTCTAGCTATCTCGCTTGCTTATGTGTAATGTGGGATGTTCATGGTGAGGTTAATAGTGATGAGGATATTAACTCAAAACATAGCATACCAGAAATTTGTATACATTTATAATAGTAAATGACAAAGTAGGTTAATAATATTATGCAGTTATGACCTCCTAAACTTAGTTTTTTTCTTAAACTCTCTAAACAAAGCTGCTAGTTAAGTTTAATCAAAAAATCATTCCTTGAATGCAGTCCACCTATATTTGTTTAACTAATTGCCTAAGGCCATGCATCACAGACAAGGTGCTTATTCCTGTCTTCACAGCTAACCACTTTATGTAAACTGTTATATATCTGGTTAGCAAGCTACTGCACAAACAGTAGCCCTCACAGATACAAAGCATAGATGGAATATTTAACCAGAATTAAATCAGATGATGTGGCTGTACCTAACTGTTGTTTACAACTAGTCAGAGCAACTAGGTACCTGTAAAACAGCTGGAGTCAGTTTAGTAATCAAACTATTTAGCTACTCAAATGAAATTTGAAAAGGGACACACACACACACCCACACACATTTATGGTTAATTTGGTGGTGTGACCTGTCTTGTTTTTGTGTTTTTAGCTCTTCTCAAATTTCAAACTCGCTGGGTCCAGAATTTATCAGTGAAGCACATTGTGAGGCTACAAACAAAGATGCTTTCTTTGCCAGAGTGGAATCATACTCTATATCCTTTACTGACTTTTATAAATTCTTCTTGGAAATTGACTGTGCAGATATGAATCGATTTCTAGACATGGTAATGCAATACTACAAGCAAATTTTATAAAGGCAATACTAGTTGTATATTTGTCAGATATTTTAAGTAAAATTACAATGATAACTTAAAAATATTAAGCATTTACCTTTCATTTTCTTTGTAAATATTTCTTAACTTGCAAACTGTTTGAAATGGACTGGAAAGCCCTTCGTTCTCTCTCCTTTGAGATGTGCTCAGTATGGCTGGATAAATGTAGACTGTGACATGCTGAAGTGTTCCAGTTGTCAGACATTTCTTTGTGCATCCCTTCAACCAACACTAGACTTCCAGAAATGTAAGTTAGAATCAAAAGCCTTTTTTAAATGTAAGCTTCAGTTAAGATCAGCTGATAACATTGATAAATATGCTCCATCTTGTTTCCTTTTACAGATGAAGAACGTATTTTGGAGTTGACGAGGCAACTTCAGACACAGCATAAAAAATTTTGTTCATGGCCGGATTTTCCATGCCCTGGTATTTTCCATGCTCCTGAGATTTCTGTTGGTCATTTTTATAGGCTTTTTAAAATTTCCAGTATGTCAGTTGTCTTTTTCTCTTTTAGAAAGATTCTGGATGGTTCCAGTCAGTGAACCTGAAGAACTGTTTAATGATTTCTTGGAGCGTTTCAGGAGTGCTTGTTTGCTTCAACAACAGCTTCCTACCATGAAGTCAGAGCAACTCAAAGCTATGGTGAGATGATTTTTATGCTCTTTTCAGTAATTTCCCTGAAGCAAGAAAAGTACACAATAATGCAAACAGCTTGCCAAAGATAAATTACCTTGCTTTAGGGAATTGTTGAAGTAGACAAGAACACTGAACAAACATAAAAAACAACAATTTCCTATTGCTCTAAGGAGCTTCTGAGCAGTGGCTTCTAAACAGTGGTAGCTCAGTGGTTAAGATACTTCACTAGTAATTAGAAGGTTGCCAGTTCACCCCCACCCCCCCCCCCCCACTGCCAGGTTTCTACTGTTGGGCCCTTGAGGAAGGCCCTTAACCCTCAATTGCTCAAAGTTGTATTCAGTCATGATTAAGTTGCTTTGGACAAAAGCATCAGCTAAATATCATAAATGTACACTTTCAGTGATCATGTCCAAAATGGTACTTTAATATGATGGTTTTAAAATGTAAACCTTTAAAACTGCTTGCACAAAAGACTATAGATTTAATATAACAAATCTTTGCATGCAAGGTTAATTTGTTGTCTTTCAGTAAATCCTGCCCGAGAAATCCAAATTAAAAATGTTTCTACATGATCAGTCTATGTGGTTTGAATTACTTAATATGGCTACCACTAAGAATTTGTTTTGGTGCCTTATGACCAATGATCAATACTACTACTAAATGATACTTTTAAAATAGTGCCGGTGCCTAAACAGTGTCTGAACCAGTACTTCAAACTTTTACTCTGTTTTTAAATTCAAAAGTACACAGTTTCCAGAGAAACAATGTTTCAGCCAGAGGTCCTTCATCAGCTGTGCTCAAAAAAAAAAAAAAAAAAAAAAAAGTGCTCAAAAGTGCCTTTTTAATTTCTCTCTCTCTCTCATACTTACATACACACACTATATATATATATATATATATATATATATATATATATATATATATATATATATATATATATATATATATATATATATATATAACCAGAAATGGCTGATGACATTAAATAATTCCTTTTTATATTTCTAAGGCAAATCTGAACTTCCACACCACTGCACTTTAATCAGTTGATCTTTAGGCATTTTAACTGTGTCTAAGGTACTAGCTACTAGCAAACGATAACCAGCTGCTGCCATCTGAGCAAGTGTGATGTTAAATACTGATGGCAACATGATATGCAGTAATGCTTTTTGATACTTTTAGTGTCAGTTTAGGAGCACCAGAGGGTACATATTTCAATAGACAGCTCAGGAACCTAAAGCAGTACTTTATCGAAAAATGAAATTTGCAATATTTTCCACTTACACTAGCTGTGGACAATTGGCCAAGACCTGTTTGGAGCCCATATTTTGTTTCATTAGTTTAGCACTAAAGTTGACGACTGCAAACATTGCTAACAAGAAATGAAAGTTAACCACAACCCAAATAGCATTCAGAATAAATACATGTCCATAATCTTCTTTCAAGATCATCATGGTTTTAATAAAGGTCTCAGAGACTATTGGGTGTGTTTTAGGATACAGTATGACTGTGTGCATTCCAAACATGACTCATCACCTGGGGTATGTGGAAAACCCATGTAAATTTCTTTCTGTGAAACTATCCCTTTAAACGGCACTGAAATGAGGCACAGAAATCTGCTGTGTGATTGTCTGCTAGATATCATGATAATGATGACCTGTGAGTGTTAACTGAAAACAATGTCTTCAGTTGAAAAACAAAAAGGAGAAAGGATTTGTAAAAGGAAAAAAAAATGGATTTGTAAAAACATCTGCTAATGAGGCTGGAGTAAGATGCCTGATTTTGCAGATTAATGTGTTCATCAAAAGCAGAATCTTTTGACTCATTTGCATTTAGATATATAAATGTAAAGGTAAAAAATGTGTGTGTGTGTATGTATGTATATGTATATATGTATATATATATATGTATGTATATATAAAAATCTCTCTCATACAAGTTGACTTATGTCTCCTGGTTGTTTTTCAACTTTTTATTTGTAATTGCAGACACTGACTGAGGATGTAATCAGCAGTCTTTTGCAATTGGTTGAGGTTGAGCAGAAGATACGGGATGAATCTTCATCAGATCCACTCTGCATACAAATGGCTGCTTGTACGGTGGCCCTATGTGGCTGGGGAGCAAGGTAGGAAGCACATTGAGTTGCTGAAATTGACAAACTGTTGTAGAATATTTCAGGTAGTTACTACATGTTGCTTGAAGGGCTAAGTAGTGTTAAACTAAATACTGGTATGACACAGTATTTGACACATGGATTTTGCCATATGGATACCATGGTAAGTCCAAAAATGACAAATCATAAACAGCCCCAGTCACAAGACAAAATAAATGCAAACATGAATGGCTGCAAATGACAAACGCATTTGAAAAGCCCTCAATGTCATTTGTCACTTTTTCATTGAAATTCATATTGGGACTAATCTGATTAGGGATGCACAATAACATACTAACAAATGCATCACCTCAGGGAACAATTCACTGCTGAACTACAGCAGAAATAAATGGATTAAATATCAATTTTTTTATTTTTAATAATCCATATTGGATTGCATGGATTATTAATTCCATAAATCAAAGTATGTTTACCCAGCTCTAATAAATAGATTTTGCCATGAATGACAGCAAGGTTTTGTTAGCAGTCATGTCAGATAGATCTTTGTCAACAGTCAAATACAGTGTGTGGTAGTGAGCTGTTTCTCCTGAACCCAAAGTGTACGATACATGTATGAGCAATTGAGTGGTTAAAATTCAGATAAGCTGTTTCAAGCATACTTTTATTCAGTGTTTGAATACTGTGTTGAAATAATTGTTTAACATCAGTTATTAGATGATATACTGAAGACCTACTACTCCCTGCCAATCATTTTGTGTGATTGGCCATCCCTGCAAAGCTGCTCCCATTCTGCTGTTTCACCTATCTCTGTCTGTCTCTCTTCTGTCTGCTTTTCTTTTTTTGGGAGCATTATGTTTGGAGCAGTGCGCCCAGCTTATTCAATAAAATCATACTTTGAGATATGATTGAGTACCCCTCCCTCTGACTGCTTTAAGAAATTAACAAAGATTTAAGAAATTACCAACGGCCTGGTGGTTCAATCATTCAGCAGGTGGACCTGATCTGGCATACTCAGTTTCTTAGGAAAAATATAGGTACCTGCTTACCAATGTTCAGCCATCTATGTGCAACCGTTCACCAGAAATCCCTTGCTGCACACACTGTGTGTGTGTGTGTGTGTGTGTGTGTGTGTGTGTGTGTGTGTGTGTGTGTGTGTGTTTTTTACCCACCACAATTGTGGCTGTCCTTTTAAATGGCCTTAAAACATACTTCCAGTATAAGATGATGCTATAAAGAAGCTAATATTGTCTTTTAGTAAGTTGTTGAACATTGTGATGTTTTAGCAAAAGTCTTGCTCACTCTATGTATAGTGACTAATGACTGTGCATGCGGAGAGGTTTTTGGGCACTTGGGAGATGTCTAGCATGCCTAGTGAAATACTGTGTAGCTCCTAAATAATTTCATGTTTATGCTCAAAATTGTTCTTTATATGATAAGACCCTGGTGAATCAGGAAATGTAGAGCATGACAAAAAATTAATCTCCAGCATCCAAGTACACATTATAAACCCCAAAAATAAAAGGTGCGTTTTTTCCTTTGACATTTCCTCCTGTATTAGATGAGCTCAAATGGAAATGATGGAAAAATAAGTCTCATCCTAGTTGACCCTCTTGGTAGACCTCCAGTGGGAGTAGACCTTATCAGATGCTTGAACCACCTCAGTTGACAATTCTCAATACAGAGAAGCAGCTCAACTCTGAGCTCTTTCTAAATAGCTGAGCTCCCCATCCCATCAGGGAGTCTGAGTCCTGCTACCTTGCAAAGAATGCTAATTCTGGCCGCTTATATCCGTGATCTAATGATCTCCACAGTTCATAATCATAGGTGAGGGTGTGATCATAAATTAACTGGTAAATTTGAGTTTCGCTTTATAGCTCAGCTCAAACTTCATCACTACAGTCCAATACAATGACTGCATTACTGCAGTAACTGCACTTGATCTGTAGTCAATCTCATGATCCTGCTTCCCATCATCTCATGAACAAGACCCCAAGATATTTAAACTCATCCACTTGGGGAGATTTCTTACCTTCTACCTGGAGGGATCTTGCCATTATTTTAGATTTACATTTATTTAACAGATGCTACTTAGTCTCCTTAGCTAGCATAAATAGGTTTGTCCAGAAATACCCTTAACTGCTACCACCAAAACCAAGTGTCTGTGCTGAAATCTAGAGAGAGAGCTACGGTATCAGTCTGCTGTTAAATAAAACACAATTCAAGAACAAGTAGTAAACAAAGCAAATATGAGTACATTTAAAATCACCTTTACAGGTGCCTTTTCTGGGAGATAAGGCACACCCTTGGTAGAGTCCAATACCCACACTAAATACAAGGATCAAATCACCTGTAATGTGTTTTTATTTATATATATATATATATATATATATCACTTCTGTTTTGTCAGGGTTAAGTGAGGGAGAGTTTCTCGACATCCAGTATCTGACATCCTGCATCCATGCATTCCTCAATAATGCTAAGATGAAAAGACTCAATTTATGTTGACAAACAGGAAAGGACTATTCCTCTAATCCCAAACATTTTTGAGTCTGTCTAGTAAATTTTGTGATCTATAGTGTCAAATACTGCACTGGGATCAAGCATTATATGCAAAGAGACATAACCCTGAAAGCTAGCAACAGGTCATTAACTATTATAATTGTAGTTTGGGCCTGGTTTGCTGCATCTGGGCTAGGACAGCTGGCCGTCATTGAGCAGAATCTCAAGAAAACATAAGTCATGCAGCAAGACAAACACCCTAAGCACCAAAGTCAATCTACCAAAGAATGGTTGAAGAAGATTAAAGTTAAGCTTTTGGAATAGCCATGTCAAAGTCCTAACCTTAACACTATAGATATGTTGTGGAAGGACCTGAAGCAAGCAGTCCATGGGAGGAAACCCACCAACAACTGAGCTGAAGCTGTTTTGTATGTAGGAATGGGCTAATATTCCTCTAAAATGATGTGCAGGACTAATAAACCATTGCTGGAAATGTTTAGTTGGAGTTATTGCTACACAAGGGGATCAAAACACCTACTGAAAGGTTCAGATGCTTTTTCAACACATGTATGTAATATTGGATAATTTATCAATAAATAAATGACGGAGTCATTTATTTTTTGTCTCATTTGTTTGATTTGGTTTACTTTATCGACTTGTAAAAATCTGATTAGGTTTTAGGTCAAATTTATGAAGAAATATAGAAACTTTCATGCACCACTGTAGTATGTTCAAATTTTGTAGTTTCCTTGTGATACTTATGACCTTATGTAGATCTCAGCTCGATGATTTGTGTATTGTTTGGTATCTTTTGAAAGGATTTCTTAATGGCTGTGCATGTTTACCTGTTTTTGTTTAGCCCCAGTCTATGTGCAATGAATCTCCCCATTCTCACCTGCACATACTGCATGAGGAAAGTAGGGCTGTGGAACTTCTACCAGTTGGATGGTGTCGGTGACGGGGATAACTTCTCATTCTACCAATCCACAACTCCAGTGCAGGAGGGCCGAAGTGGGGATAGATTAACTCCTACCTCCCCCTCTCAGTCACCAACCCCATGTCGAATGAAGCTGCGTAGCCAGGACACTACGCGCACAGAGCAGGTGATGCACACCGGTATTAAATTTATCATCTTAAATTATAAGTGAAGTGTTTTGATACTGGCACTAATGCCCAGTTGTAATCCTGTGTTTGAATATAGTCTGAGAGTTCCTCGTCCCCCCTGGTGGTTCGAACTCGGAGCAGGGACTCTCCTAGCCCCAGTGAGGAGATGAGGGGCAAAAGGCCTGTGACCCGTAGCCGAGGACATGGAGACGGCCTGATGGCAGAAATGCCCTCCAGTCCCCAGAGAAAGACAAAACGTCCACGACTCTCCTCTGCTAGTAGTCCTGTAAGAACAGTTTTGTCAATGTATTTCCATGACAATCAAGACAATTTTAATCTCAGTAAACTGTTGCATAATTTTTGTACGAATTAAGGCTAAAGTGTATACATTAATTTTTAATTGTACCTCAGAAGACTGAATTCCAACTGAATGTTTGTATAGGCAGTAGTAAAAATGAGCTGTTCAAAAAAAAAAAAAAAAAAAAAAAAAAGGAAGGCTGTCATAACTGTATGTATACACACATGCTTCCCAGCTGTTTTTCTTGACATTCTCCTTGCTTTTTTCCTGTCTGTAAGGATGACTTACTGCCAGGGGAGCAGCCAGAATTTTTGCATTAGGGTGGAGCCAGTTGTTTTGGGTGGGGTTTGTTTTTTTGTTTTTTTTTGGTTGGGTTTTTTGGTGGCAAAAATAAGTAATTCAAATTCATTTCATTCTGGTTGTTATTCACAAGCGTACGAGAAGTGAATTTCTATGAATTTACACTGACTACAAATGCCAAAAGGTGAAAGTGACTGAAGATCCAACTTTTTGTAAAATATTTTGCAATATTTGTAAAATAATGCTATAGAGCATTTCTTTATAGAGTAAATACTGTTTACATTTACATTTGACTAAATACTAAAATATTTAAAAACTTCTCCAGATCATAAAGTTGTATTTGGTGATTCCTTGTGGTTGCACACAAACAGGAATTATATTTTGCATTACCTGACTTCTGAAAATCAAGTAGCAATTTAGCAGCCATGTTCCTGTGTACATCACTGTTCTAAATCGTGATGGAGTTAGTGTTACTGTCTTTAACAACATTTTGCATAACATGTTAGATTTAATGTTTAAACCAGTGATTCTCAAACTGTTGTTCCTAATAGAACGGCCAGTGACTGTACATTGGTGTACAGTGGTACACTATGACTCTTGGCAGCATGTAATGCTCTTCCTAATGGAAGATATTTCACTACAGGGCAATGGTAGCTCGGAGGTTAAGGTACTTGACCAGTAATCAGAAGGTTGCCAGTTCAAGCCCACCACTGCCAAGTGGCCACTATTGGGCCCCTGAGCAAGGCCTTTAACCCTCAGTTGCTCAAGTTGTATTCAGTCATAATTGTAAGTCACTTTGGATAAAAAACATCAGATAAATGTAAGAATTCTGCAAATTCATCACTATTTTCATTAGAAAGTTCTAATGATATCTGAGGTGGGTGGATAACGAGCTTATCAGCTAATCAGTTAGATGCTTAGTTTGATGAGAGGTGGTACTTGGTTAAAGAAGTGTGAGAACCACTGGTTTTCACAGTATAATACTGGTGTTTTAGTTGTCAATGTTGTCAATATAATGCAAGCTATATATATATATATATATATATATATATATATATATATATATATATATATATATAATATTTTATTTATTTATTTATTTATTTATTTATTTTGGGGGGGGGGGGGGTTGTTTTTTTGTTGGAAAACAAATTCCATCATGCTGTCAACTAAGGTTACCAGCTAAAATCCAAATTAATTTCGAGTTATTTATTTATTTTAGTTTTGTGACTGGGATTTATGTCCCGTTCTTCTGAGGTAATGTCTTACATTACAGGTCCCTTAACAAACATTGACTGAGTTAACATTAATAACTTATTTCAGCATTAATAACCCATTCACAACATTAAAAAGTAATTAAGACATTTACTGCATCATTGCCCAGCTGCATGAGCTGGGAGCTTAATGTAGATCACTGACTGACAACAAAATCAGATTCTGTGGTCTGCAAGAAAGCTGACAACTTAGTTGTAAAGTATTACCTCTAAACTCATATTTGACTTATGGTAAGTAGTTTTTGCTGATTCTTTTTACCAGGTGCTAAAGTCATTTGGTCTTTTGTTGCAGGAAGGGCTCTTGCACAGGAATTTGTTTGACCCAGTTGCTCAGCATAGAAACTGGTGTCCATGGGTGAATGTAGTTGGTGATAATTGGAGCCTGGATACGACACTGTCTGTAGAATGTGAAACGGAGCTTCCTCAGTCTGGTTGGAGAATGGCACTCCAACTCCTCCTAACGATGAAAAGGAGCATTAGCCCAGTAGCGTCCAATACAGCTCAGGTGAGCACTTTACAGTATTTTCCTTTTTTTCCAAGAATAGCTCTTTGTGTTGCATTCAAACTTTCATTAGTCCAAACATTATTCTATATTTGGAACACAATGCCAGTTTATCCCTTACTCAGAAACAAAAGATGGGAGAAAACAGCAAATGAAAATGCTGCCTGTAGCATTCTCTGGCACTGAATATTTCTACCAGGAATTCTTAAGCCTCTTAAACAACTGTAAGATTACTTCTGTCTTGGCTTACATTGAGTGCACAATGTTATTTTGCCTTTTACAGGTGTATTTAAAATTAATACCACACCTATTACTGTTTGTGAATTGTAAATCTGGAGGCCGTGGTAGCTCAGTGGTTACGATACTTAACTAGTAATCAGAAGGTTGCCCCAGTTCAAGCCCCATCACCGGCAAGTTGCCACTGTTGGGCCCTGAACAAGGCACTTAATCCTTAATTGCTCAAGTTGTGATCAGTCACATTTGTAAATCATTTTGGATAAAAGCATCAGCTAAATGCCATAAATGTACACTTTCAATGATCATGTCCAAAATGGCACTAGTTTAAAAATGTAAACCTTTAAAATGTCTTGCACAAAATACTATAGATCTTTGCATGCAAGATTTGGTTCCTTTCAGTAAATCTTGGCTGGCAAATCCAAGTTAAAAATGTTTCTACATGATCTGTCTATGAGGTTTGAATGACTTAATATGGCTACCACTAAGAATTTGTTTGGGCGGCTTATGACCAATACTGCTACTAAATGATACTTTTAAAATGGTGCCATTGCCTAAACGGTGCCTGAACCAGTACTTCAAACTTTAACCAAAATTGCACAAGCAAAGATGTGGCAAATTTGGCCACAAATTCTTTCTATTTATAAAGTTGTTTTTGTTTTTTTTTTATAGAATGGCAGGATTGTCTTGCTGGCACTCCTACATGTACATGGACTAAGCTTTTGATATGATGGCAAAAGACTAAGTCCAGTCTAGGCTTTGAGCAAGCAAAAAAGACAGTCACTTCTCTAACTCACTAACTATACAAAAACCTTACACCTGATGTGTTGCTTTATATACAGTGATTGTACAAAAGGGACACATACAAATGGTTAGCTAAATACAATCACTATGTACACTATATAACCAGCAAATCAGACACAGAAGCCGAATAGCAAGCAAAAACCAGTACAACAGAAATACAGAACAAACAATGAAATAGCAAACCATGAATCAAAAGTGCAAGTGGACTCTAGGCTGGCTGGACGTGCACATGTATAGCTCCTTTTACTGACCCAGGAAGATGACACAAATATGATGGCACAACTGTACTGGACCATCAACTGCTTCCTAAAATGGAATTGTTAACTATAGCATTCATCTGTCCATTTACTTTGAATACGGCACCATATATGGCCTAGGCATTGTTGATGCAATACACTGTGGAACCTGAAGCTTTCTACCAATTTCCGAACCCACACTTCAACCCATCTGCTGATATTTCTAGCTTCTCCTCACTTTCCACTACACTGGCCGTCATGCACAAACCTAATTGCTCTACTACTGACACTAATGGGCATAAAGTGAACCTTTTTATAAATTGAGATACAAGCACAGTGTCCCTGCAGTAAACTAACCTAACATGCTGAAAAAATATATGCTTCACTATCCCAGCCCCTGATGTAATTTACAACTAGGATTTTTATCTACCAACTGTCCAAAGTTTTGCGGAGTTGGAAAGATGCCGCAAGTTGCTTCAAGCAAAAAATGTAATGTGATCTAAAAGCCACTGGCCATCTGTATATTCCTCCTTTAAGAGAGTACCTCTTTGCCATTTGGTGAAGCATACCTCTGCCAGTCTTTGTGGTGCAGTAGTGTGTGTTTTGCGTTTAACTTTGTGCCTATCAATAATGACAACAATTTGGTGGGCAGTGCTTAGAATATGCACATTATTGTCTGGTTTGAATTGCAGTACTTTTTTGCAGTTTGCAGCACTGCCCTTTTTTATGGATGGTGACCATTCCCATCTGTTCTTATTTGTGGTGCCCTGACCAGATTAAGTGAAGTTGTTGTTGTTGTTTTAAGTTGAAAAGTTGTTGGTGGTGAAGTTTTTCTTCTTTCCTGGGTAAGGCTCATCAATCTTCACCACCACCATTTCTCCAAGTCACTATTTGATGCTTTGGGACTTCTCTTTACCCAGATATGGCATACAGTGGTAAATTGTCTCTGAATCGTTCGCAGTGTCTGAAGTCAGACGAAGCACTACTCCTCTAAAGCATCAATAAAACATTAGCAGCGGTCATTTTTCTCTTTCATAACTTTTTTTTTAATTATTGTTATTTGGACTTTTCTGCTGATGTCATGTTATCCTATTGATTCCATTTTACTTGGTAAACTAGGAGCTATTCATCAGGTTTTTACCAGCTGTTTTCTGAGTTAAACTGAATCCACGTTATCAAGGTAACGACCGACATGCTGGAATAGGGGAAAAGTAGCTGATTTAAGGAGATGAGATGCCATTCATAATAAATATCGTTAAAACGACCACTACGGCCTTTTGAGGTATAAATGCACAAAATATTTTTGTGCTTTATAATATTAAAATAATGTCAGACTAAAATATGATTTAATGGTATAAGTCTCAGTTTGGAAGACATGGATGGTTTATTTTCAAAATGGTCAAAATATAAATATATGCATATTGGTATTGCCATTTACTCAGAAGTTTATTCCTTTACTTTTTGTCAACAAAACAGCACTATTCACATTATTGCATGTGCTTTTACTTTGATTTCCTCATTCTTTTGTCTCCTCCAGGGTCCTGAGGACAAGTCAAAAAGGGTATCCTCAATATTTCAACACCTTTCCACTAGATCTTCTGAGGAGGAGAAAAAGGATTCCAAAATATGTTGCTGACTGCAATCAAATGTTCTGTTCTTATTAAAAATGGTAGTAGTATTGTTTCATCTGTGTGTTTAGTATGCTATTAGAGCTCTGTGTAATACCAATTTTGACTAATTTCAAAGAAATTGACATCGCACCTTCTTTGAAAAGGTATTTCTGACGTTTTATGCTCACAATACAGGACATGTCAACCTACTAGTCTGGCAATGTGTAGTGTACTTGAAAGTTGATTGTATGTGGTGCTCCCCCAATAAAATAATAAAATGTCTTTTGTAATATAGTAAAGTCTCTCCCCTTTTGTGTGACAGCATCAAGTTTGCTTTCCTCCACTGTATATTTATGTTTAGACTGCTTTTAAAACCCATCCACTTACCATCCAATAGAACACAAGTTATCATATTCCATGGAACAACAGCAATTTGTGTTTTGTGTAGCAAAAACACAATTTTGAGTTATTGAAAGGAGGCATCACCGTGAAATATAGGGAAAATGTCAACTCGTACTTGAGCGGTACCAACGGTTTATTAAACATCAGTATCATTTCTAAATTAGCTCAAATTTTGTGCAGTTACCGAATACCATTGCTTCAAATATATATGCCACAACGACTAACTTGATAAGTAAATGTGAAGTTTATTTGAATGAATGAATATACATATTGAGGTTGTGAGACAGGTGTTATTGACTACTATGGTGGACTTGGCTCAGGTGTACAGAATCCCTATCGAATGATAACTGAGGGAGAAAAGAAAGGGGTAGAACTTTTCAAAAGCCAGAGAACTCTAACTATGGTGCTAACTCAGCTAAAACTAGCCTATCGTAATGCCAAGCGGGATAGCGTAACTACTGAAGGGTTGCCTAAAAGGGAGAAGGTTCCCATTTCTATTATACATTGCCTAGCCAAAAAAAAAGGTCACACATTAATATTTCGTTGGACCGTCTTTAGCTTTGATTACGGCATGCATTTGCTGTGGCACACAAGCTTCTGCAATGTCACATTTATTTCTGTCCAGTGTTGCATACATTTTACCCCAAGGTCTTGTATTCATGGAAGATTTGGACCACTGCGCAGTCTTCTGCAGCACATCCCAAAGATTTTCAATGGGGTTCAGGTCTGGACTCTGTGGTGGTCAATCCATGTGTGAAAATGATGTCTCATGCTCCCTGAACCACTCTTTCACAATTTGAACCCAATGAATCCTGGCATTGTCATCTTGGAATATGCTTGTGCCATCAGGGAAGAAAAAATCCATTGATGGAGTAACCTGGTCATTCAGTATATTCAGGTAGTCATTGACCTCATTCTTTGGGCACATAACGTTGCTGAACCTAGACCTGACCAACTGCAGCAACCCCAGATAATAGCACTGCCCCCACAGGCTTGTACGGTAGGCACTAGGCATGATGGGTGCATCAATTCAGCCACCTCCCTTCTAACCCTGATGCGCCCATCACTCTGGAACGGTAAATCTGGACTCATCAGACCACATGACCTTCTTCCATTGCTCGAGAGTGCAATTTGTATGTTCCCTAGCAAATTGAAGCCATTTTTGCCAGTTAGCCTCACTGACAAGTGGTTTTCTTAAGGCTACACAGCTGTTTAATCCCAATCCCTTGAGTTCTCTTCACATTGTGTGTATGGAAATGCTCTTTCACTATTAAACATATCCCTGAGTTCTACTGCTTTTCTACAATTTGATTTCACCACATGTTTAAGTGATCGCCGATCACGATCATTCAAGATTTTTTTTTTCAGACTACATTCCTTCCTTGAAGATGATGTTTCCCCACTGTCCTTCCACTTTTTAATAATGCGTTGGACAGTTCTTAACCCGATTTTAGTAGTTTCAGCAATCTCCTTAGCTGTTTTATATGAATGGAAAATATAGCTCTTACTTTTATTTCAAGGGACAGTTGTAGAAAGGCTGAAGCTTAGGTGTGGCCATGGTCGGCTGGACATAACACCCGATCCCTGATCTTCTCTGCTCCGTTGACGATCCTGCACAAAAGGTTGTTCCGAACTGGTGCGCCTGGGCTTCGCTGAGATGGAGAGTTCCTTGACTTTGTAGATGTCAATTCGAGAGCATATCCTAGATGTAGCTTTGTAAAACTCTAAGGCCGGCTACTTGACACTAATTACTGTTGGCCAAACAGGATTGATTCAAATTTTACCAATGAGGCAAAAACAAAAATTTCATTCCATTTACAGAGTAGAGGAAAGCAAATCAAATGGTTTACGACAGACTAACACACTAGATACAAGACGCATAAAATATGACACTATTCTAAGTACTTAATTCTTCTCACAAGAGGTTCCAACTTTATATGAACATGAATGGAACAAATATTGCTCTTACATCAGTTTCCAGGGACAATGATTAATTTGGCCGGTCCGTCTGTGCAAAAGGGGTCACTGAAGTTTAGGTGTGGGCATGTTCGGCTGGAAATAATACCTGATCCTGAATTTCTGATGCGCTGCTTATGACCCAGTATCAAAGGTTGTCCTGAAACAGGGAGCCTGAGCTTCAAGTGTAGAGCTGAGATGGACGATTCATTGACTTTACAGGTTTCAATGTGAGAGTATCCTAGATGTGGCCAATGAGATGTTACCAATGAGGCAAAAACAAAAATTTCACTCCATTTACAGAGTAGTGGAAAACAAATTAAACTTTATGACAGACTAACACACTAGATATAAGATAAACATAAAATAAGACACTATGCTAAGTACTTAATTCTTCTCGCGAGAAGTTCTAACTTCTTTTCTGGATCCAACTTTCATCACTTTTAACCACTTAAAAAGTAAAGTTTGGGCCATGTGTCCTGATGGGGTAATAAACCTTCCTTACAGAGTGGTTTGGGGAACTGAGCCAGCTGAGCCAAAGGAGTTTTGGTATTCATAAAACAAGGCCTCTTAGAGTGGTGTTATGAGTTGTCCCAGGGGTGAAGGTCTGGTTGCTCCATAGGGCAGCAAATGGTATTCTAGAGCACCTTGATAAAGAAATTTCTGTGAGGGATGTTGGGTTACCTTAAGTTTAATTGCAGGAGCTGCTGCAGCTTCCACTACAAACCCATGTCCAGTCTCAGAGTAGCAATACACTCAGGGACCAGTAGTTTTTTGGTTACATCCGCTAGCAATTTCCATTCATGTGCTTCAACCCATCTACCAGTATTTATAGCCTGCACTCGCTCTCCAATACCCTGCCCCTCATGCACAAACCTAACCTCTTTTTTTTTGTATCCCTGTTAGCATTAACCTCTAAGCGCTTATCAAATAAACATTGTAATGCATTAAGCTTCTGATTGTTTTCATGTATATCATCCCTGCTGCAAACTAACCTCACATACTGACATATTATGTAGCCAGCAAAAAATAGTTTACTTATAATTTTTCACTAATTAGTACTTACAGGCCACCAGGTAAATGTAATGGAAATTACATTGCTATAATGTGGGAGGCTGAGCAAGACACGAAGAGGAGCCATGATACACACAACGACATTTATTTGCAACACTGAAGACAAGGTAGCACTACGGCTATTGTGAGATCAAACACTGACAATACCAACACTTACACCCAGGACATATATACGCTCACATTAACACAACGAGGAACAGGTGTGAAACACATGGGTAGACATTTGGGGAGAGGGGCCATCCCATGAGAGTTGCATTTGTGTCACAAGAACATGGAGCAGATGTCACGGTTGCTCCCTCCTCGCTTCCATGTTCCATGGTTTCCCTGTCTTGTGTATTGTTTTGGCTCCATTCCGTAGTTTCATTTACCCCACCCCTTGTTTGGTTTTCTACACCTATTCCTCATTTCTAGTCTTGTTAAGGTAATGTATTGAAACACTTGTTCCCTGTGTCTTTGCTGTTCATTGGATGTATGTCAGTAGGTTTATTGTTTATCAAAGTCTAACCTCTATGTATGTAAGTCATGTTTATTTATCCTAGCCTGTATGTTAATTCTTGCCTTCGTTTCTTCAAGCCTCCATTTGTTTCATTGTAGCCACTGTTTGTGTTTATTAGTTGTTCGTGTACCCTAGACCTTGTTCTAATCATGTGTCCTCATACTCTCCATATTGGTAAATTGACCCTGGACTACACTGATGACTACGACTCTGGATTTGCCCCTAATAAATCTCGCTCTTCTCCGCACATGCGTCCACCTCCTTACCGCTCACTCTTACAGATGTCACTTCCTCTTTGTAAACTGTGCGCATTGCTAGAATATCATAACAACCATACCTAGTATAATTTGCTAATCCGACAGGGAGCCAAACAACTCCTTTTTGGAGGTTGCTTGTGAGTGTTGAGAGAAGCATAAGAAACGCAGAGGGAAGGTGCCTTACAGAAGGTGCCTTACTGTGTGTGTGTGTGTGTGTAACTGAGATGCCCTCAGGCTGAGATGAACAATAAATACGATTTGCTTTTGCTTTACCCATTGGTCTTCAGCTCATCATTATTATAGGACTGGAGATTTCCATGACATAACCTATTTAGAATTTCTACAAATTCAGTGTCAAATTTATTCACATTTATTTACAACACAATCACAATGTAGCTCATGTTACAAATGTATGGGTCCATATCCCTAATGAGCAAGCTGTGACAGTGGCAAGGAAAAACTCCCTGGACAGAATTAAGGAACAAAACTTAGAAGGACCAAGACTCAAGAGTGAACCAATCTTTCATTGGGCAGCCCAACTAGTAACTAGTCCATGCTTTATTAGATTACATTGTAGATGTTGGAGCCTAAGATACTCTATTGAGTCTAGGTTGGGTGGGCTCTTTCTGACTTGGTAGTATCAGTTCATATACTGGCATCATCAGTTCATCTACAGGAGGAACCCAGATATTTTCTTACTTTGTCACTGATGAGCAAGTCTAGTACATTGTTGGCATCATCTCCGCAGTAGCATGCAAATAAAAAAGAAAGCTGTAGGCTAGGTCTGTAAAGATGAACACCTCATAAACAGTCCTTATAGAGTAGATGTGCCAGTGACAAGTATGTAGCTCTGGCAGGTTTATCTGTAGCCCTTACTGCTCTCTAGCTGTTTATCAACTTTTTCCTTGGACTTAACTACAGTCTACCTGGAAAGCAACAATTTTCATCAGACATCAAAGACTACTTTATCATCATAAACTACAGCCAAAGAACTACCAAAAACGTAAGCAATGTTAAAAAAATGTTTTCTATCATGGCTGCTTTCATTCTCCTTCAGTGCGCTGAGTGCAACATGTTCAGTTATTCTTCATCTGTCATTAGCAATCTGTTTTATCTGTGAGAAATGTAGATTAATTGATAGTCTGACAGAGAAGATTCTAGCACTAGAAGTGTGCATCCAGACCTTAGAAAGTGTTAGACCTATTGAGGAATCGTACAAGCTCTGGATACCTTAGGGGAAGTTAAATAGCTGTCTGACACTACAACCCTTGTTTGGCACTACAGCCCCTGCAGCAGGGCGAATGGGTGACATTACAGTGAAATAGCCAAGCTTTGTCTCACCCACAGGAGCACTATACACCACCAGTTGAGAAGCCTGTAGAAAGCGCTCTGGTTAGAGGGGACTATATTTTGTGACACGTGAAATTAGCTAGGCCTTTAGGGACACCGGCAGTAGTAGTTAGTTGCATACCAGGGGCTAGGGCACCTTCGCCAGTCAGAGATTACTAAAAATAATACTGAAGAGGTGTGTCAATTAACGAAGGCGATGTCCGATGATGTAGTATGTTCTGGTCCCATCCCAATGCGGCGTGGTGATATAACATACAGCCGGTTATCTTTGCTCAACTGCTGGATGTCCAAGTGGTGCTCATGAAACAACGGGGGTTTATAGAAGATTGAAACACATTCAAGGGCAAGCCTGGCCTTTTAGGGCAGGATGGTATCCATCTTATCAGGGAGGGCGCTGCCCTCCTTTCCTGTAACATAAGCCATAGTCATATGACAGACCTAGTTAACCAATGACAATCTAGAGCAGAAGCCAGGCAGCAGACAATGAGGCTAAACCAACCGCCTGTTTGTTGCTATGTGACGTCACCCGAGGTTCATTATATTGACACTGTGCTTGTTCCCTGAGCTAAGCAGAAATACATAAAACAAAGAAAAACATGTCTTAATAACCTAATTAGTATTAAAGTAACTGATTCACAGAACACTGCAACAGAACACCTTTTATCTAAAGCTGGGTTTACTAAATATTATATCCTTAACATATAAAGTGCTCATGATAAGTGAAATCCTAACAGATCATAGATTTAATATACTTTGTCTAACAGAAACATGCATCAAGCCAAATGAGTACATGGCTTTAAATGAAGCATGCCCTTCTGGCTACAGCTATGTACACCATTCTCATCTAACTGGCAATGGAGGCGGCATTGCAGTTATTTATACTGAAATATTAGGCATAAAGCTTAAAGCTGGTTATGATGTCGAGTCCTTTGAAATAATTTTTACTAGTATAAATGTTGTAGCCAGCAATATTAGCCCACTCAGCCTTCAACTAATTGGCATCTACAGGCCACCAGGATCCTACTCAGAATTTATTAACGAATTTGTAGATTTCCTCTCTAATCTAGTCAATCTAGTAGAAAGAGCCATTATTGTTGGTGATTTCAATATTCACTTTGATAGTGCCCAAGACAACTGTGGGAAAATTCAGAGGAGGGGTGGGAAAACACCACAACATAGGACAGCCCAGCACAACACAGACAACAGAAGACACCATGCCCCAGCTAGAGGAAGCTTTTTTTTGCAGTAGATTGAGTTCATAGAACTCAAGCACCTTCTATTTTCCGACCCACCATCCAGTGAAGACTCCCAGCAGCTGAAGAACAGCTGGACCAATTAAGCAACTCACTACCAGACAGAAGTTAAGTGTATGACCTTCAGGAGGACAGAGAAGCCCTTAGGATGAAGGTCACTGCAATAAGAGAGGTGCTATATCTTCAAGACAGTACTGTGATCAGCCTGAGTGAAGAGCTACAGAGCCTGAAAGCCCCATCAAATCCATCCAGAGCACAGTCCTTCCCAGTCTGATTCCCACCCAACACAGCAAAAGGCCTGCCATGCTCATCAAGAGCCACACCAAACCTCCATTGAGACAGCTTGAACACAAACACATGCACAAATGTGCTGGCAGATGCAGTAATTTTAATTGATTCTAATGACAAATTAGTAAATAAAAAAACAAAGCAATCAGCACTTAAGCTTGCAGTTAGGAATATGAATACTATTTTTTATTACAAACTAATACAATGAAGGAACAAATTCTTGGAAAAGCAAGTGGTTTGACATTGAATGTCAAAAAATTAGGAAAGAATTAAAAAATGTTTTAAATCAAAACCACACAAACACACAAAAAACTTGTAAAAGAATGTAGACTCAAAGTATACTAAACTTTATTATGCTAAAGCACCATAAAATGTACTTGCAGCGTCTCTAATCACTAATCCATCTTAAATTGCTAAACATTTTTGCAATTATATTTTAATTATACAAATCGAACAAAATCTTAAGTTTAATATAGTTCAAACATATTGCATGTATTTTTAATCTGTGCTTCACATTTATATAAATTTATATATACTTTATAAAAATTATGATTGCATTATTATTACACTGAGTTTATTTAGAATGTACTACAAATTGACAAGAATATATTTTTTGAGGTTTAAACATTCACTTTGATAGTGCCCAAGAGCCTTTGAAATGAGCCTTTAGTTTTATAGTAGAATCAATTTGTTTTACCCAATGTAGAGAACTGACACACTCTGGTGGACATATGCTTGATTTAGTACTGATATATGGTGTAGACATAGAGAACGTAGTTATACTACCCCAGTTGGATGCCATCTCAGACCATTCCCTCATTTCATTTGAACTACATATGAGCCACAATATAGTGACCTTGCCTTGCTAAGACACCAGATGCACGATCACGTCAACTTATCTAGATTTATTGCAAATCTCCCAGACTTATCATTTGTGACTAGGATACCCTCAAACCCCACAGAACTTGATCAAATAACTGAATGCTTAGAATCAGTATTCTGCTGCACACTCAGTGATGTTGCTCCACTTAAGAATAATAAATTAGGGACAAAAAAATTAGTACCTTGGTATAATCATCACATTCACAATTTAAAACAAAACACTTGAAAAATAGAATGTAAATGGAGCCACACTAAAGTTGTAATCTTCCAGCTTGCATGGAAGGAGAGCATTCTCAAGTATAGAAAGTCACTTATTACTACTCGAACAGCTTATCTCCATAAGAGAAAATAACAAAAATAATCCTAGCTGTAAGGGTTGGCACCAGGCTGAGGCCCCCACCAGCCACCAGAGGGAGGCCTCAAGTCAACTACACTACTAATCAGGCTTGATGCCCAACAGCTGGGCTAGATCTATAAAAGCCCAGTGGCCCAGTCATTCAGTGCTGGGTTTTTGCCAAAGTTCTGAGCCAAGCTCCTAGCCAATAGCTTTGGGTATTGAGGTCTGTGAGCCCTTGTGCTTTACCTCACTTCTGCACTGCGAGGGTGTTTGTGTTTTTACATGTCCCCCCCCCTCCAGTTTTCCCTCTCAAGTCTGTCTCTCTCCCGAGGCTTCCCTTAGCCATTAAAGTTCTTTCCTGTTTTAAGTTTTAATTTGGTTTTCCCCCAGCACATCAGGTTTGCCATTTTTCCTGTGGCATCCTTTGTTCTCCCTTTTTCCACGCTCGGCGTGGGTGTTTAGTTTTTCTTCTTGGTTTACCTGATCCAAGATCTAATTGTTCTGCACACGTGCACACCATCATTAGAGCGTGGTTGATCACCCAGTAAGCTGTTGGTGTCATCACCCATCTGACATGGGTTCAAGCCCACGTTACACTAGCTTTCTTTTTAGTACAATTGCGCATCAGAACAACCAAGCCTATAAATTACTCTAGAATTCTTTACACCTATCCAAGAGCCAGAACCTACACCTATGGTCTTGCATTCAAAGTCTTCCACTTGTTTACTAGATTCAGTGCTCACACATTCTTATGGAAATCTTATCTGAAGTAATTGAACCTTTACCAAATTTCCTAAATCATTCAAATTAACAGTAATCAGACCACTTATCAAAAAACCTAACCTCAACCCATGTCAGCTGTTAAACTACATGCCGATCTTAAACCTTCCATTTATTTCCAAGATCCTAGTAAATGCTTTAGCTCAGCGGCTAAGCTCATATCTGAATCAGAACCAGATGCATGAAGTCTTTCAATCAAGATTTAGGCTTCATCATAGCACAGAGACAGCACTGATTAAAGTAGTTAATGACCTGATGTTGGCTTCTGACCAGGACTATGTCTCTTTGCTTATATTGCTTGATTTGAGTGCAGCATTCACTAGATATACTTGAAAATGTTGGGATTAGTGGAATAGCCTTTTCCTGGTTTAATGGTCTTGCCCCACAGTACCTTAGAGAACTCCTAATGCATTACGACCCACCACGTCTGCTTAGATCAAAAGGTGCAGGCTCTTTATTAGTATCAAGAATAAGAAAATCTACCACAGGGGAGAGAGCCTTTTCATATAAAGCTCCCACACTATGGAATAACCTTCCTGTAAATGTTCGAGACTCAAATGGTCTCAACATTTAAGGCTAGACTGAAAACCAAACTGTACAGTCAAGCATTTTATTAACTACATCCCATCTTAGGTAAAGGTGTAGATCTGGGGGTCCATAGGCAATGAGAGTTATGGTAAACTGGGAGGTTATGATGCTGTCACTTCATCTCTCTTTTGTCACTCAAATTTGCTGACTGAGAGTGGTGGAGTGCTGAGGTTCCAGGGTGTCCTAATGCCTGTGTTTCCTTCTGGAGCTGTGCTGCCATAGCTAGATCTGCTGGAGTCTCTTTGCACATTATAGTTCCCTAATTTACACACCCTGATAACTGGACATGCCTAATAATCTAGTTTCTCTTTCTGGTGAGGTACACCTAAACAAAAGTAAAGATGTGATGAGACACACAAACAGGAATCAGGAATATAAACAAACATTACAAAAAGTGATCTCAACAACAGAAAGAGAAGCAAAAGGATATTTATATGGACCATGGAACAAGTGGCACAAGGAAGGTGATTAATGGGATTGGGGGTGTGTGAAAGTATACCCAGGAATGTGTTCATTAGAAATGTTTAGATGTTGGAGAGCTACACCTGCCACATTGTTCCTCAGCACATAACATGATCAGAAGGCTCTATGCTTTTGTGAGCTGAGCACCAGGGTACACAGTTGTACCTGTGATAGAAAACATAATTAACAAATGTTCACATTTGTATACAACTGTGACGGACAAGGGTTAAGCAGGACACAAACGTACGCGCACACACACAGACGCGCGCGCACACACAGACTTGAGGGGGGAGGGGCCGTACCGTGCCCTCCCTCAAGGGCGTGACTCCCAGCGCGCCAGCCTACTGGACTGTGGCCCAGAGAACAACACCAAAAGGTGACGTTGGAGGACCAGACAACCCGCTATGGGCCAGCACAAACAGGGTAGTGGGGGGAAGGACAGGGACCAAGATGATGACAGACAGGGACGCACACACTAACGGGTACGGGTACAGACACAAAGGGGAACAAAGCGACCGGTACATTTAGTGTAATCGGGACAGACACGGTGACAGGGACAGGCACATGAACACCACCACACACATTCAATAGTCCGGGGAAGGAACTCCAGCCAGTCCCCCAGTCGTCGACTGGGTTGGAGACCGACCGGCCTGGCGGGGAGTGTCCCTCGCCATCTTAGGTAGCGGTGACTGTCCTGGTTTCGGTGCATGTATATCAGGACACGCACCAGCTGTGATGGCTGGTTCTGGTGCGGGTACTGGTGCCGCTGCCCTTTTGCCTTCACAAGGCTTCGGCTTAGGCACATGCACTCTAGGGCTCTTTGCCTTAAGGGGGGGGGGATGTCCTCCTCCGACAATGCCACCTCGCTGCTAGCCAACTCGCTCGGTTAACCTGCTCGCTCCTGGGCGGCGTGCCCTGGGCAGTGCCTTAGGTGCTGGAGGCTCCTTGCTCTGTGAGCTTTTGGCATCACTGTGGGAGGGCAGATCCCTATGAGGGTCCTCTCCTACCTCCATTGGAGCTTCCTCCTCACGATCGGAACCCCTTTCCGACCACAGACAGATGTCGCTGCACTCCTCTGTCTCTCTGTAATCCGTGTAGCCCCTATGAACATCCAGGCATGGGTCATAGGACCCAGCAGAGTCCATCTCCGAGTACCGGTCCTCTTGGTCTGACTGTTCCCCGTAGCACTCTGCAATGTCCGATCCCGGGCCGTACGCAGGGCCCCCCCAAAATTGTTCAGCGGGTTCCTCCCTCCCGATAGTTCCTTGGAGCGAGGCCAGGATGAGGGAAAGACTCTCTGCTTGACAGTATGAGTCCACAGAGTCCAACTCCGAGTACTGGATGTCGCTGTACCAGTCCAGGTCACCCGCCAGGGTTCCATACGCCCCCCCTGCTTCCGCACCTGGCGTCAGGAGGGTGCCCAAGACCACGGGAGACCTCGCTGCGCATGCTGTGGGAGGGCGTTGACTTCCCTTCTTTCCCTTCTTCTTTTTGCCTTTCCCAGGCATCCTTGGTAGGTTGGTGTTTCTGTGACGGACGAGGGTTAAGCAGGATGTGGGGACGAGGCACGTCGAACATAAACATACGTTTTCTTTACACATGAAACATACACGTCTTAACACAGACTGCTTGGATCAAACACCGACAACTTTGACAATACAAAACAAGACTTATATACACACATGACAATTACACACAACAGGGATCAGGTGAACGACACAAGAGGGCGTGGCAATACAGACACACAGATGTGCGCACACATACAGACGCGCGCACACAGACTTGAGGGTATGAGGGGCCGTACCGTAACAATAACACCATATTCAATGGAAAATCTCCTTTCAGAATGCTGTGTAGTCCAGAACCAGGCATAAACGCTGTCTGGGAAACCAGCTCCATAACACCTAAAATCTTTTATGGTATAGGTTTTAAAAAAACATTTTTTAAAATTCTTCAGCTGGAGAATATAATTTAATAGTTCATATGGTACATATGTAAATATTTTGCCCAGTGCAAAATAAGGAAATAAATTATCTTGTTGAGCTTTAGCTGGAGGTCCTCTGGAGGTCGTGCTCTTTTCCCCTTCTCTCTACTCCTGGATCATGACTTTTGTTGCTCCCTCTTCTTGTTTCATCTCTCCATCTGTATCACTGCTTTCTTTTTGTTCTCTCTCATCTTGGCTTCTCATCTTTTCTGCTTTTGTTGTCCCCTCTCTTGAAGACACTCCTTAGTGTCTTCCTGGACACAGGAGTTCTAGTAAGAACTCTGGCTGCTGTGTTTTAAACTAGCTGGAGTTTGTTTAAGCATTAGTGGTACAGCCAGATTGTAAGGTATTACAGTAGTCCAGTCTTGGAGTAGTATATGTGTGGGCTAGCTTTCAGCATCATGTGAAGATAGTATGTAAATGCTGTCCTAAAAATATTATTTACATGAGCTTCAATCGAGAGACTGGGATCTTTTTGATTGTGGTCTTAATAAAAGCACTTATGTTTTGTAAGGATTAAGTGAGAGAGATTCTCATCATCCAGTGTCTGATGTCCTTTACACATTCCTCAATTCCTTCCTTCTATTCTTCATTCCTTAAGATCATATTTGTCTTCTGATTTGGCTGATACACATAACTGAGTGTCATCAGCATAGCAGTTGAAACTAAGTGTTTACATGTAATGTCATCTATGGATAGCATATATAAAGAAAAAAGCAAGGTCGCTTGAACCGATCCTTGTGGGATACAAAACTAACTTTGGTGTATGTTGAACTTTTTGGAGTCTACCTAGTAAAATGTTATGATCTATGGTGTCAAATACTGCAATGACATCAAGCAATATAATCAAAGAAAACAAACCTTGCTTGGAAGCCAACAACAGATTGTTAACTACTTTAAACTTTAAAAGTAATTCTTTGTACTATGATGAGACCTAAACCCTAATTGAAAGACTTCATGCATGTGGTTCTGATTCAGATAAGAGAATAGTTGATGAGCTACAGCTTTTTCTAAAATCTCAGAAATAAAGAGATGCTTTGTGATCGTCCTGTAGTTTGGCAGCTGACATGGGTCAAGGTTAGTTTTTTTGGTAAGTGGTCTGATTACTGTTAATTTGAATGATTTAAGTGTGTGGGTGGTGAATCTAGTAAGAAGGTGGAAGATTTTGAGTGTGAAATCAGAGTTAGTTCAGGCTCTTAAATGGGAGTAAAGGATTTGAGAGTCTTTAGTGTGGCTCTTCTGATCTCTATGTAAGTACGGTGACATCAGTGTCACATTAATACTCTGAATGTTATTTCTAATGTGCTTATTTTTTTTCATTGAAAAAAAAAAAGAACTAATTTTTACATGGTGGTGTAATCTCAGCTTTGGTGTCAGTTTTACTTCTAGTTAGATATGTAATTGTAGTAAATAAGAATCTAGGATTATTTTTGTAATTTTCTATTAGGTTTGAGAGGTAAACTGTTCAAGCAGTAATAAGTGCCTTTCTATACTTAAGAAGACTGTCCTTCAATGCAAACTGGAAGACTACAACTTTAGTGTTGCACCATCTTTTGTGTGTTCTGTTTTAAACTGCAAATGTGATCAAACCATGGTGCTGATTTTTTGTCCCCAGTTTTTTTATTCTTAAGTGGAGCAACATCATTGAGTGTTCAACGAAGTACTGATTGTAAGTATAAGTGCAAAAATGTTTAGCAATTTATGATGGATTAGAGAAGCTTCAATTACATTTTATGATGCTTTAGCATAACGTTTAGTATACTTTGAGTCTACTTTTTTTTTTACCAATTTTTTGCGTGTTTGTATGATTTTGATATTTTAAAATTCTTTCCTAGTTTTTTGACATTCAATGTCAAACCACTTGCTTTTCCAAGAATTTGTTCCTTCATTGTATTAGTTTGTAATAAAAAATAGTATTCATATTCCTAACTGCAAGATTAAGTGCTGATTGCCTGTGACGGTGTCCCTGTATTTTCATTATTTCTCTAAGCTGGTCCAGATCTAATGCAGAAGGTGCTTGAGTTCTATGAACTCAATCTACTGCAAAGAAAAGCTTCCTCTAGCTGGAGCATGGTGTCTTCTGTTGTCTGTGTTGTGCTGGGCTGTCCTATGTTGTGATGTTTTCCCACCCCTCCTCTGAATTTTCCTACAGTTAGTTGTATCAGCCATGGCTCAGTCTGTGACTAGTTACAATAGCACAGGAGCTTTTCTTGTTTCTTGTTTGTTGTAGGTTCTTACCTTGATATTCCTTGATTGATGGCTGGAATGAAGATTAAGCTTTTATGTTTCATGTTCATCTTTTCCCATCTCTGTATCCATATCCAGCCCCTGTTAGCTGCTGTTTGTTTATCTTTTACTTATTTTCTTGCATTGCTGAAATTTTTTCTCCCAAATAACCTTTACTTTGTTGAGCTTTTTTCAGTAATTTATGCTGTTTTTAAAACCTCTGTACTTGTGTACACATGCGCGCACACACACAGAATGGATGGGATTTGTAATGCTCTTGTGATTTTACTTTTATAGGTGTCACCTTAAGTGTCATCTATTATTTATTTTTACAATGGTTAAATATATGGTTAAATAAATGGATACACACACACACACACACACACACACACACACACACACATACATATGAATGTATGTATATATCTTGCAGTGCAGCTTGGTTGTCACATTTGGACAGTGCCACTGTAAGAGATGGCTCACTCATAGGAAAAAATAGGACTAGAATGTAATATAGATCTATTAACACATGACTCACATTATAATTGTCTCATTTTCTCCACCTCAGGCAACAACTGATGACACCATGGCTGGTGACACCACTGAAACATTGTGTAGGGTTCATAATGTTGTTAGACTGCTTTGCTGCCTTTGGGACTGGATACCTAGAATGTAGTGCAGGAATAATGAAATCTCAAGTGTAATAATAATGCTCCCAAGTGTAGGAGAACTAGGTTTGGGTTTAACACAACAGGTCCTATAACAGGATAAAGACCAAAAAAACATCCAGTTACAGGATCTTGAAATCCTGACAAGAATGTTTGAGAAGAAAAAATGCAAAATGATTGGTTGAGAAGAAAAAAATGTTTTATGCTGGCCAGCAATGAGTTCATGATCTCAATCTTTGGAGAGAGCTAAAATCTGCTATTAGAATAAGGAACCATGTAAACACTGTAGACCTTAAAATAATTTCAGTGAAAGATTGGGAGAAACTACAAACAAACTGATGCAAGAAGCGGACAGAACATTTGGAGGCTGTCACTGATGCCCCAGGTTGTGCAACCAAATATTCATATTGTAGCTTTAGTGTGGAAGAAGAGTCAAAAATGCAAAAATAAACACAATATATTATGTAAGGAACAAGAGTATAAAAGAAGTCATGAACAGTGAGGGGAAAAAGTGAATAAAACGATTCACACCCATGATGAGGGTGACACCCTAAAAATGCTCTATTAGATTGAGGAAAGGGAATTGGGGTGGAAGAACTCTATCAAAAACTTTGTGTGTGTCAAACCATTCCCTGTTTAGATTTGTACAGTAAAGGCAAACATTATCCCAAAATATGTAGCATTTTAGGAAGTCATTCCTCTCTGGTTATCTATTATTCTCAGGAATGATATCTCTATTAAGTGCATATAAGAATGCTAGATGTTATGTGTTGTAGAGCCCAATGAGGGAGATGTGAATAATTACCCCATTCTGTTATTTTAGCACATATTGTAATGTTTGCTTCACACTGGCCTGGCACATCCACATTGGCTCTGTGACCTATGATGTTTTGGCCACGTCTCCTGACTTCAGGCTCAGATTCAGGTTGAAGCCCACTTCATCTACATACACAAAAATGTACAGTAAAATATTAATGTATTTTAGAAAACTATTTGCATACATACATACATACATACAAATATATGCTGTATACATTTGTTCCTTGCATTACCTGTACATAATGGTATCACAGCTCTTTCCTATTCCTCTCAAATAGAACTTTGTAGAGTTGTCTCATGCTCTTTTGATATCTCTTTAGCTACCTACCTATAGATGATAAGCTGACAGATATGCTTTGAAAGTTATTGCCATCTTGGCACTCTGGATCTTTATTGACATTGTTGGCTATCACCATATTGCAGACGGCCTCCTCTGGGCCAAGAATGAAAACTGCTCTTCTGACACTAACATGAGGTAGTCATTCAGTCCTGTATAATTCAGCAAATACATTTCCATTCAATGAAAAGCAGATCTGATATATGACCAGTTTCAGTAAACAAATTAATTCTGTACGACAATGATATGAATGTATATCTGTTTCCCTCCTGAATGTTAGGATTATTGAGGACACTAGGGACTGGCTCACATTAGGCTGAACTCTCCATCTACTTTCTGTCATAGTTAAGACATAGTTGAATACTATAGTCTAAAACTGTATCCAGTATCTCTTTTGAGACAGTGTCGTGCCTTTGTCTCCTTCTGACTCTTTATCCTTGGTGAACCCCTCTTCCTCTTACAAGTCCACCACAGATCCAGACTCCACTTCCTCTGGCAATTGCAGGCTGTTGTCTCTGGTCTGCTTGTTACATTTTTAACATAGTTGGTAAAATAAATTTTCTTCTCTCTTTATACATGTTTTGATGACTGATAGCTACTAAAATGAATTGCACCTCATCACATCCCAGTTGGCACCCAGCTAGACACAAAGCAGAGACAGCACCCACACGAGAGCCAATCACAGACCATGATCATCAAACACCTCCCAGCCACTCCACTCATGTCGCTAATCACATACACTTTACAATATGCCCCTCCCCACTTAAAACACTAGATCTTCAACTACAGTGCTTCACATTAGTTTGAATCCAGTTTCACGTTATGCCAATTATCTTCCTGGTCCAAGATAATCTCTTTGTCCAGTTTCCTTTTTGTTTTGCTAACACTTTCTTGTTTGTTTTATAAATAAGGCCAACTGAAAAAAAAGTGAATAATGCTGTAACAACTATAAAAGTGAAAGGGATATTTCACCCAATATTTTGAAAAGATTTAACTTTAGGATTTTGATTATGTCAGCCAATTTCCTGACTCAATACATTTTATTTATAAACTTTCATGTTTTTCAAGTGATCCTTCTTTTTTGAGCTATATAAGAAAAAATGTAAAGTGTTTTGACTTTTTCTTTGTCAGAATCTTACTGATGAAGTGCATTAATTTAAAGGTACTTTCAAAGACAAACATAGACCTCTCAGAGAAAAGGAGTGTGTGTGTGTGTGTGTGTGTGTGTGTGTGTGTGTGTGTGTGTGTGTTCATTCAAACAGATGTCCCTTTGGAATCTCTTGGCTCTATGAAGGGGGGCTGGAAGGAGAGGATCTCTGTAAAGGTGTGACCTGCACAAAGAGACACAGAGAAGACAATTCATATATTCATAGATGTGACAATAAAATTCACTCTGGCAGTCTGTAAATCATTCCCCCCCCCTTCCCCTTCGTCCCTCTGGCTCTTTTTCCACACTCATCTCTGTGTTCTTATTCATTCAAGCATTACCCTACATATCCATCTTTTATCCCTCTTCAGCTCCCTTTACTTGACCTCCCCCTTACGTTTCCACTGCTCCAGAGGAAGGTCTGCATTGTCTATGGAGTGGTCATAGGGCATTGCCTCCATCTCTTCTTCAGGCTCTCGGAATTCAAAGAACATTGAGAGCTCCAGCGCCATGGTGGCACTGACACGCCTGTCAGGGTCCAGCACGAGCATCTTTTCCATAGCACTCACCACTGATAGATAGATAGATAGATAGATAGATAGATAGATAGATAGATAGATAGATAGATAGATAGATAGATAGATAGATACTACAAATAAAACTACAAAAACATTATAAAACATTAAAAAAAAATTTTTTTAGCTAAATAAAAAAATCTTTTCGAAAGTCAGCAATTTAACTATTGCCAATGTCCAACAACTGTTCTGCTTACCATCCGGGCTGGCTTTAAAGAAAATCGAGTGCAAGTCTTTCTTTGGCACTTTTGGAAGACTTCTAATGTAGTTTTTAGCCTGAGAAAGTGATGGATGGGAATATATATGATGTGGCAATAAGAGTGCTGCTGTATGCTATATGTGCACATGTGTGTTTTTACATCACTCACATCCTGACTCTGTAGCTTCATGATGAAATCCTGTGACGGTGTCCCTGTAATTTTCATTATTTCTCTAAGCTGGTCCAGATCTAATGTACAAGGTCAGGGAAACAAGGAACACAAGGAGCACAGTTATAGCCAATATCACCAATATAATGGCTCACCTTGGCAGAAATTCAAACCACTTATTTAATAATTAGAAGAGAGCCACAGAAGATTGCAGGTTTATCAAGGATGATGTATGATATGGGTAATTCTGCAACTAAAATGCTAAAATAAATGTTCTCCAGTCATGTGAAATATATATGTCAGCATCTCCACATATAAAGCAGCCATTCAATTCAAGTGTTTGTTGAATTCCTTCACAGACACACCTCATTCTACTTAATAAAATGCTGAATAGGTTATAACCAAAATCCTATTCTAATGTGCAACAGTATAAAAAACACTGCTGCTGTCATCACTATTATCTTGTTATAGAAGCAGCTGGATGGGAAAAGCAGTGCTAGGACTACCCAAAAAGTAAGGGTAGTCAAAATACATCTACAGACCATGCCAAAAGAGTTGAAAAGAAAGGTTAATGAGAAAAAGAAGGGTTCAATTGTAGCTTTACTGACAGAGGGATACAGTGAGCATCAGGTTGTTTCTATCTTGAAAATTTCAAAAACTGTGGTTCATAAGAACAAGGTCAAGCAGCAAACACATGGGACAACAACAGAGGTCGAAAATGACTCTCTACAGACTGTGATGATTGCGACCTCATTCTAGTCACTTGACAACCTTAAGATGACGTCAAGTGACCTACAAAAAGAATGGCATGCAGCAACCGGGGTGAATTGCACAGCGAGGACGGTTTGAAACAGGCTTCTGGAGGCAGGGCTGAAGTCATGCTAGAAAAAAAGCCCTTCATCAGTGAGAAGCAAAGAAGAGCCAGACTGAAGTTTGCGACCATAAGGATTGGACCGTAGAAGACTGGAGTAAGGTCATCTCCAATGAGTGCAATTTTCAGCTTTGTCCAACACCTTGTCATGTAATGGTTAGACGGAGACCCAGAGAGGCCTACAAGCCAATGTATCTCGCACCCACTGTGAAATTTGGTGCAGGTTCGGTGATGAGCTTGGGGTGTTTCAGCAAGGCTAGAATCGAGCAGATTTGTCTTTGTGAAGGACACATGAATCAAGCCACTTACAAAACTGTTCTGGAAGAAAACTTGATTCCTTCTGCTCTGACAATGTTCCCCAACTCTGATGATTGTTTTTTTCAACAGGACAATGCTCCATGTCACACAGCCAGGTCAATCAAAGTGTGGATGAGGGACCACCAGATCAAGACCCTATCATGACCAGCCCAATCTCCAGACCTGAACCCCATTGACAACCTTTGGAATGTAAGCCATCAAACAAAGTCAAGCTCCTGGAATTTCTGTGCCAGGAGTGCCATAAAGTTACCAAACAGCAATGTGAAAGACTGATGGAAAGCATGCCATGATGCATGAAAGCTGTGATTAAAAATCAGGGTTATTCCACCAAATATTGATTTCTCGACTCATCCTAACTTGAAATATTAGTTCTGTGTTGTTTGTAAATGAATATGAGGTGTTGTTTGTAAATGAATATGAGGTATGAACTAGAGTAACTGATAATTTTGTAGTGGTCTCTTATTTTCTCTCTCTCTCTCTCTCTCTCTCTCTCTCTCTCTCTCTCTCTCTCTCTCTCTCTCTCTCTCTCTCTCTATATATATATATATATATATATATATATATATATATATATATATATATAGAGAGAGAGAGAGAGAGAGAGAGAGAGAGAGAGATTATCAGTTACTATATATTATATACTATATTATCAGTTACTATATATATATATATATAGAGTCAGACAGCAAGGAACTTGTTGCATGTGAACTTGTTTGCATTGACTGGTGTTCCAGGATGTACAAAGGATACGATCATTTCCTTTAAAGAGTGGCCTCCCAAGAAGCATCTCTGCCATGATACAGCCAACAGACCAGATATCAACTAAATGAAAGAAATGTAGACAGCAAGAACAAAATAAATAAAAACTATTTTAAAAAGCAATGGTTGTGCTATACAGTCTCTTTATGGTTAAATACTGCCATTAAATTTAATTTGTGCTAACAAAATGTATACAAAAAGGAATGTACACAACATATTGTAGTGCTGCCCCCAGGGAATAGCAATGCTAGTAGATGGACCAGTCAAATGCATAGTTCAGAGAAACAGTGGAGAATGGAGAATGTTTCAAAGCTCTGAGTAATTACTGAAAACTGTCTGCCTGTTATATATTTTTTCTATTACTTGTTCTGTTCTGCACTTTTTTTCATTTTCAGTAAGACAGCCAGGAACAGAGAGCCCAGCCAAAATATTACTAATAATTGCCCAAAGTGTCCCTTAGATGATCTCCTCACTTCTCATTAGCACATATTTGTATATTTAACAACCAAAAAACAAAACAAAACCATGATGTAATGTGTACACATGCACATATCTTTCACCTGTCTGTGAATAGTGCATCCAGTTAAGTATGACCTCAGGTGCTCTGTACCACCGAGTCACCACATAACCCGTCATCTCAGAGTCTGCTTGCCTGGCCAGCCCAAAATCTAGAATCTGCATACACAGTATTACCTGGTTATCAATAAATCTCAATAACCAGAATATAGCTGCAGTTTTGGGGGTTATTTTTGCTGAGATCACAGAGAGAACAACTGCATTTGGAATATTTTCCTAATATCTCAGAAAACAACCTGCCGCCTTCCTTTTTTTTAATCCATAAAATGTCATGTATTATTACTTACTCATGCATTTTTCATGCATTAATTAAACCCAGTGTTCAAATTTTCATTTCACAACTGATTCAGACCCTTTCATCATTCACAATGCTGGTCAAAAGCATCAGAAATGACTAAATGTTCAACATAATTATCATATACTTATCATATACTTGGGGCTACTGAGATATTTTCCTATGATGAAATTATTGTCTTTCTGACGTATATGCTTAAAACTGACTATTGTAGAATATCTTGGAAAAAAACAAGCACTTTTGATTAACTTAATTTACACTTTTACATTTTGTCCAGAATGTATGTTAAATACCTTTAGCTCACAGTTTTGGTTCACAGCCAGATTTCCTGGTTTGAGATCCTGTCGAAGATCCAAACAGATAAGTCTTATAAACTCATGCTTGTTCTCACATACACACAATCACAATCAAAGTCAAATGTTACTAGATCCATATATGTGAAAGTGGCATTCACTTTATTTTTGTTTTCTTCGATCAAGATATAAAAACTCATATCTGAAAATTCTTTAAGACACCCTCAAAAAAAGAACACAGAGAAGAGCTGTGGACAGAGAAAGAATGGGTGCGGGCGTTGAATGGAGTGGCCATCCTACTGCCCAGCCCCCCATGCATATAATTAACATGTCAGAGGTCACATACTCTGTGAATGATCCCAGAAGAATGAATATACTGTGAAGAAGGAAAAGCAACAAGTCAGAATGCAAGAGAACATATAAAGATAAATTTCACATTTGCACACATTAATTAAATCTTCTATAAAGGTTTGCAAAAGTGAATTACCTTGTGTGTGTGTATGTGTGTGTGTCTGTGTGTGTGTCTAACCTTCAGCCCCCTCAGTATTTGATACACCAGAAATTGCACCCTGTCTTCAGATAATTTTTCCATCTTCATCAGTTTCCCAAGGTCTGTACCCATGAATGGCATTACCAAGTAACTGCCAGAGAGAATGAGAAAGACACCTCTTAAAGATATTCCTGTGCAAAGTGAGGACTAAATATAATAATTAGAAACTGTTTTCTCAGCATGGAATTTTAAATATAAAATGAACTCACAAGTCCTGAAACCTGTCCAGAGATATTTCAGCAGTGAAGACATCAAACAGCCCTATCACCTGTTTTGGTCAATATACAGTTGAAGAATTTGGTATTGAGATATATCATGTAATAAGAGTACTGGGAAATTGTGGCAGTTGCCCTTGTGACAACTGCAAATATTTCTGGCCAATACAACTCTGTTAACCTACATTTTCATGCTTCATGTGCTTGAGCAGTCTCAGCTCTCTGTAAGCTCGCTTAGCAAAGAGTCGAGTCTGGAATGGACGGTGGAGTTTCTTAATGGCCACCTGTAAACCTGTTTTTCGGTCCGTGGCAGAGCTGTGAAAGGAAAAAGAACTTTCCAAACTCAAATAAGATCTAGAAATCAGAAGGTCAACTATCCATTAAATAATTAGATGTAGCATGGACTAATATAAGTTGTGTTGCTGCCACAAAGCAGCCAATGTTTAGAACATTTGAGGTAACACTTTTCAAAGGAACCACTCATACAGTTGTAGGATGTCAGTTTCATAACTGGTTGTTTATGTAAGGCATGGAAAGAAGAAAAACTTGTTAGCCATCCAGTGGAAAGAAAAAGAGGCCCCTCAAGGAGTGAACCCCCACCCCAACTAATACAGCCATTCAAACGCTCAATGGCCTGTTGGACCTGATAAATAGGAGATGAACAACTTCATTCAGCGTCTGAAACGCGAAATTAATCAGACCCAATAAAGACATGTTATAAGTTTAAATTATTAATAAACATTAGAAATGTTAAAAGTTTGAAAAGTAAACATCTAAGAAAAATGTGAACAGTGTATAAATGGGTGTTCAATTACTGCTTCTGCTTGTTAAACGTTAACAATGCCATCGAAAGGGGCTCTTTGTTATTCGCCACATTCTTGAAGACAGTCGGAAAAACACTGCAGAAAACAGTTTTACAGGGTACTGAAATTCAAAGAGCGTCTCTTAAAAGTAAAATCCCAGATTTGAATTGTCCATAATAGTTGCAGTTAACTAGCGAAGGCTTCGGCGATCTATTGCGTAATTGCGATGAGAATCTTGAGCATTAACGTTCAACGTAATTACGCAAATTCGGAGTAATTACGCAGAGAATCTTCAACTTTGTTTTTTTTTTCTTTAAACTAAAAAAGGTTAGCTGTGAATTACTAGCACGCACTTTAAAGTAATATTTGCATTATATTATATATCCGTTTACTTACCAAACCGTTCCATACGCTCCTGTGCCCACTTGGACTAGATCTCGATATCTTTCCGGAACATTCCAAACTGTTTTATTTATATCTTGGCGGTAGAATCCTGTCCTGGTACGAAGTGACATTTTACCCGTAGGAACGTCTGGGTTTTTACTATGTACTGTATCATGAATTCATTCAAACAGTTATTGACCCCAAACTAACAGACACCCATACACCGATGACTGCGGGCACTGGGGGCGTTTCACTTCCCCTATAGTTTACATGTACATCTTAAACTATGACATTCTGGCATTCTTAGATATTCCTTTCAAAACATTTTAGATAATAAAGAGCTAAACTAAATAAATGATAAATAAATAATAATTTATCCATGATAGAATTTCGAGCGTCGTTACTTTTACGTAGCTCATGCAAATATGAAACTTCATCCCACTTATGAAAAAAGTACATCCGATTTTAGTATTCAAACAAGCCCCATTTGTGATGGATCTGGAATGTGGGGCAAAATCCGTTTCAAATAATTTCCTTTAGTTTAATATATTTAACACACCACTTCACGGCACTTTACTAGCGTCTGCAGCCTAATAGCCCTTGACTTCATTTTGAGGGGGTGGGTGGGACAGAACACAGGCGAACACGTTGGATTGGTTACAAAGGCGAGATAATTCCTCCTTTCCTAACAGAACACCGGAACGGCGATGTTTCAAAAGCAAGGATCCGTAGAGAAGATGGAAAACTCAGCGAGCGTATTATTGCTATATACCCAAATAGCTTATATTTGGTAATGCAAAAGCACTTTTGCATTATCACGGCTGCATCAAAGCGTCAAATAAACCTGGTGTATATGATCTTTTAGAGATACCATACCCAACCTCTATTTAAAACCGTGAATATTAAAAAAATGAATTCGTGTAGCCTACGTGTTTTGGAGATACATTCATTTTGGAGATACATTCAAAATCCCTCCCCACCTACCATATTTATGTATTTACTTGTTAAAACTAAATTTCATATATCTAAATCTCATGCATTGCACCACGTATAACTACTGTGGGGATTATTATTATGATCTGCAGTCACTGGGCACTGGGCGAATAAAATTATTTTTTATAATATTGAAAATAATATAAGTAATAAAATGACAAATATTCGTATATAAATCAGTGAATCATAATACCAGCAAAGAAAAATCCATTAATATTTTCTGAAATACAAAACATACCCCACCAACATCAAAGATTCAGTGTAGATCAGATATCTTTCGAGGCAAAACATTCTTCATATTTGGTAAAATATATAAACACCACCCATAAAGAGAAACAACTACAGTGATTAAAAAGACATGGAAACTATGTTGAAACATCCTTAAGAAAGCAAATATTTCAGTCAGTTTTATGCTATTTGGGTCAAGCGAGGACTGAGCTCTTTGGATGTTTTTAATAACATGTTAGACAGGGCCTAGTAGATTAACTGATCTTGCTGCATTAATATATAGTTAAACCATTTCTGTATATGCAGGCATCCTGATCCATCCATTTGGTACATGAAGCATTACAAAAAATGGAATCCCATTCTGCATCATATGGGTTTTCACTGCACACCTTTGAATTCTGAAGTGGACATTTAGGCTGTGGAGAAACAGATTTTCAAACAACATACAGCATTTGAACACAAAGGTTTTTTTGTCTGGTCATTCATAATTGAACACTTGAGGTATTTAAGATTTCGATAATGCACCCACTATGGTGAATAAAAGATGGATTATATTGAATATTGAGCTAATATACTTTAGACATGCTGTATTTATATATTAAGTCTTAAAAATGTAAATGCAGAAGATTGACAAAAGAATGGAAACACAAAGTAATACAGACATACCAGTAATTATTTGGGCTTTGTCTTTTGTGTTTTAAGGAATCCTGTTATACATGTTTTGAAATATTTCTAACAAGAAAACAGTTTCTAATAAGAAACCACTCCAAGTATAATTGCTGGAAGACAAAAATAATATACTGTATTTTTTTCCCCAGTGAAAGCTCCATCACACATCAGCTTTGTTGATATAATACAATTTGGTTATGGCATGTGAGGTTTCTGTTTTTTAATTCTAGTGTTTATATAGGGACAGCATGTATTGCTATTTGTGGGCTACAGCAGTCAGCCACTGTTTGTCCTTCCTGAGACTATTTTAACTATGATTGGGACATTTCACTGAAACACTGCTTCTTCTAAGACATTACCCCTTTTTGCTCTTTTTGCAACTTGGGCCATACCCATACACAGGGCACTCATTCATCCTCTTTCAATTTGCATGTTATGTCATAGATATTTTTATACTTTCATTGAAATAATTTACTTTGATCTTGTTTATCTTGTGTTTCCAGTGTTTTGTTTACCTACTGCCATTTCTACCCTGCAAATGTGTTTCAGATTCCAAGATTCCTTCTTGCATGCCACATTTAGTTTGGTTTGACTAACACCTGTATCCCAATTACAACTTATTTCTATCTGGCTTGAAATAAAAATACTATGAGAAGAAACCACATCATGCTCCCTGTAATGTTAATGCAATGGCTGTGCATGTATGTGTTTATAATGTGCCCTAAAATCTAGACACATGCTATTTTCCAGCATCCATGAAAACAAGCAGGCAGACACACACACACACACACACATACACGCACACACACACACACACACACATACACACACACACACACACACACACACACACACACACACATGCGCACAATTTTAAAAAAAAGGCATCATGCCTAGGGAATGGGAATTCATTGTCACTTCTGTAATCATCCCCCAAAATGCTTAGAGTTCTGGTTGACAGACATAAGAATATTAGTCCTTCCTGGATAGTTGGTTATACTCTGTCTTGCAGGCCTTAATAGTTCTTTTTACTGTTCAGCAGGGAGACTGTCTGTTTTGTTGACAGGTGTTTTGAAACTGTTCACTTCTTCAAACACCAGCTCTGTGAAAAAATTGAAGGAATAGTTAATTTATGCACAGAATAATGAAAAAGACTTTATATACCTTAGAATACTGACATTATTTTGTGTACCTTCAAACAGTGATCCAAACAAGACAAAGCTACTGAAACCATTTAAGTTACATCATATGATATTATAAAGCATCATCTGTTTATGTGATCAACTTTAAACCACTCAGTCCCTGTCTTGCTTTCTCTGACCCTTCCATTCTTCCAAGGTGCGGTCCTTGCTCTCTGGGGTCTGGTCATAGGGTGATGCCTCAGGTTCATCATCAGGATCGTGGTACTGGGAGAAGTATGGGTGTGACAAGGCCTCGCTGGCAGAGATCCGCCTGTCACAGTCCAACACCAACATTCTCTTCAACAAATCCACCGCTAACAGAGAGAGAGTGAGACAAGAGAACAGAAGAGAACTTTAAGAGAGCACTTAAGTTAAAATTAGGTATGAGATTACAGTAAATAGATATTGATCACATCAGAAATGTCAGACTGCTGTTATGGCCTGTTGGGAATGCCTTCAAAGGCAAAGATTAAAGTGCTGTGTGTAATGTATCCATTCAGTCTCACCCAGTGGATTGGCTCCTCTAAATATCTTCCCCAGATCCTGCTGGGGCATGTATGGAAGGGACTGAATGTATTTCTGGGCCTAGACAAAAACAGTTAACAATTAGCTCAGGTTCAGCTGTCATGTGGAGGTGTCACACTCCCATACTCAGTTCCTCCTGCTCTTATCATCACAGTCCATATTGATCACAGGCCCCACCCTATTAGTCTTTCATCTGTCTCTTGATTCACTCCCCCTTCAAATAGTCTACACTTTGTCTTAGTCCTTGCAAAGTCTCTCATCCCCATTCACAAATTCCATGACTTAGATTGTCATTTGGAACCTTTTCAAGTTTTTAACCTATTTCTGCCCTATTCAAGTAGTGATCTGGCTTCCTTCTACATTTTGTTTACCGATTGTCTGAACCAGGACTGTTTACTCATTCCTAACTTTGCATTGCACTTATATAAATCATCTGCTATTATATATTATTGCTCAAAAATGAGCAATGAACATTTTGCTGGAACATTTCAGTAAATAATGTCACTAAAGCAACTCCTAGCCCATAACTTTACCAATCATAACATTTTATACATGTTAGAACTGATGAATTCTTATGAATTAGCAATTATGAGATTATTAAACAATCATTCTTGCATAAATGATACTCTCTACAAAAAGTCATTCTCACATGCTCTGATGAAATCTTCTTGAGCAGATCAGGAGTTGGAGTGCCAACTACTTCCATGATTCTCTTAAGCTGATCTATATCTGAAGAGGCAGTGTAAAAGATCGCCATCATAGAAATATGAATTCGTATCTAGCATCATGTCATTGAAATAGAATCTGCCTTGACATTATGGAGAATCAGGAACATGTGTCAAATACATTCTCCCTGTTTTTATACTATGTAAAATGTGCCATAAAGACTAACATTTTCAACACTACATAGGACTGAATTCACAAGATAAATGCCATATTCCATTTAAAGGGACATTTTTAATATCTATACACATACATGGTGATGGCTAGGTAACTCAGATATATCAATTGCTTGAATAATTTGTTAAAACTCATTAAGATAGATCCCCCACTTCCAATGAACTCCATTCAATTTCAACATCCATTCCACAAACACTGTACATGCACACCTTGGCTGTTACAGACAAAAATGTTCCTTGTAATGACTTTGTCAACATTCTTCAATCATTTATTTATGAAGAGGCTAAAGTGTCTAGTTGTTTTAACTGTTTTTGCATGGTTGAATCATATGAATGCCAGAATCATTCATCTGCCAGAATGGTAACTGGAAGTCTGTACCAAGCTTAATAGAGTCAGCGAAATTGGACAAAACCAAAAGTTAAACAAAAGACAGTCTACCCTGTAGTCCACTGCATCAAAGTGGTTACTGCAGACCCTTAACTATTTTTTTCCAATTAGCTTGATATCAGTATCATCACCATATTCAGGTATTGCCATAATTTGTATAAGGCTGTTTGTTAAGGGAAATATGTGGAAGTTAACATTGATTTGTGCTCTCAGCCCACAACAAACTGCATGTACTGACATAAAAATGGTCTGAGGTAACTAGAAATCATCCAGCATAACCATTTAGGCTCAATTGTGAACTTCCCTTTTAACTGTCTCATATTTTTCATTAGCCAAAGACTCAACATTTCAGGTACCAATCCTAAACCTCATTATCTATAAATTAATAAATATGGAGTATACTTCTTGGTTTACTTCAATATGTCAACAAACTTTGTTATATTTGAAAATCACTTTCTATTATATAGTCATGTTACGTACTGCAATAGGATTCTGAAATATAATTTAAACCACTCTAATGAACTTTTTGTCTTCCCTGAGAAAGCAGCTTACCCAAAGATGGTGCCTAGGTGCAGCTCTAGTACTGGCTAAAGGATACAGTCATTACCTGGAAACAAAACCTTGCCTTTGAGAAGCTCTCCCATTATGCACCCAACAGACCAGATATCCACTAAAAACAAAAACATAAAAAAAAAAAATTCACCTTGATTTTAATCCAGGCCATATGAGTAAATTGTAATCGGTAATCAAACATTTTTAAAACACTACAATTTTAAGATTTCAGTAAACCCTAATTACTTAACATTATTTTTAAATGTTTGAGTATCTACCTATCACTTATCACTTGCCACATTTTTTCTTTTCTTTTTTTGTTAAGATAACCCTTCAGATGAAAACTAGTTTTATAAGGCAATTGTCCTGCTCCACGCTCATATAAATCCCACAGTGTCATCAACTACAGGACACAGTCTTAGAGACTTCAAGCTAAATTCTGCCTCCAAATTCGATGCTGATGACAAAATAAAGCCCAATAAAGTCAGTTTTATATAGCAGCCTGTATGGCATTGGTTTGTTGAATGCTAAAGTGTTTGTGATTTAGTCCTGGTTAGCATCCACACTGACATATTTATCACTGAACCTAAAGCCGTACACAAAAATTACGGTTAGACCCTGACTGAACAGATTATATGGCATATATTTTTCAACAATATAAAAATGCCAACAGAACACTTCTCTGGACTCAATACACTTATGAGAATTGTAATCTAGGGTGGTATTTCTAGCATTTTTCAAAAAGAAGCAAAGTACTACAAAACGCATCAATAGAGCGAAAAACCAGCATTTTCCGCATTTCTCCAGTGTACTAGATAGCTGGTTCTAATAAAACCTTGCCACAATTTCTGTATTAGTACCTTTTGTTAGAGCAACTGAGAACACTGCCTTGCACACCATATAAGTGGATGAAGAGCCCTTGAACAGGTCAGTCTAGGTCCTCTATAAAACGAATTCTGGTGCAGTTCATTTGAGGTATGAACACACTACGGACCAAAGGCACCAAATGTACCAAACACAGGACATGATGTCACAAGATGCGACCCTAAACACTGCATGAGAGAACTAGTAGTAGTAGCAATAAGGGAGTGCCTTAATTTAATATTTAGTCCAACTAGCTTATCTGTATTATACAGTGGCCATGAAGACCCATCGCAATGCAAATGGAAAAACACACTGCAATTACACAAAGCAAATTAATCCAAATGAAACCACATGTTACATTTCTAAAACATGGTGTAAAAAAAACATGCAACTTCAGAAACGCTGAAAATCCAGCCACCACAAAATGGAAGTGTTTCTGGTGGACACGCAGAGGGGATAGACTCCTATGAGACCAGTGGTAAATAAGTAGCTGATGAAAAATTATACTTGTGATTATCACTGTTTTATCAATGTTGGTTAGGCTGATACAGAATGAACAACTGACCTATTCATGCTCTGTATTCCAGCATATTTACTGTTGCTAGGTTGTACAGAACAGAGCCTTAAAGAACACTGATAAAATCCCATTCAACACAACTAAGTTTCTGTGTTAATACCTGTTAAAATAGCTATCTACATTCAGAGTGTGTTACTAATTTACAGCAAAGGTTACATTTTCGTTCAAATTTGATGGTTTAGCTGGTGTGCTACAATGACCAGATTGGTTAGCTGGTCTGCTAGAATGGCCAGCTGGTTATCTGAAGTGTGATAATTTTACATGCATATAAAATATGGTTTGAAATCAATAACACTCTAAATGTAGCTATATAGACAGAAACTGAGTTGTATTAGACAGTATCTCATTAGGTTGAACTGGATTGTGAAATAGTAACACTGAATGTAGCCAGCTAGCTACATCTTTTCTGGCAGGGTGAGGTTTAGATATGGATTATATGGGATTTTGTCTTATCTGTTCTTTACAAACTTGCCACAAAATACACAAGAATGCGAACCACGAATAGGCCAATTGTTCATTGTGTACCAAATGCCAATGACAAAACCGTGGTAATCACAAATATAACTAAATTTTTACTAGTTGTTCGGTTGTCCATCCCTTCTTCATGTCTCCTAGAAACAACAATTCCCTAGTTTTGTGACTGGATTTGCAGTGTTTTTGTTCTTTTTTGCCAGTTCTTTTTACCAGTTTTCAACTGGTAGAAATACCACCCTATACACAAGCGCCATGTGTTTAGCTCAGGTTTGGTTGGTGTTATGTAGTTATTGTTACAAATTATACATCATAAAGTTTTTCATTCTGGATGTGAAGTATCCATATGACTTTTGTTTTATGTCTTTAGGTTTTATGGTCACTATGTCAGTATAGATGCTAAGCAAACCAATAAATGCAATAATGTACCATTTTTCTGCTTTGGTCTGGGCCAAGAGAAAGGAACTACAATTTACATTTATCTGACGCTTTTTATCCAAAACAAATTACAATTATGACTGAGTACAGCTTGAGCAATTGAGGGTTAAGGGTCTTGCTCAGGGGCCCAACATTGCCAACTTGGCAGTGGTGGGGTTTGAACCAGAAACCTTCCAATAACAAGTCAAGTATCTTAACCACTAAGCAAATTGACATTTCCGGTTTAGCATACGTAGAATAAAGACAGAGTTCAAGTGAATTTTGACATTCAACAAACCAACACCTGACAGGCTGTTAAATAAATTTCACTGTAGACATGAATGGATCGGGTTGCATTTTGTCATCAGCGTTGAATCTGAATGCAGTAGAATTTAGCTTGAAGTCTCTGGGACTGCCATATGTGTTGGAATCTGTCTCAAAAGGGCACCATCGGCATGAATGTACCAATGCCAAAGGGTTCTGGCCAAGCATCAACATATGGCGTGTTGGCAATGAGAATGCATTGAAATTTAATATGGGTTGAGAAAGGGTTGAACCGTAGAGAAACACAGAATTTAGTGCTTCTCTAAACCTGATCTTAAGATGCAGACATAAAAAGATTTTAAAACGTAAAAATATGTTTGTAATTTGATACATCAGATACTAGTAAAAGTGTAAGTATATAAATAATGACTCCTTTGGTAAGTGCATTCTCACCTGTTTGATTGTAGTGCATCCAGTTGAGCATAATTTCTGGTGCTCTGTACCAACGCGTTGCTACATACCCTGTCATCTCGTCATCTGTCTGTCTAGCCAATCCAAAGTCCAGAATCTGATGACACAATCCAGTGACTGATTACATAATCAATAGTAGTAGTAGGACATACAAGATCTAATATTTATCTTTGTTATTTAGCATTACCAACTATAATAAATGCATTACCCTGAGCTCACAGTCTTCATTCACAGCTACATTGCTTGGCTTTAGATCCTATAAAACAGAGATGATATATATTACATGACAGGACAGTCATATGTAGAAAGATGCACTCAGGGTAATGGAGATATGATACATAAAGAAGTAAACATGGTTTTCAGTTTTCTACCTAGTTTTCTACTTCCTCCGTTGTACATCACACTGGAAGCTTCTCCTATTACAAAACTTGCTCTAGCACGTTACTACTACAGGACTATTTGTCAAATAGCTAAAAGAGAAATATTGATACCACTGTTATATGTAATGACAATAGCTTTATCAGTGATTAATTAATGACAAATTCTTGTGCAGTTACTGAATGTGTTACCTGTTTTACACAAACACATGGTACATTTGTATCTACATGATTCATCAGATCAGCTTTGAGCGAGAAGAGAAAAACAGAGGAAAAGCAGAGAAACTTACTCTGTGTATCAGTCCAGCAGAATGAATGTACTGCTTCGGATGAAGAGAAGAGAGGAATGGGAACATGGGGAAGAAGGGTGACAAAGACAAGATACCAAAAAGGTTAGAAATGTATTTCAAAGATGTCTGAGCATAATACAATTTTTTAAGCGTTTTTCCTGAGAAAGGCTCAATAAACTTTCATTTCTTGAAAAACCTTAAGGCCTCGGAGCAGCTGATAAATGAGAAACTGCACATGTTCATCTGAAAGGCGCTGAAACTTGACTATGTTGTTGAGATCTGCTCCCATCAGATTAGTGACAAGGTAGCTACAAAAAAAGGTCAGGAAGAGAAGAATTTACACTCCTGAGCCAGGTGACACACCTCATAGTCCAGTAACCAATAATTTGTAAATAAGCATTGGTCAAAAATGTCTTTTTGTAGCTTAGATTTGATCCCAGTGTTAAAGCATTGAAATACCTTTAACATACCAGATACAGATACTAATTCTAAGACAGCTATTCTTTAATATTCTTTAGCAAACAGTCCTACTACAAGAAATGGCTTGCATAAATTTTATGTAATATAACACAACCAAAATTGTGGCTAAAATTGTAGGTAGATACCTACACCTCATTGAATTCTTCAAGAGATGCCGCAGGTGAAAAAACATCTAGCAACCCAATAACCTAAGAAAACACACACACACACAAACACAAATGATGAACATATGATACAAATGCAAATACAAATAATAACACAAATAATTACACAAGTATTGACATCAAAATATTGACTTTTGGATGACGATTAAAGGGTGTCTAATATTTCAAGCATATGTAATAACCAAATAGAGCTTTTCTTAGATTAATTATAAAGTTATTCAGTTCTCTGGCAGAACTCTGTATGCTTGGAATACTGCCATGCCATGAAGATAAAACCTAATGATAACAATTGCACATCCATTCTTCATAAATGCTGTACACATCTGTATACTATATTAGTACGTTTGACATATCAGGGTCACATACAGGAATGTATGGAACTACAGTAGTCTTAAATACAGTCATCTTAAGCTGTGCCATTTGAACCTGATGGAGTTTTATGTGTAGAATGGAATCCAGGTTGCTATGATTGTTTTAATACACTACCCTACAGTCACTGCTAACATATTTCCCTAGCAGACTCTCACCAAAATGAGTAAAAACAGTTGACTCAGTGTGGCTTTTTAAAATAATTTTTTATATGTTTTTTATCATTATTTTTAGAAATGTCAGTTGGAATTGGATGGCCAATAAAAATTGGTACAATTCTTTGAATTACTGTTTCTTTATTGACAAATGTACTCCAGTAACATATAAAGCACTGCTAGTGAAAAATAAACACAAACAGCCTTGAAAACTGCAGTTGTAACTGTAAGTCAGTACTATGCACATCTGAGTAACTCACAGTGGGAGTGTGGAGTATGGCTTCAACTTACATTCTCATGTTTCATGTGCTTGAGCAGTCTCAGTTCCCTATAAGAGCGCCTACTATGGATGAGAGACTGGAATGGACGAGAGAGTTTCTTAACTGCAACCTTCTGACGGAGCAGCACATCATATGCTGAGCTAAAGAGAAGAGAACAGAAGAGCAGTCATGTTAGAGACAGCACATAGAGACATTACAGTGCATAGACATGAGAAATTCTAACATGAATTTAGCAGTTAGCATGAAAAAGCATGAAAGCATCAATAAGAAAAATAAAAGGACAGAGTGACACCACTTAGCTTGACCAAAACCATGAGCGCTCACTAAGCTTTTTTTTTTTTTTTTTACTTTGAACAGTAAAACAAGGCCAAGCTAAGCAATTCAGCTCAACTTTAACACAAGCAATTACTGACTAACTCTTGACAAAAGGCAGGTCTTGGTTGTGTGCATATTCGTAAACACAGAAATAAGAGCCAACTGCCATAACTGGACTTAGGCAGGTATTGGTTGTGTGCATATTTATAAACACAGAAATAAAAGCCAACTGCCATAACTGGACTTAGGCAGGTCTTGGTTGTGTGCATATTTATAAACACAGAAATAAGAGCCAAGAGCCATAACTGAACTTCTCACCATTGTTGTAAGAGTGTTGTCTAGTGACAAATAATGTAACATTATTATGTTGTATACAGCATCTGCCATTTTGCTGGAAACCTACAATCCTGTAAAATATCACATCGATTATAAAATACTTCTAAGACCTACAAAGCACTGAATGGTCTTGCCCCACAGTACCTAGTGCATTATGACCCACCATGTCTGCTTAGATCAAAAGGTGCAGGTTCTTTACTTTTACCAAGAATAAGAAAATCTACCGCAGGGAGCAGAGCTGCAGGGGGACAGAAACATGTCACAATTTTGTCTCACTAGCCAGCACTAGCACTAAGCCATCTCTAAAATCTCTACAGATTTTAGTTCCAACCATGCCTGACTCTAATCCTGGAATAATACTTAACTGGAATATTAATTAACTGAATCAGTTGTTATTAATGTTATAAATGTTATTAATGTTAGAACTAAACTCCACAGGGTGGGACTTCTCACAGATCATCCTGACTCTAGGCCACAGGAGGCTCTAAAAAAGATTTTTTTGGAAGCCCTCTTTAATGCTTCCATAATAACCATAATATATATCTGGTAATGAATATATAAATATATAGTTAAAATATAAGTAAATATATAGTCTAAATATATAGCTAAAAACTGGTAGTATTAATAACAGGTATAGATTGAAATACATTTAAGACTAGAACATTGATTTTTTAAAAAGCCTACATAAATGTACAAATAAAAAAGCTAAAGATTTGCTATAAAAATAAACATTTTACATTAAAGCAAAAGGCATATGATTAGATCCAAAACAGAATTTTTTAACATATATTTTTTTAAGACTGGTTAAGACTAGCCAGATATTCAGAAGCTATATCACTTGACAGCTCATCATGGCAACAAATGGCAAAGATGTGAGGTGTCTAATGGTATAATTATGACACATATAAGATAATGCCTAGTTTTGTAGAAAGACCATGTGCACGCATTGTTACAGTGGCAACCTGAACACTGCTGCAACCACCTAGCTCACTGTCCCTTTCTGTCTCAACACTCCATGACTCTTCTGTGATAACTTACACATGTTGCACCTCTTTAGGATAAATAGATAGATCGCTTTATTGAACCCAGAGAGAAAGTCAAGAAATTACCACTCTATATACTTTAAGTCATCTAGATTATGATCATATGTGTTGCGGCATGCAGTTTCCCTTTCATTAAATGTGTGCTCTTGAATATTTTGTGACATGTGTAGTCCGATTTTTTGAAGATGTTTTGTTATGGTTATGTTACCCATGTGGAAAATCACATTAAAAGCACCCTTTGGTACAAACGCAAATTGGCAGCATGGTAAAAGTTCATTTAGTTGTTTAGGCAACTTTCCTGAAAGACAATGGGCAATGATTGGGAGCACTGGTTCAATTTAACCCAGCAGATTCTGTGGTCTATATCCTGGGCTAGAATACCTTGTTTGTAAAAAGTTATTCCAAAGAGCCCAACATCTTTCATGTGCAGTCCTACACAACTGACAGACTCAGGCTGTATTTGGATGGAAGGGTGTGATCATGCTCTTTTTAAATGTTTTTTCTGTCATTTCTTTGGTTGTTTCCATAGACCTGTGAGTCCAGTTGCAAGTGGATGTAAAAAGGAGCTCACATCAAGGCTGAAAACCCATGGCCCAATGTACAGTATTTGATTACTGGGGCTTAAATGAAAGATCTGGATGGATAAAAACAGGTTGGGATGTTTTAGCAGGCCTGACCCAGTGTAATTATCAATCCAGGGAACCGTTTTTCGTTATCCACTTTACCTATGGATTATCCCCTCAGACCACAGAACCGACACCGAACGAACATGGTCCAGTCTGCTTCTTAAAGGAATCTGATGTGCATTACATTTGATCATGAAGAAGTCGAACCCTGACACGAAAGCTATAGAGCTGGCTGTTAAACCCCATCTCGGTGAAAAGATATCAATGCACCTCGGTGCATTACCGCTTGTTGGACAATTGCTATCAGCAATAGGCTTACAATGGGCATAGCCTATAGCGTTTGGGCTAATCGCTAATAGTTTTATTTGTTTTAGGAGTGATCGTATTGTGTTGAAGAGAGCCACATAGCTGCCTCATCTATCTTTAATCTGAACTCACCATACTGAGCCATACGCCCCGGAGCCAACCGGTGTGAGATTCTGGTAGCGTTCGGGCACCTCCCATACAGTCTTGCTGAGCTCTTGGCGATAGAATCCCGGTCTGGCAGACATTATCTCCACTAAATAATCCCAGACTAAACTACCGTATCCAGTGGTAATATTCGCCTTTAAACTAGGAGGATACTCCGGAGAATTAGCCTAGGGTTTCTCTTCTCGCAATTTAGAAGAATAGGAAGCACCGTTTTACCATCTGTCTGTGGGTATGCGCGCGCACGTGAGACAGACGATGTGGTGGGTGTTTGCAATTTCGGGCTGCATTTGCTCAGATAACCATTTCTTAGAAAGTGAAAAATGCTGTGTTATAAAAATGGAACAAGCAGTTATATAAACACTATCTACTTTTAACGTTGATAGTGCATGTATCTCAGTTAGAAGCGACATGTCAAATGGCTGATCAATTAATTAAATTGAGAAAGCGGTTAAATTTTACTAGGTACTATTTAAAGTTAAAGGAAAAGATCAAGACGATATTTAGCATTTTTGAATTTTGAAATATGTCTTTTAATAATGTGTGATAATCTTAGTTGCAATATTATAAACAGATAATGACAAACCGATAGAATTTAATTATAACTGAATAGTTTAGACGAGAAGTAAATGAAGGAGTGAAATATAGCTGTTGTGGAAAAAAAAAAGAAAAAGATTTCACATTATGACATACACTCCAAGAAATCACCAGTGGTTTTATACCCTCATTCCTCATTCTCGGACCCTCATTCCTCACTTTAAGCCTTTAATATTAGTTTGTGTAGTTACTGAATAAATCACAGGATTTGCTGAATAATATAGTATACCATTTATACATTTGAAGCATTTAGCAGATGCTCTTGTTCACTGAAAAAAAAGTGCTTTGCTGTTTCCATGGAAAAATCATTATGCATACCATAAACTTAGAACCCTGACGAAGATAATACAAACCAGAAAATAAATACAAATAACAAATACAATTTTATAAATAGGTGTGTAAATTATACGTGCATAATTATTGATTAATCGAGAGCGTTAATGTTATTAGGGGTCATTAAAGAGGTGGGTCTAAAGAGCTGGGTGTTCAGTCTACACATATAACTAAATCTCTAATAATTAAATAATAAGTGTACAAAAATTGAAAAATCTAAATATTTAAATGGAATATTCATCTTAAAAAAGGTGCTCAGTGGATTATATTATCCAATCTATCTATAATAAAGTGGTATCATCTATCTAATATGCATTAACTAAACAGATTATTGGCCCATAAGAATATTTTTAAACAGCATAACAATCAAATGTGTTAAACAGGCTAAAATTTAAAACAAACTTAAGTTTCAAACTTAAACCATAATTCAATTGAATGATGCTTAAAAGAATATACACAATGTAAGATTGAGATGTATTGGTTTTAGATTCAGCATTCAAATATTTAGTGTTCTATTTAGTGATATATCTTTGATTGAAATCCATTCTGAAGCTTGGCTCCATTAGGTCATTTTAAAGCCAGAGGAACTTCTGTAAAGGACATTAATTTATGTGCCCTTTAGTACAGATTTCCCACACTAAGTCTATGTTTGACCATCAGAGGAGGCAGCAACTCCTAGTGGCTAATCCTGTAAACACAATGAAGAGTGGTTATGCTTGATTAACATTGTACATCAAAAAGCTATTACTATCTTTATATAAAAAAATTTGATAAATGTATTAAAATATCAGAAACTTAAAACAAATAAATAGAACTCCCAAATTAATATGCATTATTTTAAAATTATCTGACAATTGGAAAAAAAATATTTTCTGGTGCAAACCAATGCAAACAATCACATATTTTCATGGTTATGCAAAAGAAAATGGTATCTCCTATTAAAATCCATTCAAAAGTAGCACAAAGCAACTTACTATGGCCATTCTAATATGTCAAGGCAATTCAAGTGTTATATTTCAATTGTTTTTACAAGTTATTTTATATTTCTAATAATTGAAGGGAATAATGCGAGGAGGAGCACAGTGCAAAAATATTCAAAACATTTGCTTAATGAGATTACATGGTGACTAGACTGAGTTCTTAAAGAAGGCTAGGTTGGATTTTTTATTTGCAGCAAAATGCACTGTTTTGTCAATTAGTAGCAGTCTTTCTCCAACTCTAAGAATGTGGTTAAATATGTTAGTTGTAACATAAGTCAACTATAGATTGACATGCTTTTTGGAGAACAACTAGGACATCTCCAGATATATTATTTCTGATTGAAACGTATTTACAGGGACAAGGTTTAGAGGCAGAATGCAGATGTAGGAGGTTCTTTAATAAACGAGGGAAACTAAACAAGGGACGCAAATAAAACAGAGACACATGGAAAACACTAAGGCAAATGAACACACGAAGTAAGCGAACAAATAAAACAAAGACGGCAATAACTCCACACATGACCAAACTTACCAAAAATAACTGACAACATGGGAAACCAAACACAGGGCTTAAATAACCAAGACAATTAAAGACTAACCAGACACAGGTGAACATAAGAACAGCGAAAACCAAAACAAATAAGGAGTGGAATTGAGGAACAGACGAGGGGCGGAGAAAACGAAACTAAGAAACCGGAACAAGGAAGTAAAGGAAAACAGACATGACAGGGAACAGGGATGAAAACAGGGATGCCAGGAGGTTAGCCAATCGTGACAAAACCCCCCCACTAAAGCATGCAACACTGGGGCCCTCAAAAAAGAACACAGAACTAGGACAAGACACCTACAAACGGAACGGGCAAGACACGGAGCAGGAACAGGACCCAGACAAGACACAATAACAGACAGAAACAGGAGACTCTATAGGAGCAAACAAGGGACCAGATACAAAACCTGGGGAACAGGATAAGGACCAGGAACAGATGTAGGAACATAGGCAGGCGGTCAGGCAAGACAGGTACCACAGTACCACATAGAGCAGAGACAGGACCAAAAGGGGGAGCTAGGGACAATGAGGCAGGACCGAAAACAGAACCAGGGGACACTGAGGAAGCCAATCTGGACACAGGAACTCGAGCAACAGAAACAGGACCTGGTTGAGGATCAGAAACAGATGAAAGGACACATGGAGTAAACAAAGAAGTAGGAACAGGACCAGGGGCAGGACTACAAACACGGATTGTGGCAAGACCAGGGGCATGCACAGGACTCAGGGCTAAACCCTGGACAGGCAGAAGAGTTGTGACAGAGTAAGGGACCGAAGCAAGTTGGGGAAAAGGAGTGGGCCTGGAGACATGATTGGAACAGGAGGCAGGCACAGAGACAAGAGAGGAGAGGAGAGGAGAAACATTGGGATTGGCACAGCTGTGGGAACAGGGACAGGAACAGAAGCAAAGACAGAGGTAAGTATTTTCAGCACAACAGAGACAGGCACAGGCACAAAACACACCACAGGTGTGGGTACGGGTACTGGAACAGGTAATGGAACACTGATGCCACAAGGCAGAGTAACAGATCTCACTATGGTAACAAAAACAGGCATGGATGTATGGACAGGAACATGGACAAAACCAGGAACAGGAGCAGGCAAAACAGGAAATGAGGAAACAGAAGTAGACACAGGGGCAGTAATGGGGCCTGTAGGAGCAGCCTCAGGGGGCAGAGGAGTTACAGGAATTGCACAAGGTGTAGACATAGAAGCTACATGGGTCTAAGAAGTTGACTGAGAGGCCCACAAGTACCTACCTGACTCCTCTAACCTGTTCAGTTTCATCAATAAAACTTCTTGCAATTGGATCCTCTCACTCGTGTGTGTGTGTGTGTGTGTGTGTGTGTGTGTGTGTGTGTGTGTGTGTGTGGTGTGTGTGTGTGCAATCGTAACAGTCTGTCTGTATCTGGAAGACCCACAGGATCTTAGCATGGTCATTTTCCACCACCTTTGGGGTATATCCAACTTAGACCTTGGAACTTCCAGCCTATACTCACCACAGATATTTCTGTACACTGCCAGACACTTGGCTATGGTATTATATGTACACCCTTGCCTGCTAGCATCTTGCAACTCACTGTTATGTGCTTGATTTTCTCAGGGGCATCTTTTCACAGCCTGCATATCTGGAGTCCTGCCTGGTGTGGTAGATTCCAGCCTCTACTGATCTCCCATTTAGTGCTTCCATGATTACTGCCTTTGTGCTCTTTCAATCCAGCCTTTTCCAGACATTGGTAAGATTGGTAAGATATCAATCACTTCCACTACCTGTTTGTGGTACATCCCTTGCAGGGGTTTTTCCTTCCATGATGGTCCCTGTTCCTCCTTATTTCCATCCTCCTTGGGATTCTGCAGTCTGAGGTATTCACTAAGCACTTTGTCACTTGAGGCCATTTTCTTGGTGTATTCCTGGATCTTGTTTGTTTCATCCTGAATAGTGGCTCACTAGTCCTCGCCCCCCCCCCCCCTCCTTCTGCTTAATGTACAGAGTGCTGGATTTAGGATAAAACCCTCCATGCATTGTGAGGAGTTTGCTTGTGTTGATGTCAGTGGTTTCTATGTCCTCCTTAGGCAAGCTTATTTTGCCAGCAGGGTACCTGATGACTGGTAGGGCATAGGTATTGATAGCTCGCATCTTATTTTTCCCATTCAGCTGACTTCACAGGACTTGCATCACTCTTTGTAGGTATTTGGCTGTAGCTGCTTTCCTTCATGTTTCCAATTTGCATGAGGGGTTCCAAGGTACTTGTAGCTGTCCTCAACATCTGTTATATTACTCTCTGGTAGTGTAATCCTCTCTTTTCTAGCCACCTTCCCTCTCCTTATATCCATACCACCACACTTTTCCAGTCCAAATGACATTTCAATATCACTGTATATTAGTGAGTTGATGTCTCATTCACATGTCGTCCATGTACAGCAGGTGGTTGAGGCCTATGCAGAACAGCAGCAGGGATAGAGCATCTCCTTGTTAAATCCTGCTCTTGATGGCGACTCATGCTATTGGCTTGAAGTTGGTCTCTAGGGTTGTCTTCCACAGCCCCATTGAGTTCTTGATGAAGGCTCTTAGAGTCCTGTTGATGTTATACAGCCTCAAGCATTGCAGGATCCAGGCTTTCTTGTAATCACTCCAGAATGTGCTCAGGTTGGTCTGTCTGGTCTTGTAGTTTTATCCAACAACAGTTGGTGCTTGGCTCCTCTGGTGTTCTTCCAGTGCCCTTCTGGGCCCCACTCATGCATTGAGCCATCCTATCTTAGCTGCAACGATGCCTGTCAAGAGCTTCCATGTTTCACAGAAGCAGGTTATCAGCCAGTAGTTAGATGGAATTGCCCCTTTCTGGGGGTCCTTCATGATCAGAACTGTCTTCAGTTAACCATTCAGGGTGGGTTCCATCCATTAGCTGCTGGTTTATTTGTGCTGCCTGGTGCTCATGGAGAGCAGTTAGCTTTTTCAGCCAATAGGCATGGACCATGTCAGTGGTCCAGTTCTTCATGCTTGAGACCCTTTCTTGGATGTCTGCTAGTGTGATGTTACTGGATCCTGTTCAGGGAGATTGCTGTGGTCAGCTCTCAGGTTCTCCAACCACTGGGCATTGTTGTTGTGTGATGCATTCTTCTCCCATATGCCTTTCCAGTATTGTTCACTCTTCAGCTTTGATGGATCTGTTCTTATGCCACTTTGGATGGCTCATGTTTATTCTCCTAGCATCTACTTCTTGTGTGTATCTCTTCAGGCGGGCAGCCCGAGCTGTTAATCTTTTCTTGGCAGACTCCAAGGCCTCAGGTATGGACAACTTGTATTTCTAAGGTAACTAATGGTGCCTTTCTGCATTTCTTATAGCTGGCTGATTTCTCTTTGTGTGGCCTTTTCTTCTTCTTCTTACATTATTTACATTTTTATAGCGCCTTTCTCAGACTCAGGGGCACTTTACAGACAGATATAAACACTCACACACAGATGACCTTGATCTACATCCTCCTTCTCCATGGAGGATACTGCTCCTTGATTATGGTGTTAATCTTATAGCCAAGCATCTCAAGTATCACTGTTGCTGTGGCATATATCAGCTTGCTAGTTTCAGTGAGATATATTGTATCCCAGGTGTTACTTTAAGCCACAAGTGAAAATAGGTTAATATCCCTTTAATAATATGACAAAATCACAAGAGGTGATAAGTTATTCACAAAATTAGCATAGCATCGCCCTTCATCACGTTGAGAAACAGTGGAGAAAACCGCTATGAAAGAAAGATTAAAACTAGATTTTATTAGAATAAACTTGTTAATATATTGATACTTTGACATAGTTTCAACATACAATGGCATGATCCACAAACACAAGTGAAAAAAGAACATAAAAAGTGGAGAGCTGCATTTAATTCCACTACTTAACGCTGATGGGAAATAAGCAAAATGTGCTAGAACTCAAGGGAGTTCCAGCTCTGAGGATGTGCAGATGTGGAAGGCCCTGTGAGAGAACTCAAATCAAATCAAAATGTATTTATATCGTGCTTTTTACATAAGATGTTATCACAAAGCAGCTTTACAAATGTCCAAGTCCAAGCCCCCAGTGAGCAAGCCAAAGACAACAGTGCCAAGGAAAAACTCCCTAGAGCATGAGGAAGAAACCTTGAGAGGAACTCAAAGACTGAAAGGAGGTCCCATCCTACTCTGGTTGACAACGGTCACCAAAAAAGCAACAATTTTAAGAGAAAATAAGAAAATAAAAATAATACAAAGAAAAAAAAGGAATGTCTAGTCCAGGACTCTAGAAGTTCTAGTCTTTTCCTGATGGTGTGTCCACCATCCTGCATGAGAACAAAACCCATCCTGCATGAGAGCGTCCATCAAGGGCAAGGGAGAAGTAGTTGACTGTGGTGGAGGTGTGGTGGGTTACAGCTGGGGACATCAGGAGAGTAGCCATGGCAGCTGAGACAGGTTGAGGCTCAGTAACATCATGACATCAGGGGTAGGTGTACCTCGGCAGAAAGAGAAACTAGATTATTAGGCATGTCCAGGTACAAGGGTGTGTAAATTATGGAACTATAATGTGTAATGATGGACTCCAGCAGATCTAGCTATGGCAGCACAGCTAAAAGGATAGAGCAAGAAGTAAACATAGGCATGAGGGCACCTTGGAACTCCAACACTCTGTCAAGTAAACGAGTGACAAAAAAGAAGTGAAGGAACAGCATCATAACATCCCAGTTTACCATAACTCTCAATGCCCATGGACCCCCAGATCTACACCTTTACCTAAAATGGGAAGTAGTTAATAAAATGCCTAACTGTACAGATAGGTTTTCAGCCTAGTCTCATATATTGAGACTGTGTCTGAGTCTTGAACATTTACAGGAAGGTTATTCCATAGTGTGCTATTTATAGGAAAAGGCTCTGTCTCCTGTGATAGATTTTCTTATTCTTGGTACTAGTAAAGAGCCTGCACCCTTTGATCTAAGCAGACATGGTGGATCATAATGCACTAAGAGTTCTTTAAGGTAAGTGTTTTGTAGGTTATTAGAAGTATTTTATAATCAATATGAAGTTTTACTGGGAGCCAATGTAAAGTAGCTAAGATAGGAGTGATTTGATCAAATTTTCTAGTTCTAGTAAGAACTCTGGCTGCTGCATTTTGAACTAGCTGGAGCTTGTTTAGACACTTAATAGTACAGCCAGACAGTAAAGCATTACAGTAGTCCAATCTTGAAATAATAAATGCATGGACTAGCTTTTCTGCATCTTATGAGGAGAGCATGTTCCTAATCTTTGAATTGTTCCCAAGGTGAAGAAAGGCGGCCCTAGAAATATTTACACAAGCTTCATACAAGAGACTGGAATCCAAAATAACTCCAAGACCTTTAACTGTTAGAGAAGATGTGATTGGGAGTAATTAGAGAGTGAGGACCTAGCTGTCTCTGGGCCTAACAAAAGCACCTCTGTTTTGTCAGGATTAAGGCTGATGTCCTTTATGCAATCGTCAATAATACTAAGATGATATATGTCTGCTGGTTTGGCTGAGACATATAGCTGAATATCATCAGCAGTGGAAACTAGCACAGTGTTTAAGTATAACGTCATTCAATATCATTGAGTGTGCAGCAGTATACTGATTCCAATATTGCTACCCACAGACAGCAGTCTACTAGCAAAATGGCATGGGACATTTGAGGTCCTTAGGAAGATGGGCCACATGATGTACAAACTACATTTACCAGACTGGCAAAAAAAGACCAGGTCTTCCAATTCAATCTGCTCAGACTGTAGTGAGACAGGCCAGAGTCGGTATCCGAGTAGCTGTGGGCTTGGGCAGTGTATGAAAAGGAGGAGCTGGACAAGCAATATTTCCTGACAAACTCTGTGCCACATTTGTCTGCAGACACTGAAAAGAAGTATGGGGAACTAAGATTCTGTGTAGACTTTTCAAAACTTAATGCCATCTCAGCTTTTGACCTCTACCTTATGCCCAGAATGGATGAGCTAGTTGAACAACTAGGTAAGGCTAAGTATCTGAGCACACTGGACATGTGTAAAGGTTGCTGGCAGATACCTTTGTCAGATGAAGCCAAAGAACTGACTGCTTTTAGAGCACCAAGTGGATTATACCACTTCACTACCATGCCATTCGGCTTACACAGATCCATTGGTACGTTCCAGAGGATGATGGCCCGAATATGTATATATACATGTGATGTGCACTTACAATAATGTACTGAATTTTACCTAGGCAGGAACTTCGGCATATAATGCTTGAACCAAATCAACCTTAATCAGTCCACTTGGGCAAGTCTTTTGATGAGCTTTGTTATTTCAATAATATCAAGTAATTGAGTTACCTGAATACTGTCACTACACAGACTAATTTTAAATATTGTTCGCTGTACGTACACTTTGCTTATATAAGACAAAGTATGCACTGGCTTGTAGTATGTAATGCTATTTTTGGCCCATCGCCTGAACCCCAGGGACACTGGATAAGGCACTGCTGATGGGATTTACTTGTGTGGAGAAAAATTAGAAGAAAAAAGGAATTTAAAAAAATCAGCTGAGGCGTTTGTCCTGTTTGCTTCCTGCCGTGGGGCCTCCTCACATTACCACACATGGTGGCAGTGGTGGGATGGTGGCAGGGCCATCGGGAGCATACACCTTTGTTAATTAATTGCAAACTACTAATAATAGAGGGCTCAACATTGAAAATGTATTAAACAGCTACTAAATAATTATCAGATTGTAATTAAATACAAAACTCTGATTTTGTCAGAGTGTCAGGTTGGACTGACAAACATACCCCATTTTATGTGCAATTCCAGATTGCGTTGAGTGCTGATTAAATGAATAGTCTGGTGTAAAACAGCTCAAATAAGTGAACAAGGTACATACAACTGGTCATAATATATTCTAATACAATGCTCTAGACTTGCTGAAACATGTTTTTTTTTTCTTGACTTAACAATTAATCTTCTGTCAACTAAAGAGAAAATCAGAATTCTGTGACTAGTTATTGATTTCTTTAGTTAACCATGTGTTCATATATGTACAGTTGTGGTCAAAAGTTGAGACTAGCACAAATTTTTGTTTTCACAAAGTTTGCTGCTAGTTGTTTTGGTGGCAATTTGCATTAACTCTAGATTGTAAAGAGTGATCAGATGAATTGCAATTCATTGCAAAGTCATTCTTTGCCATGAAAATGAACTTAATCTGAAAAATTACTGCATTCCAGCCAGCCACAAAATGGCCTGCTAACATCATTTCAGTGATCTTCTAATTAGCTGAGAAGAAAGTGTTAATGAGGACAAAGCAGCTGATATCACTCTGTCATACTGATTAAAAGAGCAGACTGGTTGCTTTAAAAGGGTGGTGGTGATTAAAGCTTTCTTCTGTTAACCATGGTTACCTCAAAGGAAACATGTGCAGTCATCATTACATGAAAAAGGGCTTCACAGGCAAGGATATTGCTGCTTATAAGATACCACCTAAATCAACCATTTATCAAGTCATCAAGAACTTCAAGGAGAGAGGTTCAATTGCAGTGAAGGAAATTCACTCATTCTCCTTGGAGACTTCAACCTTCCATCAGACAAGCTGCATTCCTCCTGCATCCTTCCACTGTTGACAACATTTGAATTCACCCTCAACCACTCTCCTCTGACTCACAAAGTGGGCGATGTTCTAGACCTCATCTTTACCTGTACTGCCACAACATTGGACATCGCAGTCACCCCCCTCCACCTCTCGGACCATCACTTTCTATCCTCTCTCCCCCTTCCTACTCCTTCTAGTCCTCTCCAATGTGTTCCTCCTTGTTCTGTCGCAATCTGCACTCCATAACTCCCTCTTCCCTTACTTCTATTATTTTGTCCACCCTTCCTCACCCTGACTGACTTCTCTCTCTTTGGATACAGTTACAAATATTTCATTTCTACACTCTCATCAATGAATCTTCTGTGCCCTCTCTCCTCTAGACCTGCAAAGTCCTTGTCACCTGCCCCCTGGCTAACAGAAACACTTCTCTGCCACAGGAGAGAACTAAGGACGGCAGAGAGGCGGTGGAGGAAATCTCACCTAGATTCAGAGCTCAGCTCATACTAGTCTCTCCTTTCCAAGTTCTCACTGGAAGTAACATCTGCAAAGTCATCCTACTACAGAGAAAAATTTTAATCAGCATATGATCCACACAAGATCTTCACTATTTTTTTTTCTCTCCTTAATCCTCCTCCTTCCTCATCTCTTACTCCTGAGGATTATCACCTTTGAGTAAAAGGTTGCAGCAATCCACCAGTTATTTTCCTCTGTTCCCACTCTTCCAACCATTGTGCATTCCACAACATCGAACTGACTTTTTTTTTTTTTTGTCCCCTCTCCTCAGACGAAATTCTTCAACTCCTGACTTCCAGCAATCTGACTACATGTCCGCTGGATCCAATTCTTTCCACTCTGTTCGAGACAATCTCAAGAGATCTGCTTCCTTTCATCTGTCCTCATTAACAACTTTATCTTCTGGATACGTGCCAACTGCATTTAAAACCACCAGGGTGGTACCAATCCTCAAGAAAACCGCACTTGACGACTCTGTTACCAACTACAGACCAGAATCACTCCTCTTTTCCTCACCCAGAACCAACTGCACGAGCCCAATCAGTCTGGCTACAAACTGGCACATTCTACAGAAATGGCCCTCATGGGAGTGACGAAGAAACTTCATGCTGCTAAAGCTGCCAAACTGCCACTTGTTTTGATTCTTTTAGACCTTTCGGTAGCCTTTGGCACAGTGAACCACAACATTCTTCTCTCTGTTCTCTCCAGGCTTGGTGTGACTGGCTCTGCATGGTGATGGTTTCAGTTCTGTCTGAAGGGACAGTCCTGTCAGGTGACATGGAGAGGATCCATATCTAAACCGTGTAGACTCTCCACTGGTGTTCCACAGGGCTCTGTATTGGGCCCCCTTCTCTTTTTGTATACTCACTCATTCTCTTGGTGATTGTAATATCATCTCATGGTTTCTCCTACCACTGTTATGCCAATGACACTCAATTATTTATTTCTTTTCCACCCTCTGACACAGGTCTTCAGGCGTATCAGCATGCTTGGATGACAACCCTCCACTTGAAGCTCAACCCTAGGAAAACCAAGCTTCTGTACATCCCAGGTACTCCCAACCCTTACCATGACCTCACAGTTTCCTTCGAGAACTCCTTGGTATCACCATGCAAAGCTGCCTGTAGCCTGGGCATAATTTTGGACTAGTTGTCGTTCTCAACTCACAATTCAAATCTAACCCGGTCTTGCAGATTTCTCCTTTGTAACATACAAAGTATTTGGCCCTTTTTCTCGCAGGAAGCTACCCAGGTGCTTGTGCGTCTCTTGTGATCTCAAAGCTACTGCAACTACTGCTGGTCTTCCTCTAAGAGCCATCAGACCTCTACAACTTGTCCATAATGCAGCAGCATGACTGGTCTTCCATCTTCCAAAGTTCACATGTTACTCCACTGCTGTGCTCCCTTCATTGGCTTCCAGTAGCTGGATGCATCAGATTTAAAACCTTGATGCTTGCCTACAAAGCCAAAAATGGGCCAGCCCCTTCAAACATGAGATCAATGGTCAAAGCCCGATCTGTACCTCGAGTACTTTGAACCTCAAGTACTGCTCGGCTTGAAGTACCATGCTTCAGGTCTTGTGGAAGACGAGCATCGAGACCATTTTCTGTCCTGGTTCCAAGATGGTGGAATGAACTCCCACTTGCTGTCCAGATGGTAGTCACTTGCAGTCTTCAAACACAGACTAAAGACCCATATTTAAATGACCACTGACCCTGCTCCTATACAACTATCTGAATCAAGTCAACTAACAGGGATCAAGTCACCACCAGTGCAGAGCTTGCTTAGAAATGGCAGAAGGCAGGTATGAGTGCGTCAGCACGCACAGTGAGGCAAAGGCTTTTGGAGGATGACTTGGTGTAAAAAAGGGCAGCAAAGAAACCACTTCTCTCCAAGAAAAACATCAAGGACAGTCTGACATTCTGCAAGAAGTATAGGGATTAGCTTGCAGAGGACTGGGGTAAAGACTATTTGGGACATCTGGACTAAATGATTGTCCAAAGAAGAAAAGGTGAGTGCTGCCATGAGTTCTGTGTCAAGTGGGACATCTTGAGAACATTCATGTGTGGGGTTGCTTCTCATCTAGTAGTGGGTTTGCTTGAAATTTCACCTAAGAACACTTCCATGAATAAGGATTGGTATCAAAACATCCTCCAAGAGCAACTTCTCCCAGCGATCCAGGAGAATTTAGTATTCAACTACAAATCAGGATCATCCGCTTGTGGCATGTCACACGAAATACAATCTGTTAGTATAATATAATTACTAATCAACTTACTAATCAACAGATTGACAAACTGAGGATGGTTATGGAAACCCACAAAGCATGGTAATGCATTCCTCCATTAGCTAACATAAGGAGAATCATGCTAGGCATACACAATGTGCTACCCAAAGAAAACTAAGATGTCTCAGTATGAACAACTCAAAATGTAACAACAGAGTAAACATAATGGTAATAACAGGTGTTATATATTTTCTTACAGTTGCCATCTGGTTTAATTTAATAGACACCTCATTTAGCTGTTTAAATGTAAAATTGAGATTATTCAAAGAGCAACAATGCTGTATGTAACTTTATTTTTAAAAAATGTAACAGGAACTTAGTCTAAGGGCTACTAAGATCACAGGGTGATGAAGGATAACAAAGACCAGCTCAAAGAAGGAAAGCAGAACAAGTACAAAGCTGAGTCCTAAGAAGCTCTCTTCAGTCATCCAGCTATGTCCCTACATAGGCCACCTTGATTTGCAGGGAGGAGTCAGTAACAAGACAGCAGAAGAATCCAAATCCCAAACTGGAGCACAGTCATCAAGAAGGGAGCACACCAGCCTTAGCTCTTAGGGGAGTAACAGCGGTGGGGACAATACCCAGGACAGAGAACCATCCCCTATGCAGTGGCCCTGGGCTTGCATGTGGCATATAAACCATTTGAACTATGTCAGTTAGCATTTCTGATGTTGCATGACAGTGTGGACATTTTTTTAAATAAATTATTTTCCATGTTGTTCTGCCTATGTTGACAATTATGTTTCCAGCTCTCCCATATATTACCTGTCTATCATGCTGGTAGGCAAGAGGAGCTTCAACCAAACTTTGGAAGGAGGGTTTAAGGAGATATTGGCATTAGTCATCAGAATAGCAACAGTATGACTAAATGGGTATTTGGCTTTTTTGTGATGGGGTGGTATCCCTTCTCACTCTGGATTTTGTTGGTCAGTATGATTGTTAGTTGCTTAGCCTTTTGTACAACACAAAATAATGGTTACAACATCGATTAGTGATTTTCAAGGGAGTTCTGTGTGTCTATTCACTTCTTTAATCTCATATAGAAGTTGGGTAGTGTAGGTAGGCAATTATGTCTTTTTCCTTTGTTACGTATAGCTTGGGAATATTTCGCTTGTTTTTCCCCCACTTTCCTTTAACAGCAAAATTAAATTTGCCTTCAAAGCTTTTTTTGTATGCTTTCCTCATCTCTCCAGCTCCTACACTTGTGTGGGACTTCCTTAGACGTTCTGTTCTAACCTAGAATAGAACCATCCTGTCCTGCTTGGCTTGATAGCAAGGAGCTGACCATTCCATTTCTGATCATAGCTAGGAAAGATTTTACTGATGCTGTCCAGACAACTTTGTGGCCACTCATGTTGGGTAGTTGTTTATCCAAAAGGTTTACCTTTTAAATAACTAAATGTGCTATATTGGAGAAAGTTCTCACATTTTTCTAACTTGGACTCTGAAGTCTATAGGCATGTAACACTTGCATACTACAATAGGAAATGGGTCATCTAAAGTTTGATACAGCCAGAAAGGGCTTAGGCCAAGAAAAACCTTAACAGGGGCACAAAGTGGGATTATTTATTTATTGCCAACCATTTAGATGTTCAGTTCATTTTAACTATAGATATATACACCTGCTTTTCTTTAAGAAATGAGGTTGGTGTTATTTGCAGCATATATACAAAATTTGCCTTGCAACAGTAACAAAACAGAATGAAAGACCTACAAAGTCAAATCTTGCCCTATTGAAGTGTGCAGGCTACTTAAAATTGCCATAATTTTACTGCTGGTAAGATCATCTTGTTCCTTCCACTTAGGAATGTTCAGCGTTCACACAAACTTGGCCATCATGCACGTTGCCTTGGCCGAATAGGGCTCAGGACCTTTCCATGTGTCCCAGCGGAGGCCAGATGCCCAGCCTCGGTTATTTCCAGCTGGGTACCAGTTACCATTGAGGTTGGCCGAGCCACAACGGCTGAACCACCAGCCTCCACTGCCCTCCATTCTGCTGCAGTCATTTATGGCAATGTCACCGAAGATACATGGGGAGCAGCCATCATTGTCATGGTCAAGTGTGCTGAAACCATAACCATCCTGTTCAATGCCAGCATATGCACCACGGATGGCGTCACCTTGGAAACAGTTACAGGAGAGGATTATTATATTAAAAAAAAAAAAAAAAAAAAAAAAAAAAAAAAAAAAAGAAAAAAAAAGAAAAAGAGCCTGAGAAAGTTAGCCACCTTGTCCTCAATCACATGCAAGAAAAACAGTGAAAAACTAGTTTGAATTGAGTTACAATTCAAAATATAGTAACTGAGAACCATAATGTGCATGGCTGACCAACTGCAACATGTAAAGCATAAAGATATAAATTGCAGTTCACATACCTGCATTTCCACTGTAAATGCCAACTTGCAGTTTATAGCCCATTCTCTCATTGCCAACACTGAAGTTTTGGTATTCAGCAAAGGCAGAGCCTCCTTCAAAGTCCCAAAGATCCACTCTGAGAACTGAATTTCTGTTTTTGCCTTTGGTTAGAGCCCAAACTTTGTCCAGGCCCAGCCAGTGATCCTCTTTAATAAATAAATAAATAAATAAGAGAAGTTAACAAAACCCCTAAACATTCATTCAGAACTTGACGTAAATACTTGATTTACAACCTTTTGTCATGTCCAGGTGAATGATTAAGGTACACTTTGTGACTAAATATTTAATATGGTAGAGCATTATTCCACAGAACAGGGCATTCTATGTTTCAGCCTTAAGGAGCCAAGAGCCTATTTAACAACAGTTTAAATACCCACATAGAAACAAGAAAGAAACATTTCATACTAGTTTTAGGGTGTGTGAACCCTAGCCACCCCTCCACTAAGACAAATATCTACAGAGTGTCTTCTTTTCCGGGTGGGGGGGAGAGAATGACACATGCTTGCCTCAATTACCATGCAAGGGTTTGAATACTGCTCAGCAATTGATTTTACTGACAAAATGACTTAAACAAGTTTGCAAATGCTCAACCCTCAAGTCCAAATTATGCAGATTTACTCAATGGCTCTCTTCCCACTACAACAGCAAGAGAGGGGCACAGCAAATTGTAATAATTTATATTTCAGTTGTTTTTATGTGAATAATTCCTGATGCTTAAAACTTACTCTGACACTTTCCAAACCCTTGCTTGTATGCTTTCCAGTTCTGTCTGAAGGAAAGTTGTCCTCCTGTCCTTCTCTGGATAACAGTCCAACCACCATCCTTTAACATCTTACAGTAAACCTGGATACAAGTAAACAGTTTATGCAAGTGGGTCAAGTTCAACTATAATGGCTGATCCAAGTTAGACCAAACAAAAACAGTTACAGTTTAGCAGGATATTTAATGAAAATTGGGGGGGGGGCAGTCTTAGGACCACTCTTGGCAACAGTAGTTTTGCTGATCCAATGGGACTCCCCTCTTCAAACTTACTAGCAACTTTAAAAACCCAAAGTATACTTAATGAATTGATTAATATAGTCTAACTGCACACTGGTCAAAAATGCCTATGGCCCTTTCGCTACAATGGACTGTTAAACATGCAGTCTAACCTGCTCATCACTGGTCAGTTCTGTCCACAGGACCACTGCTGACCAGATGTTATTTGAGCAGTGAACCACTCAGCATACTAGTGGTATGATGGTGGGTTTTCAGCTTGCATGAGTTCATGTATATTGTGGTTATATAGGTCTGCATCACCGCAAAAACAGTAGATTTGGAAAATGGGTAAAATTGTTGTTTCACTAAAAATAAAATTTGTAAAGTCAAACATGGTGTCTTTCAAGCTTACAAAAAATAGATTCATGAGCATGCGTTTTATTTTTTCATAATGGACGCCCAATAAAAATGACTTCTACTTGAAAAGCACCATGTGGTATTTTCATCTACTTCTAAGGAACACAATTACACCTCGTTTTCATAAATGTACCAAGTCTCATGTGAGCCACTTGATTTGAGGTGTTCTATTAAAGTTGACTACACTTTGTCATCACCTCAAAAGACCCTTTCACTCCAGTTGGCCAAATGGTGTAGACGCCACTTGTTGCGTTGGGGGAACGTGTCTTTATGTTTGTACAGTCTGTCCCTGAATATGAGAGAGAAAGAGAAATATTCAAAGCAGCCCTGGTGAAGTGTTAATAGCTCCCTTTTGTAGAGTATCTAACATCCAAAAGAAGAGTTTAAAGCCACACACACTTCAACTTTTGACATATCATTTATTCAGAGCAAAATATTTAAATTAGTATAAAATGTATTCATGCTTTTGGGGAATTGAGCCCATGACCACTGAAACTCACAGTAGAAAGTCAAATAAGGATATGTGGAGCTAAACTTTTTTTACACGTTTCATACAGATCCAAGAATATTCAGCATTATAGCCTTTATTTCAAACGTGATTAGAATTGGATATGACCCAAGTATTATCCATAGCATAACTGCATGCAAGGTGCATGTTTGTTGTTCAGTAACATTGCCCCACTGTTTATGGCAACAAACTGCTGGCACCCAGATGTGTATTTAAACTCTTTATTCCAGTGTACACAGCCACACAGTTTTCTAAATTAACTTTGCAGTTACTGGCACATCTTTCGTCCAAGAAAACATTCCTTTGCTTTTTGTCCATGCAGAACATCTGATACCTTGGTCTTGGTAGAATTCTGTTATGGATGGTTTTGTATATAAACAAATTGTTGCAACGCACAAGTCATCCCATATTGTATCCATTTACCACCTCTGGTTTGCACCATCTCCATTTCTGCCACCCGAATAAACATTAGGGGAGCGTTCTAATAAACAGCCAATTTCTTGGGAAAAATACTTGAGTACTCTTATGGAACAGAGGGGGAAAGGAGGAATGCTAAACAAAATCCAAAAAAGAAACTTTGGGAGTATAATAACTCACCTTTTATATCTACAGAGCCCAGCATTTGCTGCTCCTAAGGACAAGACAAGGTTATTTCTAATAGCACATCGTCTACACCACTACATTCATGGTGTTTACAAATAAGGGACAAACTTTTTAAAAGTGGAATTGTTAACATTAACATTTAAATGAAATACATAATTATATAATAGAATAAAGCACATAAAAAGTAGGCAATAAACAGTAGTACAATACTGAGAACCAGAAACGGTGCCCAACAAAATCTGACTGAATAGGTAGGATTTCAGTTTAGAAATGTCCAAGTGTCAGGGCACTTAAGGTTCTTTGACAGTCAGTTTCATCCAGAGCAGCCTAAAAGCTAATCACTGCTTCTCCGTCCTTAGTGTTTAGCTATAACTGATGAATTCCTAGTGATTCAAAAGTCCCACTAAAGTTATATTGCCTGTGCATTTCAGTTATACACTTTGGCCTCAAGCCATGTATCAATTTAGAAATTAGAGAAAAAAATAAATTAATGTAAAAAAAAAAAACAAAAAAAAAAAACAATTCTTAAAATCAGCCTCCAGTGCATTATAAAATTTATTTTTAAATTGCCAGACTTCCCATTAGGAGCATTGACGGATACCATTTTGTAAAAGTACATGTATAGAACACTTGTAATAGATGGTGAAAGGGTGTTCAGGTACACATTCAGATTTCCTTCATTCTTACCAGGGAACTGGGTGCACACAATGTCACTAAAAGTAATCCAACCCAGACCAGAGCCATTCTCACTATGTAGATCAGAGATGAGAAAAAAAGAAGAAAATTAACATTAAATTATGCAAAGCTCCATTGCACCACCATGATGATTCATAATTTAACTGTTATTCCATTTCATCAGTTTTATGTACCATTGCCACATGAATTGACTGTACTTCTGGAGACCACCACTGTAAAGGTATGCTAGTCAGTGCTCAGAAAGTTACAATGACCCCATGCTGTCATTGGCGGGATCAATGAGGGCACAAGCAGGATCAAACTAGTAGTGGCAAGCACTGCAATATTTATAGAAATTAACTGAATTTCATTTTAATTTGGATGGGACATGACCAATGCAGCATCATAATCAAAACAGCAAACCTAAAACAGCTTATAGAACACGTTCTGTGTAAAAAGGTAATTGAACCTAACCAGATATGGTTTCACAATTTTTCACCTGATGGATACAAGAACTGACTACACTTGTGGTTCTTGCCAGAGACCACCCTCTTCATTTTCAGTTAACACTGCATAAAGTTATTTCAGTGTCATGAAAAACAGGAAACACAAGAAAATGCATCCTTCAATACTAAATAATCAAACCCATCAGTAATTACTACTGCCACTTTGACTCCCCTACATTCAGTGTACCTACCCTACAGTGTAGAACCACCTGTTCTCCCAACAGAAGGCTTCCTTCTAAAAAGGTACTTAATGCAAGGGTCACAATCAACTACACAAAACATGGTGTCTAATGGCTAAAAAGACTTTAGATTTTAAAGTCCTAAGGAAATAAAAAGATTACACTTAAATTCCACCAGTTCTGTATATGTAGACCTGCAAGGTTGTTTACCACATTTCTAAAGCATAATGTTTTTGCAGCAGAAAAATACCTTCCAAATGACAATTCAGATCAGCCTAGGTTTCCACATCTTGCAATTTTACAGCTTACAAACACCATAAACAAAATAACTGAAAGTGTACAGGCTGTTAAAACCAGCCAATAGCTCAGTAATGCAGTTACTAGTTTAATAAGGTTCCTGAACTGAATAATAGACTCATGACAAAACATTGTTTGCTGATTAAGTATTAGCAACACTGACGTGATGGCAAGAAATGGGTGTTGTGATAACTAGTCTTAGTAAGATGCATTTTAATAAAATTTGGGGCAGATTTACTGGACAGTTTGCCACTCAAAATCGAATTTATTGACCACCACCTTCATGATAAAGCAGGGAGACTACTTTAGCTACTAGGATGGACACTAGAAATACCAAGGGTCTAATTGTATGCATCAAATACTAATTACTGGCATATTAAAATGAGACCACCATTAGGTCAAAATGCTGTACATATTTATTTTGACAGGATTATGTATATGCTAAAACATGAACATTTAGTCAAAGTGCTGCAATATTGCGAATTTAAAGTCAGTACCTTGACATGTTTGAGAATTTTGCAAATTTGTCAGTAGTTGTTTGAGAGTTATCAATACACTACCATTGCTTTTACTTGTACGTTAAAAAGTATGATTTTGCTTCTTTGATGAACAGTTAAACACCACATCCAAACAACTATTCTGCAAGTCATTTGATATACTAAAATCTTTCTAAGACAAGCCAAATCTATACGACAATAATCCATTTCATGTCTTGCCGAAGTTTGTGACAAAACGTAAATCTTTGTTTATACAGAATAGTAAAAGGCACAATACAATTTTAATAGCATAGTACTGTCTAAATATTTAAACTCACCATGCCTGAGGTCAAGTGTCACAGCATTAACAGGGAGTTGCCATTTTGACAGCAACAAGCATTTGACCCTGAACACAAACCGCAGAATAAACCAGTGCCAATCCCACTCTAAATAGTAGCGACATTCACAAGACACCACACACCAAAGTTCAGTACACTTACAATGTACCTGTACATGCTGACCCACCCATTTCACAGCTTGTCCGAATATTCTCACTGAGGAACCATTCTACATGCCTTATTGCATCTTACACAGGAGTCTAGTCTTGAGGAGACATGACTTCATCTGTCAAATTTGTAAGGTCACTTCAGCTGGTTCATCAGGCAAAACCACTCATGGCAGCTATAATCCACCACAAACATTCAGCATATAAAATCAAGCATGGACAACACATTCACAAGAGGTAAATAAAGTCTCAGTACACTTTTTAAACTCAATTAATTAAAAAGTATACTGAGAGTACTAATCCTTCAATACTTAAAAAAAAACAAAAACAAAACAATTGGAACCTTACAACCATATAATGTATAAAACCGCTGATAAGGATTTTGGAAATAATTCTAAGCTTTCAGCAGCAAATAGCCAAGCTTCGTTTATGAATTTGTTTTCTACGGGATAAGAAACACCATAAGTTTAGACACAGACTAGCCCTTTGAACAGTGAAAAATTGTATGGACAACACTACAAAATAACGGACTAGAATTAACTACCTTTGGGTTTCTTTAAGGTCAGGGTAGCCTAATCCAACAATTCTACAAGCAAGACGTTACATTAATTTGTGTCCAACAATTCGTTGTCTACGGGTGGCAAATTAAGATATTACAATTTTTAAACAGCATGGTGTACCTCTTCTTGCTTAAAAACAGTACAGCTCTACTTGTATAGAGCGCTTAAATTACGTCTTCCATGTAATGAATTAAGCCTTCCCTAAACGTAGTATATAAGGGAAGTAGAATTATTAAACCTTTTATTCCAAAACTGAGCTTACCTTTCCCGGGTATTCATGATGTCAAACTTAAAAGTTCCGTCCCAGCTCTTAGTTTTGGGAAAGCAGCATAGACCGACACTATTTTGCCTTTATTTTATTCCTTCAAGAAAGGAATAAAATATGTGCAGTTACGCACGGAACATAAAACAGAACCACTAGGTTGTCTAGCAAAACTAAATGCCAGCCTCACAATTTTATTACCATCGATACGATAAATCATCCACAACAATGCTACCTCCTAGTTGGTTCACACGAGTGAACAGCCAAACAAAACGATGCACCAACACGTGAAAAGACAAAATTGTAAGCCAGTTAACTGTACCACTAAAATACGAAAAAGTGAAAACTATAAACTTATCAGTTTTTCCTCGCTATCTGTAGGACTAGTGGAATACCTTTTGTTTTCTACGAAAGCAACGATAAAGGGAGATGTCGCCACCGTAGATGTCGTCAGTCTTATAAACCTTACAGCTCAGAGTGTTCCCGGCATACTGTTTTTAAAATTGAGAGGAGCCCATTTGATTGGATATTGTAGTAGCACGACTATCCACACCTGTCGATATTAAAGATTTAGCCATGCTTTTTTTTTTACGACAGGTGGATTCAAGAGAAACATTAGAAAATTGCGCACGAATGTTGGCAACGGAAATGGAGATTTGTGCCATTTATCCACAGTTTAAACCCCATTTATTTAACAGCTAAATTATAATTATGTAAAGGTATTGTATGTATGTGGGTCAAAGGATTATTATTATTCTACCTTTATGTTTACACAATGATGGTGCGTATATGAAGGCATTTAATATTTAATAAGGTCCTTCAAAATAAAGCTCGTATAATAATGGAATCTACTGTAAGTCCCTACGCGAGTCCCTACGTATCGGTGAGTTACCCTGTTCATTATTATGCATCCATTAACGCAAGCTTATAAACAGTATAGGTAACAAACATTTGAGATAAACAATAACATTTGTGCTCAATTTCCCAGATTTTAGAACAGCATTTATTATTGTGTTTCTAACAAACATAAACAAATCTCAGTACTTGCATTCTACTCTATACGTCTTTTCCTACTGCCTCATGGATATATTGTAGCTAGTGAAGATGCGTATTTCACTTGCATGGAACTAATCATATGATATATGACAAATTAGGTGGCTGCTTTAAAAATATTCAGTTTTGTTTATGACAAGTTAGAAGCTAATCTCCAGTAGCTAACAGACTGCTGATGACAGTACATCTTATTAAGCAATATTTAGCAATAATTGGTTTCCAATATCCTGACTTCACAGATTTTTGTTTGCAGCTGAAATGCCATTTCCTGGTAGCCTCTTTGTACCTAGACATTATGAAAAACTGGCATTTGGGCTTCCTACTTGTAAGCTGCTTGTTGTAAAAGCAGCGATTTCTGTCATACTGTAGACAATTAAATGTGGTTTGAGGGACAGTAAAGATACATTAGCTTGTCAATGCTGGAATGAGATAGGCTCATTCCATAGTGCAGCCAATCTGCACTATTTCTGCCATTATGTGAAGTGGGTAAGAGCTTAATGTCATAGTATACCAGTCAGTAAAATAAATGCTAAAGCTTTGTGTTTGTTTGGAGCACATTACTTTCAGCATGCAATTATAGCAGGCATAGATGTTGTGCACATCATTATCTAATTACAAAAAAGAATTGCATCCTGTGAAATGATGTAACTACCATTGTAAAATGTGAAAATGTAAAAAAAAAACCAAAAAAAAAAACAGTTCATAAAGTTAAATGCAGCATTAGTCTATACCAAGGCCCAGCATGCTCATATCGTCTGTGTTGAGGACCCCATGACAGAAACCTACACTGTTACAGAGCAATCAGTCTGGCAATCTGTACAATCATCTGCATGGACCAGAAGACATACCTACTGGAACAATGATGAGGCAAATAATAAAGTTTCCTTCTGTTCAAATGACTTTAGGTTGATACATCGATACACATTAATATATTGCACATAACTAATATTGGCATTATGTATAATGGTTTTTTACTTATATGGTCATCATATGGTCATCAGCATTATAAATGCAAATACCCAACAGGTTGGAATGATCACAGTGATGTTCTTAGAGGTGCCAACCTATCTGAAGAAAACAGCATTCCTTGCCTTGCATTCAGTGTGCCCTGTCAGGATTTTGGAGTAGAATGTCTTGATGGTGTAATTTAGGAGTTGGGCCTGCATTCCCATAAAGTCATTGACTGCGTGGAAGATTTCAAATAAACCAAACAAGCACTAATGGAGAGATGCGGACATGTGGCTCAAGAAGTAAATGGGGTTATAAAAAATAACGGATATCTTGAGAGATCCATATCTGGAGGATAAAGTGCCTGAATGGAAAAATAATCTAGGTATACCTTTAGTTGACACAAAAGGACAGCATCTTTGTTTCAAACCAGGAAATAGATGGAGTGGAAGGTATGTCTTCATAATGGGTCTTTGATTTTTGGAGTAGGCTCAATGCACATCCCTTAGCCACTTAACTGTAATAACAGCTGTGTCCAGCAGATGGCACTGTTTATCCAACAAACTATTTGGCCTACATGACTGGAAAACAATGTTAGATTATAAAATAATTTCCTCCCTAATATGTATGTCTGTATTTTCCTGTAGTCCAACTAATAACATGTTTTTTTACTATAGCTTTGTGACCATGACTTTTCAGCACTCAGTGTACATGACACGACTTAACAATAGCCAAAACTTTTGTGTCTCTACAAAGAGAGAAGATAGTCATCTTTCATCCATACATTTTCAATAAATATCTGTCATTCCTCTTTAAATGCATGCAGCATTTGCAGGGTTATTACTCTGATTAATTATTAATTTGCTGTCACTGTAAATGACCAATATTCAACACTGAATGTGGTTTCAAATTGCAAGTATGTAACCCAGTGCTTTGGTTTCTGTCTGCCTGCATTAAGTATTGAGACAGTATTTGGGAAGGATTAAAAGAAAGTAAAATCACAATTTGCAATACAAGCATTGAGAGAAGAAATCAAAAACAATTACTCAACATGTTATGCCAATTGTGTGTCCTCCCAAACTACATAATATCAGAATTTAATCTACAACATGCATAATGTGCAAGAACAGGTTCACAGGCTAAATCATGACAGTGGATTCTCAATCCAGTCCTTAAAGGCTTCCAGTCTGTGCTCCCAGTCCAAACCCAAATGCACTAAATAATAAAGTGCCTGGCTACAGAAGTCTGAATACATTGCTCATATTTGTTAGGAATAAAAATTTGGACTGGCTAGAATTCATGAAGACTGAGCTAAAAACCTCCTTTATAAACACACACATGCATTGACATGTTCAGCTAGAAGCAACCAATGCACAGTGACAGAAGCGCTTGGGCTACCTCATATAGGTGTGAACTACATGAAGCTACACAGAGGAGAAGTGTAGAATGTGTCCTTCCTGAAGAAGAGTTCAGAGGTCACCACTAGGGTGAATGTCCAGAGTAAACATGGAAGCACTGCACAGACACCCCTGAATGCTGAAATGAGATGCAGAAATGACACATGAACATTTTAGTTCATGTTATAGAATTTGTAAATAGAATTTGTAATTTGATGTTGGCAAGTTGGGAGATGCAACAAACTCACTTGCAGTGAATTCAACTGCAAAAGGGTTAATTTTATTTTGAGATGTGTGCAAGTAAATATCAAAATTAAAGTAAAATTTATTTATGTACCAATTTTTACAACAGCTGTTGTCACAAAGCAGCTTTACACATGCCCAAGTCCAAGCCCCCAGTGAGCAAGCCAAGGGTGACAGTGGCAAGGAAAAACTACCTAGAGCATGAGAAAGAAACCTTGAGAGGAACCAAGACTCAAAGGGGGGCCCATCCTCCTCTGGTTGACAACGGACAATACAATAGCAACAATATAAACAATAAGGAGCAGAATAAGTAGTGGTAGAGAAAGAGAGAGAGAAAAAATAATAATCATTTTTAAAAAGTGTAAATTAGGTAACTAATGTGCAAAGATGGACTCCAGCAGATCTAGTTATGGCAGCACAGCTAAAAGGATAGATGCCTCATAGGCACGAGGGCACCCTGGGACATTAGCTCTCCATCACGCTCAGTCAAGAAACTTGAGTAACAGAACAGAGTTGAAGTGACAGCATCATAACATCCCAGTTTACCATAACTCTCAATGCCCATGGACCCCCAGATCTACACCTTTACCTAAGATGAGAAGTATTTAATAAATTGCCTGACTGTGCAGATAGGTTTTCAGCCTAGTCTTAGTAGGTGAAACTGACTGACCAGCTACACATGAGGCTGAACTGTGGCTCAGCAAGGGTTTAACAGACTTCTATACAAAGATATCTGATGCTGAACTTGGCCTCTCAAAAACAATGCCATCTGCACTGATGGTGGGAAGTACTGTAGATGGCAATGCATTGAGTGAGATCACACTCATGGATTCAGTGGGCTTAACAGGTGTGGAAGACTCTCTCTCTCTCTCTCTCTCTCCTGAAAATAATTCCTGTATCCCATGGAGAAACCCCAAAACATTATTCTGCATGGTTCTGTAAATACTGAGGGCAGAAGAGAAGCAAACCTTTTGTGTTGGGCTTGGTCCAGCTACAGAGCTAGCATTCTCAGACATGAGAGCTGAACTCTTTGAAGTAGCTTCAGTTTCCTTCTTCAGCACTGAGAGCTTCTTCTATCCCAATTGCATCCATAAGAGCTGTTAGGTACTGCGAAATAGCAGATTTTGTGACTGAGATCACAATGGTAGCGCACAAAGTCCCAACTCCTGTCTGGTTGTATTTGATGTATCCTTTGTCAAAGTCATCCATTCCCTGGAAACATGTTACCCACATTTAACACATATATGCTTAAATCACATTCTCATTTACTATAGCATAATGAATAATATAGAACTCAACCTCAAATAATGATAATACCGATCGAAGTAAGTACATGAACACCTCTGGGTGCAGACGGCTTGGACCCATGCTGGGTCTGGTACTCTGGTGTATACCATCCAGAACGGACAGCATATTTATGGCGTTATTGTCCTCCCAATAGCTGAGAGCACAATTTTTAAAATGCGAGAGCGCGATTCACGCAGCACTCACAGATATTATTTGCTCTTTGAGCTGCATTTATGTATAAGTGCTACATATTTAAATCTTGTTCTTGTTGTTGTTGTTAATAATACTGTTGTTATATCCGACGCTGAACAAACCAAAGTAGTTTTTTTCTTTTCAAAAGTAATAAACCAAACTTCCCATTTTAACAAAGCATCACACACGACGACGTCTTAAACGTGCATCACATCCGATCATCATAGTAACATTTGGACATACATACAAGTAAGAATGATAAGAACGGCCAACGATTACGGTTTAATAGAGTGGTCTATGATAATGAGCTCAGAATTTCTCAGCCAAGATCTGATATTTCGTTATTTGTGTTCTTTTCTACTCAAAGTTGCTAGAACATGCCACGTGATGCCCGCTGTGCCCTTTTTAAGAGTGAACTCTTCTTGAAAGCTCTTCCTGGTGCTATGGAGATATATTTTAATAACAATCACGTAATAATTTCAACATGCGACATTAACTTATGATGCAGACAAAACCAGAATTTGGGGTGAGTTTTATCTTAAAATTTTAAATGAGGCCAAGTTTGCACGGCACGTGAGTTGATTCCTTGTGTTAAACTAACCTGAGACAGTAATTAGCTCGCTATCTAAATTATAGCTTCGGCTGCCTGGCAGTACAACAGTCCGTGTGTTTTGGATGATTAAGCGGCAGTTTACAGTTCGGTAGGTTTGTCCTTAATCTGATGTTTCATTCTGGCAACCTAAATTCTGGGACGACTGAGTAATTCAGATGGCTAATTAACTGAGACGAGTAACTTCAGCTACCGTCGTTCTCGGATCCCATGTCTAGCTCGGTAAAGGGGCGTGGTAACTTGCGTTCCATTAGCTAGCTCGGGCTAACATGTTAGCTAACGGTGTCGCTGCTGTTAAAAACGTTCACCAACACACCACCGACTTGAGTTAGCTAAGACAACTAGCAACATCTGCTAACTAGCTATATTACTTCCGACATGAAGAAAGTTTTTTTCTGTCCCCCATAACACATTGGGGGACAGTATTTATTTTTAGAATATTTTTTCTATTGTATAAAATTTGTGTCTGATTATTCAGGGTGAGTTAACAGTTAGTTATCTTTCACAGGATCAGATAAGCAAAAAATAACACCATTAGGTTAGTTGCATATTTTGTCACTGAATATGTAAAATACACCATCACCTTCCTTTTTACTAATTAAAATTTAACAGAAATAATTTTTACGGTTATATATGGAGTTTTTAAGCACCCCTCATTTTAGATGTAGTATCGTTGGTGTAAAGAAGGACATTATTGGGGAAAAAAACAACTTTTAAATTCAACGTAATTTAAACGTAAGATGTTCAGCATCGGCCCATGACTTACAACAGAACTGAGTAAACCTGGCATTGTGAAATTCAACATAATTTTTTTGTGTCCTTGTAGCTCCCTGTGAAATAACTGCACAGGGTGTACTTGGAGAAACAGATTGAAAAATTAATCTTAGAAATTGATCACATAAAGCTACAGATACAAAACACCAAAGTGGAAATACAACAACTGAAGGTGGGTGAGGTTCCCACAGGTGAATGGTTTTACTTATTTGAACAACATAAGAAACAGTAACTACTGTACTGCAGTAGATGTATTCACAGGAAATAAAGACACATAAAACAAAAGGTGTAGTTTCTTTATTTGATACTGGGGAAGTGATGGTCAATCAGAAATGATGGTAGCATATTGTGTCAGATTGCTCTTCCATCTCATGCTTCAGCAGGCTGGTCAGACTCTTCATCATTATTGTCATCAGGATCGTCTTCATCAGGATCACCCATTGGTTGAGTAGGGCATGGTTCCCCTCTAATTGTGGCAAAGTTTTGGAGAATCACATATGCCACAATAATGTCACATGACCTTTCTAGGGTGACCCTGAGCCTACAAAAGCACTAGGACCAGGCCCTTGAGCACTCCAGTGGGCATCTTTATCTTGGCTCGTGTCCTGCAGTGAGACCACTTATAATGCTGCTGTGGGCTGGACGCCCTCTGTCACCCAGCACATAACCATCAAACTCTATGATAATAGGTTAGTTTAAATGTTTAGTTGCAATAGGATGGAAACAAAATGTTGATCTTTGTATATATATCTACCCATGGGAAAATCTCATTCAGTGTATGCTCACAGATTTGTAAGTCATTTAGATCCAGACCACTTTGCTTCCATGTTAGCTGTACTGTGAAAGACTTCTGTTCACAATCTTTGTACCATCTACATTTACATTTGCAGCATTTAGCAGACATCTGGCAACTCATATAATAACAAATGATTAGTGGTTCAGGCTCCAAAGCTTCATACTAAATCAAATAACAATTGCTTAGACTGATACCTGCAATTCTATGGAATTTCTGTTTCATGAGTCTTCTGAGGCTGTGGTTTGGCAAAATGTACAGTAAATGTTACAGTAAACCAGTAAATGTTTAAGTGCAAAAGTAACATTTCTTACAGCCTGACAGATGGTTCCCTTGGAAATATGCTCAGCATCAGTGATGTTACATGGGAAATATTCCATGATAGAAAAAACAAAATGCAACACAAAGAATTAGTTTGGAACTTATAGAATGTTTATGATGTGTCATGTGCAATAGGAAAGATATGAATATTGTTCAGATAAATGATCAATTGTACAGGAAAATGGTAATGCTCAGATTCTCTTTAGGGAATGATAAAACATCCAAGCATAGTCTGATCAGAGAATATCAACTGGCTCTTCCAGAAAAGGACATGCTGTCTGACACTTTCTTCAGTCTGCAGGTTTCAGCTAAAAAGGCAGAATAACACAGGGTTAGCTGAGTTAACCTGCCAATGAGCAAATAAATCTTAAAAATTCTAATCAATACATGTGAATGTATAGTGCACTGGTTCTCAAACTATGGTGCAAGTGCTTCCTCTATTGGTAGAAAGAGGATGTTTAAAATAAATATTTAAAAATAAAATGCCATTGGTCATAGTGGTGGTACTTTGAGAAGTATTTTTTGAGGTTTTACGTGGTATAAAACATTTGAGAACCACTGATATACTGGCATTACAGACACAAAGTACAGATAGCTCATGCACTTATAAAATTATAATGATTTTCACATCTGTTATAATTGCATGGTAATAGGACAAGCAGGAATGTTTACTACTTTAAACAAATCTGAAGCTTTTACCCTGTGATTTAACTTTGGGTGCTTTGTTGAAACTTTATGGTTATTAAGCTAAAAATTACATTATACACAATACAAGCACAAGTACATTTATTCACTTATATTTTACATTAGAAAAAATGGTCTTATTGCACCAAGTGAAATACACATGGTATAAAAACGTCCTGGAAATCAGAACTTAAATTATTCACATCACGTACAAATACAAATAATCACAGAATTATCTAGATGGTGCATTAAAACATTTCAAACACAATCATACCTTCAAAAATGCTTGAAAATTCACTGATTGAGGAACATGGAATGTTTCACTCCCAAAGATACCCTAACTAAAAAAATTCATATATTGTTCAAGGATTTCTGATAACTGTAACAAACTCCCAGACACAGGTAAGTGAGGATCCAATAGCACAAGTTTATTGACACTGACAGGAATGGGTCTGTGGTGGATCTGAGCAGCTCTCGTCAACGCAGGGGGAGTCTGAACGAGGAGCGTCGTGATTACAGTTCCCACTGCCCATCTGTAGGTACAAATAATCCAAAGGGCTAGGAATGAGGTGTAGTCTGAGGAGAAAGCAGAAGTCAAAAGCCTGGGAATCAGGAGAAACAGGGAAACGTTCAGTATGCACATAGGGATACAATACTTCACGAGTTGGAGGTGGGAAACTGGGATATTATATGGTTGACTGGAATGAGAGACAGGTATAGCTTATCAGTACTCAGTTAAGTGGGACCTGAGTCTGGGTGGGGAAAAGCTAGTAGGCTGGAACAGTGCTGTCACAATAACTAACACAATAGGACTGTAGAGATATGATGATGATCTATCTAGCTTTTCCCATGACTTAATGAAATTTCATGTAGTCAATAAATAAACACTAATCCAAGATTGCGCTACAGAAAGCCTTTAATTATCATTATCAATGAATCAGATGGTTTAGCCATGCATTTGAATGAGGTTGCTGTGGTTTTGGAGATCTCTGAGTACATTTGGGACAGAAGTTTACAGCCTTTTTTTCTGGAGGACATAAAAGAATTTGGTTCTAGATGTGAAGCTGCAAAAGATAAGATTAATCAGAACGGCAGCATCTGTCACCATAATAAAATGCTTATGAAATACTGGCATTCTGACAGACAGATTTACAGTCCTGAAGATGTTCAGAGGAGGCTGCAGTGTCTCCTGTGACTGTGTCTGAGTCTTGAATTTTACAGGAAGGTTATTCCATAGTGTGGGAAAAGGCTCTGCCTCTTGTAGTAGATTTTCTTATTATTGGTCCTAGTAAAGAGCCTGCACCTTTTCATCTAAGCAGACGACATGGGTTGTAATGCACTAGGAGTTCACTAAGGTACTGTGGGGCAAGACTATTCAGTGCTTTGCACGTCATTAGAAGTATTACATAATTAATATGAAATTTTACAGGGAGCCAATCTAACCTAGCTAAGATAGGCATAATGTAATCAAATTTTCTAGTTTTAATAAGAACTGTTATGCTACAGCTTTTTCTAGGATCTTGGACATAAATGCAAGATTTGAGATCAGCCTGTAGTTTAGCAACTGACATGGGTTGAGGTTAGATTTTTTTGATAAGTGGTCTGATTACTGCTAATTTGAATTATTTAGTTATGTAGCCAATGTTCAAAGAATAGTTTATTTAATTTAGTAAAGACTGTTTCAGGTAGGATTTCCTTAAAAAAGTGTATGGGCAATAAATCTAGCAAACAAGTGGAGGATTTTGAATGTGAGATCAGAGATGTAAGTTCAGACTCTTGGATAAGTGTAAAGGATTCTAGAGTCTTTTTTTTCCCTTGGTTGTTCTGATCTCTAAATAGCTGCCTGATTTCACATTAATACTCTGAATCTTTAATATTATCTCTAATGTGTTTCATTTTCTCACTGAAAAAATTAATGAACTCATTACTACTATGGTATGTTGTATTCTGAGCATTGCTGTCAGTTTTATTGCTAGTTAGATATACAACTGTACTAAATAGAAATCTAGGATTATTTTTGTTCTTTTCTATTAGGGTTGAGAGAGAAGCCGCTTGTGCACTAATAAATGCCAATACTTGAGAAAGCTCCCTTTTCATGCGAGCAGAAAGCAGAAAAAGAATGCAGCAGTGCAATCCTTTTCCTACAATCAGTACTACCCTAAATGAGTATTCCCGCATTCATCACCCACCAGGCAGGGAACTTGCATACAAAGGCCCTAAACCTTTAGTTCCCTACTTTATCAGTGATGACCCTCATCAGTTTGCAAGACTAAAGCTAGGCTTAGACAACATATTACCAGATGATGCTACTGAACACTTTAAATATCAGATTTTAGTAGCTCATCTTAAATTTGAAGAGGCCTTGATTGCAGAATATATACAGACACCATGCATTCCCTGATTGAACACTATGGGCAGCCACATAAGTTGTCATTGAGAAGAATAGCAGAGGCGATGGATGGACCTGATGACTGTAGTGGGGATACTCAAGGTTTGCCTTGAGACTTCGAGCTCTGGTGAGGATATTGGACCAGATGGGACAGGTAGGATCTATTGAGCTTCGTTGTGGGGCCCACGTATCAAGGCTTCTAACTAAACTGCCATACAGCATGTAAGCCAACTTCAAAAGGTATGTTCATCCATGCAGACAGCCTATATTAACCCTAATAGGTTGGAGTTTGAGATAGAGGTACAGAGCACTGACATAAAGATAGGTTCGACTGAAAGTGCAGATATTGGAGGTAAACAGAAGGAAAGGAAAAGGGACCTTAGACAGGCCCCACAAACTTCAACAGTTCTGTTTGTATCAACCACGCAGCTCTACCACAGGGGATTCAGAAGCTAGGCCTTCAGAGATCAAGACATCAGAGATAGCTAAGGTTTATTGTCCATACTGTGACAACAATAAGCATCATCTCAACCTGTGTACCAACTCTGCACAAATTACCTATGAGCAGAAGACCTTATTAAGTCAAATCATAGATGTTGGAGATTTGGCCGTAAACATCATGGAGCACAGTGTAGAATGAAGGTGCCTGCAAGGGTAGACATCTAACTGCACTTCATGATCTCAATTATAGGCCTCTAAATGGGAGTGAGAAAGTAATTGTAGTAGCAAAGGCATCCAGTGGGACCTTGTATTTGGACAGGCCTGACAATGGAAATAATGTTCTCCTTAAGATTGTAAAGTTTCAACTAAAGCTTAGATCACATTCCCTGATATCATATGCCATTATAGATGACAGGTCTGAAAAGACCATCTTGCTCCAGAGCAGCAATACAGCTAGGATTAACAGGCACACCAGAAAACCTATCATTGAGAACCGTTAATGATTTGCAGGACTTATATTCCACTTATCTACAGCAACACAGCCTGAGAATAAATAAATAGTGACTGGAAGGCGCATTCACTGCTGAGTACTTAGGATTGATCATCATACACACGCTACAGAAATGCTTCAAGAACAGCACAGCCACCTCAGTGGAATTCCCCTTCAATCATTCAACAATATCCACACACTTTTAGTGATAGGCTCTGACTTCCCACATTTAATTACACCAGCAAAGCCAGTGAGGCTAGGACCACCAGGGTGACCTGCTGCTGTAAGAACAATGTTGGGCTGGACCCTACAGGGACCAACAAGGCTTATCTAGCATAACTTACTACACTAACAATTCCTCTTCACATGCTTTGCCTCACTTATTACTGAACTGCATGAGCACAATGAGAGGCTATGGCAGTTAGATATACTTCCTTATAGAAATGAGAAGGAGGTGGTTCGTTACTGACATGACCAGGAGGCCCTTCATAACACTCCAAGCTAGGACTGTAAGAGGTAAATTTCCTCCTTCAGTATGCGACTCCCCTACTACACAAGAAACACATGCCCGAGCCGAAATCCCCAAAGGAATCCATCCTGTCGTTTAAGGGCAACAGAGACGTGCATAGCTAAGGACCTGGATACAGCAAAGGAATACAGTGCAGAGGTCCGCGAACTAGAAAAGATATGTCACTAATGTGCTACCCAGTATCGCTGCGCAGTCTTCTGAGTCATGGTACATCCCACATCACATGGTGACCCATAATGGCAAACCTACAGTTGTGGCCAAATGTTTTGAGACTGACAAATTTTGGTTTTCACAAAGTTTACTGCCTCAGTTTGTCAGATGTTTGTATGGTATATTACAATTATAAACATTTCATAAAGTACAATTTCATGAAGTACAATTATAAGCATTTCATAAGTTTTTTTTTAAATCTTTTTATTGACAAATACATCCAGTTTAAGCAAAGACTTAATATTTACAGTGTTTACAGTCAATGTTCTTTTAAGACTAGGCATGCTGGATATCAGCTTCTGGGCAAAATCTTGACTGATGGCAACCCATTCTTGCCTAATCAGTGCTTGGAGATGATCATAGTTTCTGTGTTTTTGGTTGTCCACCTTCTTTTTGAGGATTGACTACAGGTTGTCAATCAGATTGAGATCTGGGGAGTTTCCTAGCCATGGACCCAAAATTTCAATGTTTTGTTCACCGAGCCACTTGGTTATCACTTTTGCCCTGTGACATGGTGCTCCATCATGCTGAAAAAAAGCATTGTTCATCACCAAATTGCTCCTTGATCATTGGAAGAAGTTGCTCTTAGAGGATGTTTTGATACCATTCCTTATTCATGGCAGTGTTCTTAGGCAAAATTTTAAGCAAACCCACTACCTTGGATGAGAAGCCACCCCACACATGAATGGTCTCAAGATGTCTCACTGTTGGCATGACACATGACTCATGGTAGTGCTCACCTTTTCCTCTCTGGACAATAATTTGTTCAGATGTTGCAAACAGTCTGAAAGGGGCTTCATCAGAGAAAATAACCCTCCACCCCCCACACCCCCCACACCCTCCCCCAAGTCCTCTGGAGTCCAATCCCTGTCCTTGATGTTTCCCTTGGAGAGATGTAGCTTATTTGCTGCCCTTCTTGACACCAAGCCATCCTCCAAAAGCCTTCACCTCACTGTGCATGCAGATGCACTCACACCTGCCTCTGCCATCCCCGAGCAAGCTCTCATCCAAGGGATGTACATTCTAACCTGTAAATGGCAGAGCTTCAGACAGCCACTATGCAGAATATCTATCGCATCTCAGCTAGCCAATATGATCCACTACAATATATTGTACCCTTCAATACAAAAGCTAAGATTCTGGTCCAGAAACTCTCAGAGAAACAAAGAGATTGGAACAATCCTTGTCTGCATTCCAGTCTACTTCATATATAGCACACTTTGGAGGATGAACTGAAGCATATAAAGAAACTCAGTGATGAGGTGTTATGTTCCCCATACATTGGATGCCAAAGAGCTACCTACATATTTTGTGATGCCTCTCAACAGGCTGATGGAGCAGTGGGCTACCTCCACACTGAGAATAAATCAGGGCAAATTCAAATAGCTTTCTTGGCAGCTCATTCTAGAGTACCATGCAAGAAGTAACTGTCAATGCCTAGACTAGAACTCTTTGTAGAACTGACTGGAGCCCAGCTGCCTAAAACACTTCATAAGTAACTTACACTGGACATCCAGGAGACACACCTGTGGACAGATTCATCCACTACACTGACATGGATTAAATCTGATTCCTGTCATTATGAGGTCTTTGTAAGAATGAGAATAGCTGAAATCCAGGACCTTACAGACATACATTAGTGGCATGATGTACCTACTGAGGATAACCCTGCAGATGACCTCTCTCATAGAAAAACAGAGGTGTGGCCCATCCAGCCCAAAACGATTGCCACTGATCAAGATGAACAGGAACATAGACCCACTTTTTGTGGGGGTCTTACAACTGATAACCCTGCTATACACACAGTATTGCAGCTTCAATTAATTAGTTGAGTCCTCTATACAGGAACTACATGTAACAGCTAATCAAAGTGGTAACCCATCAGCAGACACATATCAGGAATCTGAGGTTAGTCTTATTAAACATGCTCAACACACCAGTTTACTAGAAGACATTAAAGCTTTATCAGCAGGGAATCCAGCCCCTTTTATGAGTAGACTCATTACTTTAGCACCTGAACTTGACCCAGATGGTCTTATTAGGGTTGGAGGTCACCTGCGACATAGTGATGTACTGGAGCAGGTAGCTGTTCACCCTGTTGTATTAGGAAAAAAAAAACAAAAAAAAAACAAACAAAAAAAAAACCCCATCCCATCAGCCATCTCCTAATACAACACTGTGATAAAGAGCTACAACATTGAGGTCCTGAACAAATCTATGCAGAATTGTGAAGGAGATACTGGATCTTCAAGGGTCAAGAAGCTATAAAGAAACACTAGTTGGGGGGAATGCTGAAAATGGAGGGGGAAGCCAGTAGTACTGAGAATGGCTGATCTGCCACCATTCCACCTTCTGTTGTTTAAACCTACATTCTATTTGACTGGTGTTGATTGTTTTAGGCAATTTATAGTCAGAGTAGGCCCCTGTAGTGAAAGGTGATTGGGCATAATTTTCAAATGCCTAACTACAAGAGGTGTTTACATAGATCTCATTAGTATCATAGATAGTGATTCATAGTGAATGCACTGCGTACATTCATTGCCCGCAGAGAAAAGCCTAACGAGATCGTATGAGCAGGGCACCAATTTCAATGCTGGGGATAAGGAGCTCAAAGAGGCATTTACTACTCTACAACCTGCACTGCAATTTCAGTTTGCTAAGAGATTAAATTCCTTTTTAACCCACCCAGAGCACCACACTTTGGTGGTGCTTGGGAGAGGGAGATTAGATCTCTGAAAGTAGCCCTGTGTGCAACCCTTGGCTCTCAGATTGTCACCAAGGAGGTCCTGAGGACAGTCCGGATAGGAGAGGGAATATTGAATTCAAAGCCACATGCATACATGTCCTCTGATGTGTCTTCAGCCCAGAAACAAGTGGACTACAGAAACCAAAGACCTCCGAGTAGGAACTGTAGTCACGATCACTGATCAGCACCTACCTATGTCTATGTGGCCTGTAGGTGTAGTGACTCATAATGCCTCAGGAGCTGATGAGGAGTAATGTTAAAAAGGACGTTGTTCTGATAGTCATGTGATGAACATACGGCCTGTAGGAATTCCTTTCCTTTACAACTTGATTTAGTTCCTGGTAGAACGTGGAATCGACTGTGTTCAGATTAGATAATGATTGTGTGCATCCATTGAATGAGTGAGTAGATGTACAATTTATGTAATTATAAGTTTATTGTAATTTTAGGCATTGATAAAACCATAACCCTTAACAAACCTGGAATTAAAAGTCTTTGTTATAGTTCATATGCCAACGCAACTGTTTTTATGTTGATATAACTGGTCATTCTACTGTATATTTCTTGCGTGATTTGAAAGTGCATGATGTTTGATGCATGTGGATTCACAGGTGTAGAAGGTCACGCGTAAGTAAAACAGTAACCACTAGGTGGAGTCATTTACCGATGTATATTGATAATATACCTACTGTTTCTGTACATGTTCTGATCATGTTTCTTTGTATGCCTTAAGACCACAAACAAACACACACACACACACACACACACACACACACACCTGTGCACATGGAAAACAGAGTCGATTTTCCAGAGAGCTACTGTGTCACTCAACCTCTGTACCACCAAATAAACAGGAAATAATTCAGTTTGGAAGATAAATTCCAGAATACCAGATTTATTCATTCTGATCGGATGACCCAACTATACTCCGTAACCTGACTCATAAGCAGAAGAAAAAACAAAAATAAAAACAAAAACAAAAAAAACATACACAAATCATTGAATAAGATTCTATTAATTACCAGGAGTGGCTAGTTCACTAGAATCGCAATCGCAAACCTAACAATATAAACCAGCTATATTTAACACAAACAAGTCGTGGTCGATGCAGGTAACTAGATTAGCTAATAAAAATAATTAGAGAAACAAAGTAAATAGAATAGTTCATGCAATCTATGGGAGTACTCAAATGGGTAATCTACGTATCGAGCAAGACTAACAAAGGAAACTTAATAAATTCGTAATAAAAGAATGCCTACAACCTAATAAGAGGATCAGGAGAGAAAGCCGTCGCGAACAGTGAAGGGGGGGACTAATTAAGTGTTATGAGTCACAGGTGAGGGAAGAGTTAACTAATCTGATTAATAAACACTAAAGAACCTAGTATTTCTGGGTAATTAGCGAGAGGTTACTGACTTGTTTAAGAAACCAACAACAACAAAAAAGAATCTTTGTCTCCGTCAAAGTTCAGTAGGGGTTGCCCGTCCCCTCCTACCCATTCCCTATGCATGAGGTAAGCAACGTACAGATGAAGTTATATGGGTGAATAATACAAATGAATGAGGAACAAGTAATGAACAGTATAATGCGACAGATACTTATAAAATAACAGGAGCACACTTCACAATTTGGAGATTATATTAAAATCACTATACATTATTGGTCAATTCTTTGATATCATAGTCAATTAAATGATAAGTTGTTACTTTGTGAATGTGGGATGAGCAAAGTTACATGCCCTGTCTAATGGAATGTATGGTTTCGATACCATACCCAGGCTGGTAAGAGCTTTTCACCTTGCCATCCATCAGTTTATAACTAGGAGAGGCGGTTGTGGGTCAGGAGCCAGGCCATCTCGATAGCTAGGCCACTTATGGCTTTGTTGCTAATCTTCAACGCACCAGCGTGTCCCAGGTCCGGTCTGTGACCCTAGGGGTGGAAGAAAGTACCCCCTTTTGACCAGGTTAGAATTTCATCAGATTAAAAATTATTCCCCTATCTTCACTACACTTGTGTATGACCTATATGAACAAACATTTTGAAAAATTGAATAGTGTATGAACTGGCATAAAGTACTAACTTTAAAACACCATTTTTTTATGTGTTTATTTAATTTATTTATTTGACTAGGATAAAATGTTGTAAAAGATCAAGAATCCAAGCAATATTGCAGTTGTAATTGTTTAAACATTCCACTAGATGCAAACCACAGTTGAAGCCATTTCATATTCATGGCAAAATTGCATATGTGGATACTGTATTGCCTTGTGGACATTAATACATTGTATTGCATGTGACATTCTACTGCACTGTGCTAATCCCTACACTTTCACATTATCCTTAACTCGAAGGCAGCTGGTGCCTATTTACAGTTTACCTGACTGAGGAAGTAATAAATTGCCTGAAATACCCCTCAGCTCTGTGCCTTTGACTTCAGTATCCCAGCAATTCACTCTGGGTTGACACTTTGGTTACTACTAACCTCCACTTCTCTGAAATAACATGAAGCACCATTATCAAGTTGCCTTGCACACAGTAACAATGCAGCAGGCTCAGAGCCTGGCATTAACTTGGAACTGTTCAGATGCTCTGCTCCATGCAGTTGCTACTCCTACAGTTGGTGATCCAGGTTCCTTCAAAAAATCCTCTTCTTTTTCCCAGAGTAACATTTTTGAAGTGAAATCATGTTTGAAACATTACAAAGCCCTTTCTGAGTACAATGTTATAAACAGCACATGTGGCTAGTTACACGTAGGCTTGGTGACTGCGTTCGCCGAAGGTATTATCAGGATTCATATGGAAGACTGAGGATTGAGCAGCAGGTCAGACTCATTGTTTTAAGAAATGGCACACTGCTCATTTTGCTTTACCTCAGTGAACATGAAAATGTGCATCAGTATGTCAAAGAGGCAAAATTCTCCACTGCATCCCAGGTTGTGTGTGTGTGTGTGTGTGTGTGTGTGTGTGTGTGTGTGTGTGTGAGAGAGAGAGAGAGACACACTGCCCAACTAAAAAAAAAAAGGGAAAAATCTAATTACTAAGGTGACTTCAGGTCAAAATGAGATTCGTTTGACTGGCCATGAATCCACACTGTCAGGTAATTTAGAAATCAGATAGACTTGCCAACTCAGGCCAAATTTAAGACCTGTTTACATTTGTAATCTAGGATCGTGATAAAGAAGTATAGCTCTTTATTATTCATGTTCTTAAAATGCAAATGAGTCTTGCTCTTGTTTTCAGGTACTCTGTAGTCTGAAGGTAATGTAAAGTGCTGCACAGATTTTTGAGACATGGAACCCAGTTTTGAAATTGTTAGCAATTTAATTACACTTGGCTTGCTAGACTTAGCCTTTTAAAACTGCATCAGTAAAGTCAATGAAAAAACACATTAGAATGCCACATAAACACACATTATAGACGGACACATAATATACAATGTGTCAGTAACAGTGGAAAACTTCAATCTGAGCACTATAAATTTGGCTAATTAAAATAGAAATCAAACTCAGATGTTTATTCATTTTTATTTATTACATGGCTCAGAAAACTACACATTCCTCACATCCAATAGAGCTGTTTGCATAGGGTGCCTTTACATTTAGCTGATGCTTTTATCCAAAACAACATACAATTCTGACTGAACACAACTTGAGAAAGTGAGGCTTAACTGTCACAGTAAGGCAGCAGTGGGGCTTGAACTGGCAATGTTCTGATTGCTAGTTAAGTACCTTAACTATTGAGCTAACTGCCATTCCTTGGGGCTTGTGTAGTGTTTAACTGAACATTAAGAAGAGAACTAGAACAACCTGCTTGGAATACAGTGGAATTTGTTGCAAAGGGCCTACTGCTGCCTGGCACTAATGAACACACTGAACAAACCTATTAGAGCAGGCAAGTATTTGTCCAAGAAATTTAGCTGAATTCTCACATTGTAATTGGTCAGTTAACGAAAGCTTGTGACAGTCATGCTGCCCTGTATTTGATTATGAATACACCTCCTCTAGCATAACTCAGGTCATCTGCATGCTGCATGTTAAATTAAGTAATTGAAGGCTTAATCATTCAATGAGGAAACACTTAGAACATGAGATAGAAAATTTGTGCTCAATAAGTGACCAACACAGAAGTTTGTACTTTAAGATATTTGTCTTGTCAAAAGTAAAATATTTGAAAAGTATAGTAAAACAAAGTAGCTTGACATCATCTCTACACACATTAGGCTCTTTAAAATGTCAACTCAATCTTGTATTAAGATATTAGCAGACTATCTTGATTATCTGTCTTTAGAATTTTAATTTACAGGTGTCTGCCTTAAGATACAACTATCCAAGTCCACATTTCTTCTAAGACTAAAACTAGAATTCTAGACATAATTACAGTTTACTGTGATTCCAATCATTTTCAGTCAAAAATGTTTCAAGAAACATATCAGTTTTTGTTTAAAGTGTGAAGGACTTGATATACCCCCCCCCACCCCCACCCCCACCCCTTTTAGACTAATCTGTCAGCAACATTCATATTTATGTAGTTTATCCTCAAATAGTAATTGTAAATCATGCAAGCTGCTTCTACATATGGTATGCCTGGTATTATTATATTATTGCATAAACACCATTGAATATAAGTACTAATGTACATGGTTATCAGAAAATCCAAACAACAAAATGTTATAAATTCCACAGTCAATCCAAAGTCAAATCAAGCTTAATTCTGTTTTAGTTTAGTGCATCTTATTTCTCAAAAAAATATCTGTCATAGTGTACAGTTTGGATAGTTGGACAGTTTTTAAATCAAAATCCAGGGTTCCTGTAGAATGGCTTGGAATCCAGCACAAATACAGAACCTGAAAGCACCATTGGAGCATCTCCCTAGTTGATAATGTGCACTTAAAGGAGCAATATGTCATTTTTTCACTGAGTCCTCACATTATGAAACAGCCATTACACTGATGCTTAATGGCCTAGATGAGTCAAATACTCTGTACTAAATGTATTTCAAACATGACGCTTCCATGTGGTGGACCTGGTCTATGAAGCTTAAACTAGTTCATTTGGAGACTACCAAGTAATTAGATTCTTCATCTCATTTGAGCTGTACTTTAAAGAAGAAAAAAAAAACATAATAAATAATCACTTTCATAAATATTTCAGAAAAAATTACTTAGTGTTATTTAAAGAAAGTTTCTTGAAGGTGGTTTTCTAAGCTAACTCTTTGTTTAATTGTACATACTCTCTATTGAAGATCTTGTTCAATATATAAGTAGACTTAATAAGGAAGTCTATGGAACTAGCTTTTTCATAGAATAATGCTGGATTACTGGTCGTTCTCTTGAACAACAACTCTGACATTTCTTAGTGACCTTGTCTACGAGGCTGAGAAGCCAGGTGGTTAGCAAGTATACATGCTAGAGCAATACCTAACACCTGCGTAAAGGCAAGCCCCAGCACAGCAGCAGCAATATGAAAGACATTATCATTAACAAAACTGAAGACTTTCCTGAAGCAGCCATGTTGGTGAATCCCCACAGCTTCAATGGTTCCACTGCCCCCTTCTGGCAATGGCCTGTTATGACAGGCCTTGCGCTGTATGCAGCAGCTGTCTGGCACTGACACAGAAAACGTGCCATTACCCAAGTTGCCTGCTGGCGAAAGAGCGTCCTGGGTGGCCCATTCAGACAGGAGCCAGTCACGCCAACCTTCTGCCCCACAGCACTTAAGTGCCCTCTGAATGCCATCTAGGGCATTGGCACGGCCTTCGTCATCCCCGTAGCTCACGACGGCTCTCTGTAGGCCACTGCGAAAACCTCTAGCAATATCTTCTCTGTAGAAGAGCCCCGAGAGACCAGCGGCCAAACCCCCAATGAGCACAGCCAGCTGAAAGATGCCATAGGCCCGGAGGAGGCAGGGCAGGCCAACTGCCACTCCCAGGCAGCCCAGAAATCCCCAGGCAGTGATGGCCGCCCCCGTGGCTAGTAGTATTAGTGGGGCATTAGGGTAATGGTTCACCGAGAGCAGCATGTAGTCAGCCAGCGAGGCTTGCACCCAGATGCCCAGCGTAAAGATCGCCAGTCCGGCCGCCCAGAAGAGGCAGCTGAAGACGAGCAGTGCAAGGCGCAGCAGTGGCACCACCCCCACTACGTGGCAGCATGGTGGGGCAGCGCCTGCCACAGGCACAGGGGGTGCCAGAGAGACTTCCGAATCCAGTGAGAGGGAGAAGCGCTGTTGCCTGTGATGCCGGAGTTCACTGGGCTCCTGTAAGGGCGAGAGCAGGTATCCGGGCAGAGCAGAGGGGCGGCGAAGAGCCACAGGCGAGGCTGGAGCTCCTGAGCCCCGTGGTGATGAAAGCCGTCGAGCAGTGTGCTGATCTTTCACGCGCTGGGGGCTCAGCCGAGCAGGCAGAGAATCGTAAGACGCAGTCACAAGTGCGCAGCTCATGGTCCCCACTCTGGTTTTACCTGCCACCCACTCTCTCTCCCTCATTTACTCCACTCTCTTTATCTGCTCCCTTTGTTTCTCAATGTCCATTCACATTCTTCACTCCCCCCACTCGTTCTTTATAGCTTAGCCATCAACTCTTTGTCGTCCAGCCTCCCCCTACTACCTCCCCACACCCTGTCCTTTCACCATAAATTTCCACAGTGAATCAACACATGGAGGTCTTATCTTCGTCCGCAGATATGCTCTACTCTTCACGGTGCTTAGATGTTCATTTCTGACATCGCTTCCACTTGCTTGACCACAAATGCTCCATGCCTCTGCAGTGAGTGTTATATCCAGTGCTGTAGCTGTTTAGCTATGCTTCTTCAGTGGGGATGTATTGGGGTGGGTGGAGCTTTAGGGATGTAACTGGGAACACCCCATGTCTCAAACCACCTCTATTCGGTAAAGGGATGACTATTCATGATATATGTTAAGATGATTTGTTTTTGTTTTTTTTTTGGATTGTTGCCATTTGTGATTTTAAGGGCCCTGAAAGAATGTAGCATTCCTGTACTGCATTCTGTTCTTACTGTTATAACATGTCTCATACATCACACTGTGCACTTAATATGTATGGTATATATTTGAGGCAAGGCAAGCGGAATTAAGTGCTATTCCAAATCACTGTTTTATGGCATTTTGGATTGATACCCTTGGCGTCATCGTGGAATTTTAATTATATATGTAACTCCACAACACAGACAGGCAATAACCAAACCCACCTGTGAACATCTCTTCTCATAAATAAAAATTACTTCCCTTTCAATATTAGACAACCCCCCCCCCCCAAAAAAAAGACACTATATATATATATATATATATATATATATATATATATATATATATATATATATATATATATATATATATATATATATATATATATATATATATATATATATATATATATATATATATATATATATTTCCCCCCTGGATTTGATGATTAAATAAAATAAAGGCAGCTGAACCAGCATGTACACTAAATTTGCTACAGTATCATTTCTTATCTGGGGCTACTCCTAAATACAGACACACAACTAACATACAAGTGCACGTGTGCACACACACACACACACACACATACACACAGAGTCATCACCCTCAGCGATGCATATAAAACTGGATGTTTATTACTGGGAAAGTGCTCATCTCTGTGTATCCTGTTAACAGCTCCAGGCCACTTCTTCACCACCACCTCATAAATCAGTTCCCTCCTTTTATACAGCGTTTCATCCTTTCTCTTTTCCATCAATTGAGTGCACTCATGAAACTGAGGGTCTAGTTAGAAAAGGACAGCCATCAAGCCTAAGTTGGGCAGGCAGGCTTCCAGTGATACAGGACAAATGGAGATGGAGAGGTGAGGATTAGTAAAGCCAGCTTGTTCACTCTAAAAGCAGGTGTGATGCACTGCAGAGGGCTTATTAGTTTCCAGAGTGTGACAGATCATTGTTGTTTGTATTGTGTTTTGTTTGTATCGTCTAAAAAGACTACTTGCATGGGCAATTAAAATGAAATTAGTTAGCATTGGGAATAATACTGTAATATCCAGTTATTACATGCTACATCAATATATCTTAAGTGATGTAGTCTAAACACTTTATTTGTGGTATTTGATATGAACATCATATTACCTCAAATACAATCACTAATAACCAGAACATACTAAGATGTCTTCCAAGCATTTTATGGCTTATAGCTTTATAAAGCAAGAATAAACAATTTTTAAAAAGTTAATTATGGTGGTGTCATGGTGATTAATATTATTTTTCTGCACTGTTGATAACATTATGTTAGTATATAAGAAATGATTAGCAATGTCTCTACATGGCCACATTTTCTCACAGCCATAGTTTCTTCAAATATGGTTCCTCTTCATAATGCATGTTTATATCTACAGCACGTAACATTGTCAGAACTTTATAAACAATGCTAAACGTGTACATTCAAATGAAAAATCATCTTTAATCGGAACACACTATGCCTAGTTGTTTTCATGTTTTTTGTGTCATAGTGGGGAAATCTAAATGAATTGTTCTGTCACATATGGAATATTCTACCTTTTCGATACTTTGATAATGATGATTCAGTGGTTTTGTATCTTCCACCCTGATGATCATAGGCCAACAGTAATAACGTTAATATGGTTTCAGTTCACTTAACCACCAGATCAGAAGGGGCACTAAAAGTTATTTACAGAGAATTTCTGTCGCTGCGAAACAGAGGTGGGTTGTATATCCGGTGTGATTTCCGGCTATGCATGGTTGTTCGTTGCTTCGGTCAGCTTCACGATAAATATATATTAGTAGTTGTTTTGTTATTGATTAATAATACGATCTTACTGATATGAGGTCATTAACATTTGATTAAATATATATTTCTGCGCTTCTTTAAAACATAATCATGGAAATAGTTACTCCAGAAAGTCGCCAAACAAGTAAGTGAAAACCATAAGCAACTTAGCTTACGAGCTAAACGCTAGCAAGTGGTTAAGTGGCGCGATTTAGAGAGAGTGAAGCTAGCAAGCAAAGCGAATACTGTCAAAATAGCAGGTACAGACATGGTATGACAATATTTCCCAGCAGTATCCCTCAGATATGCATAAGTAAAAATATTTGAGAAACTTCTAGTTGTTGACATTGACATGGTAATTAAAGGTTTAGGTCTGTAGTGCTTAAGGTTACATGTTAGCCCATTTGCTAACAAACGCAATCATTTGCCAACGGCAACACTGAATTATATTGACTTTTATGTATTAGTTCGGCAGTTTGATTGTTACTGTCAGCTTCTAGGCCAATGTGGTGCTTCCATTGTTTTTAACGGTAATAATAACATGCAGTTATAAATAGTCTTTGTTGAGTCCAGACTAGAAATGCGTTATAAACTGCCGTTATACGTTTTGCTTGTAAATAAATCTGTATAGTGGCAGAAGAGTAACTAGTTGCTTTGCTCCACTTTTGCATTTCTAGAGTTACTTAGGCTTTCCTACCGTTGTAGCTTTTTGTAGCATTTTTTTAGTTATTAATAATGCATGCGGTGATTATTGTCGGAATAGGAAAGCTGAGAAAATAAGCGAAGTTTATGTTGGCAACTTAGGCAATTAGACCTGGGTTAACTTTTTTCCTTACCATAGACTGGTGGTAATCATGCATACAGAGAGAGATTCTGCAGTGGTGATTTAATATGCATATGTATCCAAACTATTCCTTTTGGAGAAGAGCATTTTGAATGCAAACTGCAAACATGTATCTCAGACCTGAATTTTAACTATGTCCAGTACTAACTGTGCCAGATGTCTTTGCTTTGCTCAAGTTCACTGCATTGTTTTATTGTCTACTATGAGTATCATGGCCACCTTAAGATGTTTTTGATCAGTGTTCTGTGTGCATTTTAATGAATCAGGGTTGTCTTTTATCCAGGACTTTACCAACATCACATGGTTTCAGTAAAATGTCTTTTAACTTATTGCAAAGCATATTACAATTGCAATTATCACACAATATTTTTGCCCATATTTTGCAGCCATAATTAACTCATTTATAATTATGTACATTTATATAGTGCCTAGTTTATATATACTGGATTTACTTTGGGTGAATTCCATTTACACTTTTCACTAAAATGTGCCCCCAGTGTGAGCAGATCTTGCCAATCTTACAAAGAACCAATCTTAATTTCCCACATAAAAAGCAAACCAAGCAACACAACGCTTCCATTTTAGTTCCTGAAACTGACGTACTATTACCAGTGTATCATATACTGTTAAATATATGCAGAAACTCTACAAAGAAGTGTCGGCTTTAATGCAGGAGAAGGCTCTGTTTGGCAATTGCTGTAATTTCTGTAGTTAGTCAGCAGATGCGTTTATGCTTATGTAATTTTATGCACAGAAGATGCATTCTTTTACACTTGTAGGAAAAACATGTTCAAGATCTCTCTCTGACCACCTCCAAATGTGGTTTGAGTGATCCAATTGTAATGTGTCTTGGGTGTGTTTACACCTGGCTTTTCATGCAGGTCAAGTGAAAGCTGAACGTTATTCGATCACCAAAAATGCATGTTAATGCAAGGTGTAAACACGCTCTGACACCTTCCCTCACAATAATGCCCTAATTAAAGGGGTTTATTTAAACGTTTCCCATAAAATAACTGTTGCTTCTTCTCTTTCAGCCCCTGCACTCCCTCTTTCTGCCCTCCGCCTTGTGGTGCCACCCCTGCGACTAATGTCTGCTTTTCTGTGGCAAGTGGTTCAGCGTCACAATGTAACACAATATGGGAAACTGGAGCAGTTTGTTATGCTGGTGTCAGAAGCAGTTCCAGACATCATGAGTCAAAGTCTAATTAATAAGCTGGTCTTTCACTTGCGGAAAAAGGTAAACTTCAAATAAATAACAAGAATTTCATACATATGAATTAAAACATTTTCCTTTACATGTAATGTACCTTAGTGTCTGAGACAAAAAATAATGTTAGTATGATGTCACATGTCAAATTTGAATAATAGTTCCATGCAAAATGTTTTGTAAATAATTTATTCTTGTAGGTGATCTTAGAGCTCTGTTTTAAGGACAAAACTCCTGACCGCTGGATTATTCAAGCACATTTGGACACACTTCGTAACCTTACTTATAAAGTAGGTGTGAATATACAGTTTCACCTTTTGCACCTTTTGGACAAACTAGTATATTGCAATTATTTTGTTGTATTTTGTGATAACAGTATGTTAAAAAATATTGGTGAACCTTTAATCAGAGTAAGATACACAATCACGCAATAAAACAAAATGTGATATTTTAGAGGGTCTCGGTTGCATGTCTCATTCTTTAGCAATTTTAAAATCCTAAAGGCCAATTAATAATATACAAATAATATACCATGCTACCTTAAAGCATTTGTCAGATAAATCATGAATGTTTTGGAATTATCTGTGCTTTAGTTTTAACATATTTTTACTTCATTCAAAGAATATATATTATTTTATGTTTTGGTATCTCAAACCACCAAACTGTCAGTCTGCACAACCATTAAGATTGGATTTTAATGATAATAAACTAACAAAATTCCATAAATATTCAATAAAAAAACAATAAAATGGCATGATTTTATGTTTAAAACATTTCAAATAAACCACCTAATAGTAATTTAAGGCTACAAGATACTAGTACTTTAAGGCTGGTGTCCTAAAAAAACTTTTGTCCAAAAGTTTATGTTCTCAAATATCAGTTCTCAAACCATACATACCAGACTTATGAAGTGAAGAGTTAATAACAGTAAATGTGATATTGTATCATCAAGAGGACCCCAACTGATCTTTATGACTGAGTAAAAGCATAAGAATGTCTTTACAAATGGCATTCAAGGAGTCAGACAGAATTGATTCAGACTTTATAAGTGTACCTGTTTTATATCAGGCTTATGCTTATATCAGTAAGCCATGTTATTGCATTTGAACTTTACAGTGCAAAGATGTTGAAAGTGAAATAATGAATACCAAATTCATAAGGATGATCCATAACATCTTGGAGGATGCAACCAAGAGAGAGAACTTTTTTCAGGTTTGATATGGATCTCTCTGTCTCTTCTCTTCTTCCTTTAGCTATTCAGTCTTTAATTGCTTCCATACTGCCATTTTTCCTATTGTCTTATTATTACCATTTTATCTCTGCAGAATGTCTTTCCTGTAGAATATGGTTCTGGGTATGACGCGGTGCTACAGAGCTTGGCATGGGAGTTCCTAACTCGAGTAGAGGAACTCCTGCCTGTGCCAAACCTTAAAGAGGTGGGCAATTTCATCCAGTTGCATAACTATTTTTATTTAGTATTTGTTAACTGTGATGTGTATTTTTGTTTGTTAATAATGAATGGAATCTCAAGGTTTTTTTTTAACCAGGGCAAGGACAAATATTCTACTCTCACAGGAATAAATTTCTGCATCCTTAGAAATGGTTAGCAATTATTAATTTGCCCTACTCGCATGCTAGGGTGTCTTTTTACAATGCCAAAGGCAGAAGCAAAAACCATTTCAGTTATTAAATTTGTGATTTTTAGGATCAGGCACTAATTTGGGGCAATTGTTAATTTGTGTTAGTATCCCTTTTGAAGTTCTAACCCAATTTCTCAGTAACTTAAACCCTTTTAAGATATTTCTGTTGCACCTGATAGTACAAAAAAGGTACTAAAATCACAGCCACACACTAGTAAATCTAGTGGAAACTACAATTTTGGAATTTTCAGTATGCTTCGCACAGATTACAGAGGTTAACAAAGTTTATATTCAGTGAGTTCTCCACGCAGTGTTTAAGATGAAAGTTTTGTACTTCTTCAGACAGCCTCATGGCTCTGTGGTGCCTTGTCTGCCATGGAGGACATCGTTCAGCCATTATCTGATCCAGCAGAGTTAAGGGATGTGCTACAACACTTCAAAACCAGGAGACATGGCAATAGAAATGGTAAGCCTCTCAGAGGTACATTAACTAATTTACTAAAGGCTGAACATCACCTTACACCAATGTTATCAAACTTTAGTCTTGAAGTGTAGTAATATACTGTTTTTAAAGCATCAACACATCTTATTCTGCTCATTAGACAATGACCATTTGAATAAAGCGAGGACTGTTGCTTCTTTCCTCCAGAGTATACATTTTAAATCTTATGTGGTTATTAGTATACTTAATGATTACTGTATTCTTCCTTTGTTTTTTTCCCTGACAGCAGCCGTTCACTCAACAACAGAGGTTGTTTGTTTACCCCTCCCTTCCGATGGAGGAACTGGTGGAATATTACCTTCCATTTCATCTGAACAAGAAGCAGTATTACCTGCCAGTTTGGTTGCACAAGACAAAATCCCATCTCCCTCGTCCATGGCACAAGAGACAATCATTATTACACAAGCCATCTCAGAAAACCAGTCAGAGTCTGACTGTGCTGCTGCCACTATAATGAGTCCAACCCCCAGTGACACAGAGGAGGTGGAGCCTTTAGACAGCATTGCCATACCCAACACAGTCAGGGTGGAGGATGAACTAAATGAGGAGTCAGTTTGTCAAGAGAACAATACGGGGATGTGTGAATTTCAACAAATCTACCTCACTGCAGATGGATCTACTGTTATAGTTTCAGAATTGGACAACGGGGGAGAGGAGACCACTCAGCTGCAGTTTCTGGAGCAGTCAGATGGAGCGGAGACCCCTGGGGTAAGGGAAATGAGCATGGAGGAGTGGATTTCAGAAATAGCTGGGAAGGTGATATCCCTTCCCATCTTGCCTTCTACTACTCCTGTGGAGGTCCTCACAGAAGAGACAACATATGTTCCTGTTATTGAAAGACCACCATCGATCAAGGCCATCATTAACAGGAAGAGTGCTCCGACACAAGCAGTGCTGGGCAGGAAGTCGCTGGCAGTGCCCAGCGAGTCTCGGGCACCTCAGGAGGTGGGCGAGAAGAAGCACGTGTGCCGCGTATGCATGAAAGAGTTCCGCTATGAGTGCCAGCTGAAGAACCACGCACGCACACACACAGGTGAACGGCCGTTCCAGTGCTCGGACTGTGGTAAGCGCTTCCGCTGCTTCAGCTTCCTGTCAAGCCACATTAAGACGCACTCACTCGCCCGGCCGTTTAAGTGCACCCAGTGCGCCAAGACCTTTCGCAAGAAGGCTGACCTCGTCAAGCATGCACGTGTGCACACGGGCGAGAAGCCGTACATGTGCACCGTTTGTGGCAAGAGCTTCTCGCAGGGCTCATACCTGAAGATCCACCGCGAATGCCACACGTCAGAGAGCCTGCACCAGTGCCCGCACTGCGAAAAGTGCTTCCCGACAGCATTCAAACTGGCCATCCACGTTCGCTACCACTCCATGGCGCGCTCCTACCAGTGTAACGTGTGTGGGAAGAGCTTCATCTATGCCAGCCTGCTGCGCCGGCACAAGGGCTACCACGTGGGCGAGCGACAGTACCTGTGCTCTGTGTGTGGCAAGGCGTTCGTCTACATGTTTGACCTGAAGAAGCACCAACGCAACCACGAGAGGCCACGTGCCCGTGTCCCATGCACTGTCTGCCACAAGACGTTTGCCGGGCCTGAGATGCTGCGCTGCCACTTGCGCGTGCACACGGGCGAGCGACCGTTCAGCTGCGCTGTGTGCGGCAAGGCTTTCTCTCAGATTGGCAACATGAAGCGGCATGAGCGCGTGCACACGGGTGAGAGGCCCTTCACTTGCACGGAGTGCGGGAAGACATACAAGCACTCATCACACCTGAAGAACCACATGCTGAGCCACACGGGCGAGCGGCCATGGCGATGCGCTCATTGCGGCAAGAGCTTCAAGTTTGCCGCACCCCTGCGCAAGCATGAGCGCACCCATCTGAGTGAGCGCAGAGGATGCGAACAGTCCAGTGGCCGCAAGCGCAGCCAAACCAAAAGCACATAAAGGGCCGAAGAGCACAAGTTCCTTTCCTACAGCTTTCAAGCTTTTGCGAGACCGAGGTTGGCCTTCTTGTCTGAGTTAGTTATCATTTTGAAAACCTTACGTCAGCAAGGTTACCTTGTAGAGGAGGGCAAAGATGTGCTATTTAGTTTAGAAGGTGGTGATGGTGCAAATGTGTAGCAGCAAGTAGTCAGATGAGTTAACTTGCATTGTAATCTTGCTGGGATAAAATGTTGATATCCCTGTATAGGAACTTCAAAGACTCTTAATTCCAACCATCACTTAAGATATGTGGAAGTTGGTCACATTAGGACAGCAGTGAGAGGCATGCACCACATACCTACCAAGTATAAGCTTATATGAGATACATTCATAAGATTAAATAATTTTGTTGCAATATTTAGATTTAGATTTACTACATAGAAAACATATTTTCATACTTTCTCTTGTTCATTTGGAACCTTTTTTTTTTTTTTTTTTTTTTTTTTTAAACTTGTGGACCACATGTAATATTAGTTCAGTTCGTGGAGTGTTGATGCTCACAGAAGCATTGATTAACATATTGCAGATATTCCTGAGGCCAGTGTGCAGTCCTCATTACATTGGGATTGTATAATGACAATTGCAGTTAAAACAAAAGAAAGTAGTTTGGAAAAAGACATTTTGGATCTTTTATTTATAATAACCAAATGAACTCTTTTCAACCATTTTTTTGTAAAATGCATTTGGAGGAGGTAGAAGAAACTACTGAAAATAATTGGATATCTTATTCATTGCTAATAAAATCTGTGGTCAAAAGATTGATTTGTAAATATATAATCTTTTCTTATTGATTCAATAAATTATTCAGACAAAAAATATATATTCACTGGCTCAACTTTTACTGTCTAAATTGTTTTTAAACATTTTCTGGAATCATTTGGCAAAGCATGTTTTTTTAAACAAGGTTTTCAACAGGTTATGCTATTCACTTTTAGGTTCTTTGGATAGCTAATACTAAACGCTGAAAGGGCAAAGGTTATAATGATGAGTAAAAAAAAAAGTAATAATAATGGCAACAATACTAATTCAGAAAAATTATAACATTTTATGAAAATGGTGTGTATTGTAGTGGAATTAGTTCTGGTCATGTGGGATCATTTTAGACCAGCTGTGTTCAGTCGTTAGTGAGGTATTAAATAGGTATTTTTGGTACTGCCCTTTGCTTGTTTTAAAGCCTCCTTGTCCATGGACACATTTAAGTCCAAGGGGTTGATTTGATACCTATGTGGTAGTGAATAACACAAAGATATTAAGAAAAACAACTGAATGTAAAATTATAGAATTGTATCATTAGTTATCTTGATCTTGAAATTTTTGCAAGGTAGCTATTACTAACAGGAAAAAGGCACAGTTACAGTTGACACTGTATCTTCTATTAGAACTTGGATATACTCTAGTAATGGAGGCTGGGCACTGAACAAAGATATTATTCAGACTTGTTCATGAAACACTGACTTCTTACAATTTGCTTCTTCCATCCAGATTTTTAAAAATGTAATCTGAAATACCTTGCTTCAAGTCTCATGGACGACAAGCATCGAGACTATTTTCTGTCCTGGCTCCAAGATGGTGGAATAAACTCCCACTTGCTGTCCGGACAGCAGAGTCCCTTGCAGTCTTCAAATGCAGACTGAAGACCCATCTATTTGCAGAATATTTAAAGGACAACTGGCACTGCTCCTATATTGATTGACTAAATTAGTACTTATTGTAGGGTATTGTTTATGTTGTTTAACAAACTCTAGCACTTTTATAGCACGTATCATTAAGACAGACCTTATGTATTTTGTACTTCTAGGTATCAGCATTCATCCCTGTATTCTACAGTATTCTAGTTCATTGGTATGTTTGATTCTAACCTACTGTACTAGGATATATTCTATGAGTAAATGAAAAAGCACTTTTGTATGTTGCTCTGGATAAGAGTGTCTGCTAAATGTCATTTATATTTTCATTACTGCCCTTAATTGACATTCTGGTAATGTACTTTTTTTTACATTACCAGAAGGTACACAGAAATAATTTATAAAATTTCAAATAATTCAGGGCTGCACAAGACAAATCCCAGATATTAGTTCCAACTCCTAATCTAACAGATCTGCTCCAGTTAATCAAGGCCTTCAGTAGCATCTTAATTATAGTACAACATATTTAGGACTAGAACTAGATTAGGACTAGAACTAAACTCTATAGGAGGGTAGATGATTAGGGTTGAACTTGGGCACACTTGATGCAATTTCCTGTACACATAGATCTTAAGTAAATTTAACTATTTTGAAAGTTATTCCTTGTACATGGTAACAACACTAAGCTTGCAATCCAATGACATCACCAAGCATTACTGAACTTTGTCTACCAATATGAACTCAAATCCATAGAACTCTAGCATAGAATATTTTGTATTTTTTGGAAAAATGTAACCACCACCACCTGTCTAGGGAACAAAACAGTAGTTGAAAGTATGAATTGTGTCCTCAACTCAATTTCTCCCAAAATACAGGTCATTTACTGAAGAGTATATCAACAGCAGATTTAGATTCCAACACTTCTGAGTGTAAACCTCATTAAAAATAAAAAGTCTAAAGTAACTTATGCTTAAAGAATAGATTCTCAGCTTACTAAAAGTTGCATGTCCAGAGGTACAATAATCTTAGTGACTGTAAATTTAGTGTGGAGAAAAGAGAGAAAAAAACCATACTATTTCAACTGTGTATGCAGAAGGCTAAATATGAATGATGGCTACATTTATAATGCCTATACTTACCTCTAACATGGAGTTAACAGTTATTACTTAAGTGTTTCCCTTTTATTTAAAACAGCAAAATCAAATAAATGACAACCTTAATACAAAGCTACATACACAGAGAAAAAACAAACAAACAAAAAAACAGGCTTTTTTTTTTTAAAGTAAACTACGTTTATTACAAAATATGATTACAGACAAGTTCCTAAATATGAAATTTTAAACAATGAAAATAACTGTTAGTGACAGTTTGTTAGTTTTATCTGAATTAATTAAACGCCTTTAACTACTTTGCAACAACAGTAGTAAGCACAGTGAAGACATGACTGCTTTAGCACCAGAAAATCGTAATTCTGCAACAGCACCAAACAAATAATGGCAGCTTGATGCACAACTGCAGGTATCAGTTGGATTCAATACAAAAGGTTTAAGTCTTGAGATAAACCTTTTTACTGTTCAATTCAGAAATAACTGAAACTGAAGCCCAGGTTAGCATGCCAAATTGTACATCCTGGTATGTTCTTGCATCCTTTACACATGCAAGGATTCAGAGAATGTTTGTTCAATAAAAAAACAAATATTTTTTTAAATCACAATTTCACTCCTTACCAAAGTTTTGGTGGCTCATTTACCCTTGAAGTTGTATGATTCTAAATAAATAACCTCAAAACAGCGCACTGACAAGTTTGGCTTGAATAAGAAGAAACTACTACAGCGCTATTATAGTCTACAGGCTAATACAGATTTTAAAAAAAGAACAACAGTTTAATCATTTTCTGCTGATTATTAAACAGTCCTCAAAGTTCTTACTTCAGACATTAGTATCCACAAAATACTTTTCTTAAACATGTTCAATTTTCACTATCTGAAGAAGGGGGGGGGGGAACACCACAGGGAATGGGTTAGTCCATTTACCATAACAGCTTAATGCCAGATCTGAGCCTTTTATATGCAAGATTATAAAATATTATATATATATATATATATATATATATATATATATATATATATATATATATATATATATATATATATATAAAATGAATGAATGAATGAATGAATATATATATATATATATATATATATATATATATATATATATATATATATATATATATATATATATATATATATAGAGAGAGAGAGAGAGAGAGAGAGAGAGAGAGAGAGAGAGAGAGAGAGAGAGAGATATAGAGAATCTTAAACTACACATTACTGTGTTAATGTGAAGATCTAAATTGATTGGGGGGGATTCCAAAATAAAATCTACCCCTGCCCTTAGATACTTGAGAATGAGATTATATACTGAAGTTACAAGGGATCAACCCTACACAGCCAGGTACAGGGTGATGGGGCAGTGGTCACTACCCATGGCAGTGCTACGAATCTTGCTGTCGCACAAGCCAGGGAGCAAGGCGGCTGACAGCAAAAAGTAGTCCAGCCGCCAGCCCACGTTCTTGGCCCGGGCGTTCATCATGTAGGTCCAGAAGGTGTAGGCATTGGTCTGCTCTGGATACAGCTCACGGAAGGTGTCGGTGAATCCAGTGGCAAGGAGCTGGCTGAAGCCTTCACGCTCCTCGGGGGTGAAGCCAGCATTCTTGCGGTTGCCCTTTGGGTTCTTGAGGTCGATCTCTTGATGGGCCACGTTGAGGTCACCACACAGCACCAAGGGCTTGCGCTGGTCCAGGTTGCAGAGGTAGGCACGGAAGTCCACATCCCATGTCTTGCGGTATTCGAGTCGCACCAAACCGCGCCCTGCGTTGGGCACGTAGGCCGTGACCAAGAAGAACGATGGGAACTCAGCAGTGATCACACGCCCCTCCTTGTCATGCTCATCTTTTCCTACAGTGGAGAAAACAGGAAGAAAAGGCTGAAAAGGGGGTGTGAATGTTCTTACTCTCAACCTCTACTACTTGTATGTGTTGAAGACTTCATAATCTTGAAATGGAAATTCTGTTGTATGATATCAAATGTGTTACATTAACTGTAACTAGGGGGTTTGCTTTGCTAACTTCATTACCGCTATTACGCAGCAAACGTAGTAAGTGTAAATAATTCTACAATTCTCATTTAGGAACTCTTAGTTCCCCACAACCCCAAAGTTTTATTTCAATCATTTTAGGCTACCAAAAGTAGCCCAATGTCTGTTCTGAGATACCCTAATCTAATGAATTTATCTAAACATTTTCTTGTGCTGATCCTGACAGGATATTTTTACACACCTTCTAGGCTTGGGTGATTATGTAAATGTAGTGATAAATGATGCTGTCATGTTGAAAATTCAGTCACAAAGTATCCCATTTGACCATTACGGGGTCTTTCATCTGCTTCCACAGACTTTTTACAATTTCATGATATTCCAGACATTCTATAACCTGTGGTGTTACTCTTCTGCAAAATCAGCATTTTAAAGTCACTACTTTTGGGTAGTCACAGAACTGAAAGCAACTGCTTGTTTTGTTTTGGCCATACGTATAATATTCTGGGTAATCATACCTTAGAACAATTCATTCTACTCTGTAAAACAGCAACTTTCATCATCATTGACTGAAATGTATGATCAGAGTTTTATTTTTTAATCAGTATAGAACTAAAACATTTATCAATTCCATTTTGATCGAAAGTCACAAGCTTTAGCTGTGCTACCAATAGCTGCATCATGCATGAAATGCTTCCAAATTGCAGATGTTTGTTACAAGCCAGCATTAATCATGCTGCATGCCTTGGTAGCTGAAATTTAAATTGAACATTTTTTTAACAAGGCACCCTTACTATTCATTTCATATTTAACCATATTATTCTAATTTAATTGAACTAACTTTTAGCCTACATGAAATTGTATGGAATAGTTTTTCACTTGCAAAGCTGATACAGTACAGGGAAAAGTTCCTGCACAGAGGACTTTTTGGAATAGCGTGCTTCCAGCAAAGACACCACAGCTAAGAGATTGTGTCAAATGAGTATCAGACACTATCAGATTGGTGCCATACTGATCCAGAGTATCACTATTCCCAATGAGAGATTTCAGAAACTAACATCTTAACCACATATTAAACCTGCCTAAATTCATATGCAATTTAAAAAAATAAATCACTTTGGCACTGTAAATTGAAAGAGAACTCAATTTCCATAGAGCTCAAAGAGAACAAATTCCACTGTCCATAGAGGTACTGGCAGCACTCACCAATGCCATAGGTGACACTGAGAGGCTGAGTTTTGCATAGCATGGACACCCCACTGTACCCCTCTTTGTCTTCAGATCCAGCCCAGTACTTATGTGGATACTCTGGTAAGGAGGTGATCTCTTTTGGCAAGGCTCTTTCAGCACACTTTGTCTCCTGAAGGCAGATCACATCTGGAGCTTCCTGACGCACCCACTAATGGCAGTGACAAACAGGGGAGAAGGGTTACAATGCACTCTATGCACTAAAGGAGTTGTGTAATTAAAACAATAAGTGAACAGAAAAAAACAAAAAAAAAACAAAAACATAGCATACAATACAATGCAGTTCAGTAGATACTGAGTGCACTATGGATGGGTGAAAAATTAACAACAGGTTTCTATGGACAATTGCAATACCAAAATATAGATAAGGAAACTGATCTCTTAACAAAACTCACACCAATTCCATTCTTCTTAACCCAGGCACGAAGGCCATCTACATTCCAAGATGTTATCTTCATGTTGGCTGCACGGCCATCCTTGCTGGTCATCTTATCCGGCGGATCTTCATACAGAATGGGCTGCTCTGGTTCCTTTGCCTTCTTTGCTTTCTTCACTGCCGTTTCTAAAAATGTTAATAAATATCACAAATAAGCCACAAGGAATAATACTTTTACCCATTTAGTTCCGACAACAGATTTCACTAACAGACACATCCACTGAGTACCTGTTCCATTGTTGTTACCGCCATCTGCAGAACCCTCTTCGGCTTTCTTGGCCCTTTTCGGCATGTTTCCGGATACTCTGAAACTGCACGAGCCTCGGAGACACACAGCACGCACACAAAGATACACCCGAGTACCTTGGAAAAAGAGGTGGCAGTTCATTAAGTGTTATGCTTGAATTTCAATCTCAACTTCAAAGTCATCTGTGTACATAGATAGCCAGAGGCTATACAGGCTGGCGAGGTAGCTAGCTAGTTGTCTAGCTAGCTGGCCACGTTAGTGAGATGAATGAGTTAGCTAGCATAGACATATCTGCCACGAAACCTAAGAAGCACCTACTAATATTAAATATTTGGCGACTAAGTAGTTCGGCTGTGACAATAAAACAGCTTTTATCTGCAGAAGACAGTAGCAGTTACCAAACAGTAGACCCAAACTCTTACCCTACACCTCCACAGTTAACAAACGCAGTTTCACAGCTTTGTCATAAAAGAAAGCAGCACATGTTCCTCTACACAGGACTGCCCAACCTCTTGCCTGATAAAATTAATTTTTTAACTGCACACTTAAATGCAAACGTTAATACAGAATTTGTATAATCATTATTCAGTCCAATTAATTTTGCTATATAGTAAATATTAAATTATATTTTTAGTGGAACGTAAGTATAATACAAATGGATTTTGAAAGATTTCATATAGCTAGCTAGCTACCTGTTTTACTATCATTATGGTCCTTGCAGAGGTTGCGCGAGGTTTGTGTTAGAAGCGTGCAGATAAACCGGTAATTAAAGGTTTTCGCAGTTCTGTTAGCGGGCTACATGTGCGACGTTGCCAGTGTTATGTTCTGGTTTGCAGTCTAATACAATCGGCTTGTGCGGCTTGTTAAATGAAAGTACTGTAGGTGTATCTGGCTGCGTTCAGAAGGCTAACAGGCTAGCTAGGTTAGCTACCTGATCTTCGTGAACGTAAATAGGCAGATAGCGAGTTATTACGCGGAGCTTTACTTGTTTTCCTATCGGGATTTATCCACATAAAACATAACTTGCTGGGTTTGTCCATATGGAAAATATAAATGTAAATATAAATGTATATTTTATTGCAGTAGGTGGCCAGATCCTTTAACCTATTTTATTTTTTAAAAGTAGTCAAGAATCTTGCTACAGCGTTTGATTTGAGCAGACAGGTAGAATAGCTAGCTAGCTAGTTAGCGTTAGATTTCCAAATCCGAAAGGTAACTGATAATGGTAGACCTTTGCTTCAAGTGTCTTATATGTTACACAATGCATTAAGTGTTTACCGAAGTAGTAAATGAAAGTCGCTAAGTATCTAAGTTGGTTTTTCAATTCTTTCTCAACAGCAGTCATGACTGTGGTTATTGGGTTTGAGGGCAGTGCCAATAAGATTGGAATAGGGATAGTGAGAGATGGGGAAGTCCTGTCAAACCCCAGGCGTACCTATATTACTCCACCTGGTCAAGGTAAGACGAAGTGACAAATGTAGTGAAAGCCTTCCTCACATGCCCAAAACACACTATAGCTGGTTGTGTTATAGCTTGAGCACTGTTGATTTTCATCATATGAATGTGAAAGCTTTGTAGTTAGTGTCTTTTATGGACAACTGATTTGCTTCTTTTGTGAATAGAAAACATTGGTATTTCTTCTAGGTTTTCTTCCCAGTGAAACAGCTAAACATCATCGTAGTGTTATTCTAACCGTCCTCCAAGAAGCACTAGATGAGGCTGGGTTGAAACCTGCTGATGTTGACTGTGTAGCATACACCAAAGGTGAATGTTAGAAATATTTAAAACTCTATTGCTGTACTCTATAACCATGAACAAGACTATTACTTTAATCTGATGCATTGTATTCACATATTACTGTTTGTCTTTCATTTTACTGATGTTACCTGATGTTCAGGGCCAGGGATGGGTGCCCCTTTGGTTATTGTGGCCCTTGTGGCCAGGACTGTTGCCCAGCTATGGGAAAAGCCACTGGTGGGTGTGAACCACTGCATTGGGCACATTGAAATGGGCCGACTGGTCACTGGTGCCAGGAACCCTACCGTGTTGTATGTTAGTGGTGGCAACACTCAGGTGTGTGCTTTTAAAACAAAATGTACCAATTTTTAGGCCTCTGTGTTCACCCATCACAACCAAGTTTGAGTTATATTCTGATACCTCCCTCAATAAGGTGATTGCTTATTCAGAAAGACGCTACAGAATTTTTGGGGAAACGATAGACATTGCTGTGGGAAACTGCTTGGACCGCTTTGCCAGAGTCATCAAGGTATTTAACATTTATTTAACATTTAATTTTATACAGGTTCTTGCAGAGGTAATTACATTTACATTTGCAGCATTTGGCAAATGCTGTTATCCAGAAGGACTTGCATATTTATCAGCATGACAGTACTTGTGCTCCCCTGAGGACAGAATACTTGACCTTGGTGTTGCTAGCACCTTCTTCTACCTACTCATGTTTTCAAAAATTTGTGTAGTGTTAAATTTTCCCCTTTCTTCATAGATATCTAATGATCCTAGTCCTGGCTACAACATTGAACAGATGGCAAAGAAGTAAGTGCATACATCATGTGTGCACATAACTTTTTTCTTTCCCTGACAGTTGGTTGTTTAGGTGGGCAGTTCCTTTCAGAAAGGCATGGTTTTGGTGTAGCAGTAGACTTAATGATGAGAGCTCAGTGATGCCAAGAAGGATGACAGTAATGTGTGTAAACAAAGCCACTGAACACATAAGGGTTGATCCTATGTCAAATTACCATGCCATGCAAATTGTTTATTACATAGTGAGGAGGTGTGCAACACCATTTAGTCAAGGGGATTTGTAAATTTGTACAGCGCTGTAGACTGGGCTGTAGCACAACCAGAAGTAAGGAACCAGAGACGTGGAAAGGCATGGAATTAGGAAAATAGTAATCACATATACAGAACTATTGTGAGTTGTTTGTATTAATTATTTATGATTTAGCAACTTATGATCTATTGAAAATGCTTGTTTCTCTTTGTAGGGGCAAGCAGTATGTAGAGCTCCCATATACAGTCAAAGGAATGGATGTTTCTTTCTCTGGGATTTTATCGTATATAGAGGTATCATGATATTTGTGTTTAAGTATGTTCAAAGTCATATGTGCATTGCATAGAATCTCAGAAAAAGCAGTGTAGAGCAGTTGCAGTGACCGATCTATGTTTACATCGGTCAGTGAGACTGAACACAGGAGACCTAGCATGTATCCCTAATTGCAGCAGAGATGAAAAAATATTAAAGTTTAAATTAATTACAGTCAAAGCAGCAAATATACTTAGGTGTTGTTGTGATAATTAAAGAAAAGTAGAAAGGCTTCAGTAATAAGAAAATAGGAGAAAATGCTACATTGTGTATAGCTGTTTTTCTCCTTAAATAGCATTAATGTCTAGTGCTGTCATGTGTCAGAGGAGCAATATGATGGAAAAAATAATGATTATGGAAAAAAAGACTAGGATGACAATCGTTTCTAAGGAGGGGGTAAGGCTATGGAGATGAAAGAGTAAAACAGAGTACTGTGCTTGTTGTTTAAAATGTTGTTTTTTTTCTTGCCAACTGAAACCTAGGAGGTGGCACACAAAATGTTGAGCTCTGGGCAGTGTTCAGCAGAGGACCTTTGCTTTTCCCTGCAGGCAAGGAATGAAAACATCTTCCTGACATGATTTCTCTTCTAAATGAGCAATAAGTTTTAAGAAGCCATCTTTTTGTAGGAGACTGTATTCTCTATGCTAGTGGAGATAACCGAACGGGCCATGGCTCACTGTGGCTCCCAAGAAGTGCTGATTGTGGGAGGAGTAGGCTGTGAGTGAGTGGTTAGCCCTATAAACTGAAGTACACATCTCTCTATAGTCAAAAGTGATTATATTTAATCTTCACATAACACACATGAATATTATTTATTTAGCCCCATATTTGTACAAAGGTTATTTAATGACCGCAGCCGTTGAGTATTCATTGCAGCTACTGACAGTATACTTGCAAAGTTCTCTGCACTTATTTGTAACCATAGGTAACCTGCGGCTACAGGAGATGATGGGTGTGATGTGTGAGGAGAGGGGCGCTCAGCTCTTTGCCACAGATGAGAGGTGAGGCAGCTTGTTTTTTGGGCCGACTTGGTCCGCTCCTCCATGCTTGCCACGAAGCTCAAAGTATGCACTCGGTTTTTAGGTTCTGCATCGACAATGGAGCGATGATTGCACAAGCTGGCTGGGAAATGTTCCGAGTGGGTCAGACAACGGAGCTGGCCGACTCCTGGATCACACAGAGGTATACCTTTACTACAATGCTACATTCTGCCGAGACCATTTCATTTTCAATGACAGATTGTAAACATTTAAAATAGAAGTCAGAAAAAAAGATTTTAGTATAGAACAAAATATTAAAAATAATTGCATTCAACTAAGAATTAAATGTCAACTTTGCATGTATTCTTAGTGTGTAAGGCTGAATTTACCCCTTATGGGGTATTTCGTTTCTTCTATCACAGGTACAGGACAGATGAAGTAGACGTTGCCTGGCGAGACTGAACTTTTACAGACCCTGATAACTATTTTAACTTGAGGAAAAAACTAGCAGAGAATGGAATATTTTTGAAAACCAGTTTTTAATGACATGCAGCTACACAGCAATCTTGAAAGAGCATTTTGCAACTTGGACAAGAGTTATCTAGTATGAAAATCAGTTTAAATAGTTCAGACTTGATTACCTGGCTTCTATTAAATGTGGATCATTTAATAAATAGTATGTCTTCAAAGCAGCCAATTTTGCATGTCATTTGTGTACATAAGCATCACAACTTGGTTTCACACTTTAGATTCTTTATGAAGATCTTAAAGGTTGTTATTAAAGAAAGTTTCTTAATTGCAGAAAAATAAACTTGACCATAAATATAACAAATCTCTCATGAATGACATTCCATATACTTATTTTTTGGTGGAAAGCACTTAGTAACTGCTCTGTATTTGTTTATGAAGCCCTAGACTGGAGTCCTGAAGCACCTACTTCTATGCTCAAACGTACTGACTTGTATAAAATAGAAAATGGGAGAATTTGCTACAGAATAAAACCTGCAAGCTCATGAACTTAGATTTTGGTTTAAATTGTCCATAGCATTCAGAAAACCCTGGTCATGTTGCTGTTGCTTACAGTCATGCAGTTTTCCAACAACGTATAGAGAAACATACAGCTGAAGATGAATGCATGTAGGTCTTTAAATTAGCAACTACTGGGTTCCTTTTTGCTACTCAATTTTTCTTGTTGCTCTACAAAAAGTATGCTAACAGCAGTGTGTTTAGGCATCAATATTTTCATTCTTCTGCCTTGTTCTGGTTCCACTGTTTTAATGATGGATTCTGAAAAAGGTTATATGGACAAAGCAGATATTTATAGCAGTAGGAACCTTTTACGGAATCAAGATAGTCAACATCAGCATTTATGCAGATGTGACTTGAAATACTGGAGGGGAGGGGGATGACTGCTTGGATTTATAGGAGGGCCCATATTAACACCTACATTTTGCATCTCAAAAAAAAAAAAAAAATCTGATTGCAGTCACTATAATAGCATCTCATTACACACAATCAGGATATTAATCATTAAGACTACCCATTTCCATATTTCCATTACCCTTTTTTTCTGGAAGAAGGGTTACACACAATAAATCACCATATAAAATTGTAGGGGTTTTTTTTGCCTCATAATTTGCTTTTATTATGCAACACTGTTCACTTAAATGTCTGAATCTTGTCCAGTGCCCCTTTAAAATAAGAAAACAGAAAAAAAAAAAAAAAACCATTATACATTTATGACATTCAAACTAGGGTGAAATACTTTTAAAACAGCACTGAGAACAGACAGAGCAGGATGCTGCTACACTTGCAGCTGCATCCATGTAAACAGCATCAAAAAAGTATGTACACTAATGGTGTGAAGACAAAATGAATGACACCTTTGAACACACACACGGTTCTAAAAAACTGTGGGTCCAGACACAAGGATGTGTTTAAGTACAAAAGTTCTTAATAGGCCACTTGTACATTAACAGGAAGGGAAAAATGCCAAGTAAAATTTCAGCTCTTTACAACAAGATTGCCAAATTCTAAAAGAGTAAAGAGTTCTCCACCAAGGTAAAATAAGAGATTTATAGGAAGGTCCTCAGGTTAAGGCAACAATGTGCCCGAGACATAATTTCTACAGACACATGGGTGGAGAGTTGTGTGTGGAGATCAGTGCAAATAGGTGTGGAAAGAACAACCTGAGAGTCATATAAGCCTGCTAGAGAGAGAGATGAAAAAAAAAGTGTATGTATGGAGTAAGTGTGTTGCTAAGTTGTACACATGCACTGGGGAAGCTGCTACGAGGTGTCCCGGTACCAGACGACCTTTGCAGGATCTGGAAAAACAGCAAACCCATAAGTGGTAGTGTCAGTGTTGTCAAACCCACTCCTAAAATGGACATGTGAGGGTTTGCTTTAATTATTTACTTAGGCTGCACTCAAAGTCCTAGTCAGGCATCTCAGAACAACAAAGTGGCAGTTATGCCACTGAACTGAACATTTAAAAAAACGTTTTAATGAATAATGTATGAATATATTAATAAAATGTAGTGGTCCAGACAATACAAGTACTGAGAAACACAGTAAGGAGTTAAGAGTGTATATAAATCTCTGATGTACAGAGTTGCCAAATAGTTGCACATTGAAGAAAAATAAATCAGATGCACAGAAATATGCTTTAAAGCCTGTGGCTTTAAATGAGCAAAACCACTTTGGTCTCACTCAGTGTGTATTTTTAAATGTGGGAGATTACATTCTTACCTTCTTTCTGTTTCCACAATATTGCGCTCCATTCTGCAGGGTCGGGTAGGGTAGGGATTAAAACATACCAGGGTAAATAAATGTGCAAAGAGCATTTCCACAGACAACATTCCTTTAAAAAACAAGTGGATCAATTTAAGATTTTCTTTTTTAAATGTAACTTTTAAATAAATCAGCAGCATGTAAAATGATCAGCGCAAATTGTCAGCATACTTCAGATTGTTGATTTCTTTTTTTTTTTTTTTAAATGCTCATCAATACTTTAGTCCAGCAACTAGGGCTTGATATATGCACAGACAACTGCATTGTCAAAAGGTTAATGGATTAAGAACCTTTTAGTTCTCCTATTTAACAGGCATGGTAAAATTATAGATGTAAAGACTCACCTTGAGTATGATACTGCACAGGCTCTACTAAATGATGAGTAGTTAGCAGGAGCTCTGCAAAACGCTCAGGTTCCTTTGGGCACTGGCTGGACAAAGACACCGCCAATGACTCTGAGGTGGCTGGCTCTTCAGCGCTCACCTCTCCGGTGACAGGGTGCAGCGTTGCAGTTGGGCTCCCCTCTGGAACATCCTGAGGCACCACCAAGGCTGTGCTCTCTGTCGGCGGGCCGTCACTGATGAAGCTGAGCCCCCACTGATTCTGCAGAAGTACACGGATGCCTGGTGGCTCTTCAGCCACACCCCCTGAGGCCCCGCCCGCCTTCACCTTGGAGGCGTAGCTAACTGCAGGCTGCAGCTTTGCGGGGCTGTCCTTCACGGGGAAGGCAGGTGGTGGTCTGAGAGATGTTAGGGTCTCCCCCACCCACCTGTCCTTTTGTACATGGGCCAGAGCAGACCTGAGGAGCTTCTCCCCTCCTCGAGCCGCTGGACTGGCTCCCTCCCGCCGAGGGCCCCGCCCCCTGTACTGGGCTCGCCGCTCCCTGTCTGCGATGGGGGCCTGGACGTCGACGTCTGGGTTGCCGGAGGGTGTCTGGCGTGGGGGCAGTTTGTCCACTTCAGATGCACAGCCTCCTCCACCTCCACAACCACTGGAGCCAGGAGAGAGGCGCCGGTTACGTATGTGTGGCTCCGGTTTTGGGGGTGAAACAAGTACCGCGGGGTCACACAGTGGGTCAGACTCACACACTGTATTAGTTGCTTCCCAGGTACCTGACAAAAGAAATAGATGCCATCATATGATGTGTAAAACTCACTAAAGATTGATTAGGATTAGGAGCATGAAGACTGCATCTCAAATTCAAATTTGACAAATTCACTTGGGTACTTAGTTCTATTATAGAAGAAAGTAGGTGACAAAGGAAACCAGGAGTTTCATGGCTTCACATACTCCTCCAGATGCTATAATGATTTAAACATTTTATGACACTTCACAGGTATGAGTTTAAAGGCTCAAGGATCAGACACCCTTTTTGAAGCCAGCAGGTGCAGGCACACCGATGTTTTTAAGCAGACAATCTGCCAAAATTCTTACAACCTCAAAATTAAATTCTTTTCATAGGCTTCTCACAGTTGTTTATAAGAATCTGATTCGCCATGTTCTCATCTCTTAATAAAAGCATTTATTAACGCACAAGATGAAAGGTAAGATAAATGATTTTAGGTGCGATATCTGTCCAGTGGTAGCTCAGCTGTTAAAGTACTCCACTTGTAATTGGAAGGTTGTCAGTTCAATCCTCACCACTGTTGGGCCCCTCAGCAAGGCCATTAACCATAAATTGCTCAAGTTGTATTCAGTCATAATTGTAAGGTTTTTTTTTTTTTTGGATAAACGCATTAGTAAATGCCATAAATAAATGTAAATCTACACATTCTTCAGCCGCGTCAATGAGCGAGATCTGCTAAAACTGTAGTTACTCACTTAACCACAACGATACAGATGAAGTTTTGATCTTATTCAACTGAAATCCTTCCCCAAAGTTACAAGACAGTACAATAAATAAACGACTGCTTTAGAAACCATTCTCGACAGGCAGATAAGAAGCAGTACATTTGCCATGCATGGCTAGTTTTGTGAACTCGGTGATTGATGCTTAATTGTACTATTAGAGATAATTAGCTAGTTATTCGGTTAAATATCTAGCTAACCAACTTGCTTTCGAGCAAGTATTGTAGCCGCTAGTCATAGGCTCCAATCTATTAAGCATCTACTACTTAACAAAACCTGCATTAGTAAAATGCATTCAATGTTACATTCTTACATGGCAACATTAAAACTTCACTGCTTAATATACGAATAAATGTTTTTATTATTATTTCAAAGTATTTTCATGCACACTTGAAAATATAGTGTGTAAGCCATTTAAGGACAGACGCAGTATAGAAAGATCATGGGGTGATACTGTCTTCTTCGTCACAAGATAGCCGCTGCGCTTGCTCATGGGCAAGGAACTTTTATTTTTAGCTAGAATTTCCTGGTATCGTTAACTAGCTAGCATTAGTTATGCTAGCATAGATGCAGCCATACATACTGGTGAAAGTTGGTGGTACCAAGTTTATCAAGTTATTTTAACAAATAAAAATGAAGCAAATCAAGTTTAGCACATTTAATTAATCCCAGACTGACAAATTTAATGTGGTAAGGAATAAAATCAAACACGCGCGAGTAAAATCAAATACGATGAAATAACATTTGCCAGCTAGCTAACCTAGGTTAGCAGAGTACTCTGGTTAGCTAGCTTCAACAGAAAGACACCAGCAGTTATAGAGCTAGCTAATTAACGTAATATCGGAAATTAATAGCCATCATAGTTGATTAAAGCAGTGCGATCATGCCTTAATGCGTCTACAATAATCCCCGATGGTTTGTTACTGAAATGTCTCCTAGCTAGTTAGCTAACTAGCTAGATTGTGTGTCATGGTGTAGCTTGACGTTAGCTATCTTGTAAAACTGCACAGCAACCCAAACTCAGTAGCTAGCTAAAAAGCTTGTTATACGTGCTACACATGGTATGTGCTAGACAGAGTCCTCCAGAATATTTAGGTTTGGTAATAATCTTCAGCGATTTGCTGATTACATTGAATGAAAATGTAAAATAATTGTACTCTTTCGCAACAAACTTTCGTCGGACTTCGTTCATTTCGGGCGTTATTGACTCGATCGCTTGAAACTTTCTTAAGTTTGATAGCTACGCATTTAAAAACAAACCGATAGAACAAGCTACAACAAGCAAGCCCAAAAAATGAACATCTTACCTGTTTTGATGTGCATGTCTATATGTTAATCTGCCGATTTATTGAGCTGTGGAAGAGGATTCTTTGCAGCCTGACGACGTCTTGTTGAATGTATTCGTACGGAAGCAACGGTCTAACCGGGTGGAAGTAGTTTAGCGCAAGTTCCGCATTTGGAGGCGCGAAGATGGGCGGGAAATGCAGCTTTAACGTTTTAAAGTGTCCCGTTCATGTTTTAAAAGTTACATTTGGGATCAAATTCGTTTCTATACACTTGCATAAGCCTCTGCACCTGCACCTGCATTATATACACCTGCATAAGCCTCTTAGCAATGATAAAATGTGGTTTTACTGCTAATGAATGTTAGACTGTAGTTTTCATCTGCCAATTAATATAATATTAGAATGGTTTTCAACTGAAATCGAAACAGCAATTTAGCTAGCAACATACAATTCCGGCGATCACTCCCTTGTACATTTTTCATGCTCCCTGTCTAACCAAGGCAAAACGTATTCCAAATACAGCTATTTGAGTAAGATATTTCCACATGTTTGTTCTTGAATTCTGAATTGGAACTATGATGCTATCAATGAAACTACTAATCTGTGTGTAAACAGATACATCTCACTCGCCTCAGACTATAGACGTTTTATATATATATATATATATATATATATATATATATATATATATATATATATATATATATATATATACCCTACAATAAATATTAATTTAGTCTGTCAATATGGGAGCAGTGTTATATTATTAGAATTAATATTTATTGTAGGGTATTGTTTATGTTGCACTTATCATTGTTTAAGACAGACCTTATGTATTTTGTACTTCTAGGTATCAGCATTCATCCCTGTATTCTACAGTATTCTAGTTCATTGGTATGTTTGATTCTAACCTATTGTACTGTACTAGGATTCTATGAGTGAACGACAAAGCACTTTTATAAGTCGCTCTGGATAAGAGCATTCTCTTAAATGCTGTAAATGTAAATGTAATGTGCAAGGATGGCAGATCTAGCTATAACAGCACAGGTAAAATGATAGAGCCAAAAGCTAATACAGACATGAGGTCTCCTTAGAACATCAGCATTCTACTGCTCTCATCCAACAAACTTGAGTGACAAAAAAGAGGTGAAGTGATAGCATCATAACATCCCAGCATCCCAGTTTACCATAACTCTCAATGCCCATGCACCCCCAGATCTACACCTTTATCTAAAATGAGAGGTATTTAATATGCCTGACTGAACAAATTGTTTTTCAGCCTAGCCTTAAATATTGATAATGAGTCTGAGCCTCTAACATTTATCAGAGGGTTATTCTATAGATTGGAAACTTTATAGGAAAAGGCTCTGCGCCCTGTATAAGATTATCTGCATTCTAGGTACTAATAAAGAGCCTGTGCATTTTGATCCAATCAGATGTGGCAGATCCTAATGCACCAAGAGTTCCCTAAGGTACTGTGTGGCAAGACCATAAAGTGCTATGTAGATCAGGAGAAGTATTTTATAATCAATAACTAATTTTATTGGGAGCCAATCTAGTGTAGCTAAGATAGGAGTGAAAAGATCAGACTTTATAGTTCTAGTACAAACTCCCGCTGCTGCATTTTGAATTAACTGGAGCTTGTTTATATAGTTAGTGGTAGAACCCAATAATAAAACAGTACAGTAGTGCAATCTGGAAGTGATAAATGCATAGACTTTTCTGCATATGCCTTTTCTGCATCATGTAATGATAGTATATTTCTAATCTTTGCAATGTTCCTGGGGTGAAAAAAAGCTGTCCTAAAAATATTTATACAAGCTTCAAACAAGAGACTTGGATCTATAATTACACCAAGATCTTTGTCTGTTAAACATGATGTAACTGGGAAACCATCAAGGATTATTATATAATCAGAGCACTTATGTAATCTTAGGGGCAATCGAGGGACAGACACATAGCTGAGAGGAGCAAGATTTATTAAGGGCAAATCCATAATGCGTGTCATGTGAATGGACCAGGATCAAATAGCTAGGAGAGTCACACAAAGAAACAATCACAGTACATGGCTAACAGATTAAGAATTGGCAGACTAAACATAAAACAACAAAACCAAAACAGGAAAATTAAACACAGGGAAACCAGAAAATGAAATTAAACAGGCAAACAAGGTGGTACAAACACAGAAGTGCCACATTCTCAACATCCAGTGTATGATGTCCATTACACATTCTACAGTAACATTATAATATTTTTCCTTTGGTTTGGCCAAAACATACTGTAAAACTGAGTGTCAGCAGTGTAGCATTGGAAATTAACACAGTGTTCAAAAATAATTTCACTTAGAGGTAGCATGTATATAGAAAAATGCATATATAATAAACCTTAGCCTGTTTGAGCAGTAAACTGCCTTTCTATAAGAAGGCTCTCTTTTCATGCAAGCTGGAAAATGATAAGTTTAGTCTGGAACCAAGTGCATATGTCATCACTATAGCACTATTTTTTTTCTCTCAAATTTTTTATTCATTTTTATACAACATCATTATGTGTGCTGTGAAATGTTGAGTCTAAAGACATAAATAATTTGATCAGGGTATGTGTTTGAGGGTTTGGGTTTGAGATTCTGGGTTTGAGGGCATCCCCTTCAGAAATTATAAAGATGGGAGATTTGCAATATAGCTAGGTGCTGTAGCTGATGTGATTGTGCTTCTGTTGTTGGTACCATGCCCCGAGACCTAGGTGGGACCACACCGTGCTTACCATGCTCAAACCTCCCTGAATTGTACAGTGGCGAAATGCTAGAAAAGTTCCGTTAGTGGGGCTGCGTTTCCATGCCTTGTCACTGCTGCCTATGTCTACAGATGCCAGGACGAGCACGTTTTACATGGGTGCAAGAGGGTGTAAGAGGTCTCTGTGCCTCAACAACGCAAGATGGCTCTGTTGATGCAACATGGTGCCATCTCCATTCCCACTCGACACAAAGAGCCCCCATCAATGAAAGAGGACACGGTGTACATGTATAGTTGACAAAAGGGGGCACCATTGCCCTAGGTGGCATAGTGTTTACAATGCCCTGAGCCCTGGGTGGTGTGGTGTTTGCCATGCCCCAAGCCCTGGGTGGTGTGGTGTTTACTGTGCCCCAAGCCCTGGGTGTTGCAGTGTTTTCTGTGCCCTGGGTGGTGTGGTGCACACTGTATCCACCCACACCCCAACCCAGGATCACATGACTTTCGCACTACTAGAATAAGTGCAGTGTGGCTGCATTTCCATGCCTTGCCACCACTGCCTGTGTCTACAGACTCCAGGAGGCATGTGTTTGGTGGAGGATACTGTGACTGTGCCCTCCCTTCCCTAGCCAACAAATGTAAAATTGTAACAGTTCTACTGTTCATAAATATTGGATAAATTATAAGCAAAATTAGGGCATATTTAATTAAAATGTGTAAACCAATTCTGCATAAATATATTATTGAGTGAACTTTTAAAACAATACCTTGGTTGTTGACAATCTTAAAAATGAACTACACTTTTCTCAAGCTATCTATGACTTACTTATAGTTAATCTATATAAAATATTTATAGACATGGATTGCTGTACTCATTAAACCACTTTTTTTTGTGCTACAGATTTTTCTTTTTGCAATTTTTCTGTCCTCCTTAAGGGGAGGATGCAACTATCAGACTGCCATCAATGAAATCAAGCAATACATTTAGCTAACACAAAATAAAACCACTCTTTACCTTATGGACTCTTCACCCAAACAAAACAAAGAAATGCAGGAGAAGTCAAACTGCCATCCTAGCAGATTTAAAAACAAAGACACCACCACAAATTAGTCACCTGTAACTAATTACTGAGGATGCGCTACAGTTTACCAGAAGGACAGTCCTCCCTGATGTTTGTGTGCCATATGTAATGGATTTTTTACTTCTCCCTGCATTTCTCAGCTTTGATGCCTAGGAGAACAAACCACTGAATTTACTTCAGTGCCAGCTGCTGCACACTGAACTGATGTTAACCTAAAACCAGTTCCAAATTTAACCAAAGTCAGGTAGGGTAGAAGTAGGTCTAATTCTTTGCTCTTTTCCAGTTTTGCTGGACGCAGCATGATACTTGCTGTCTTTCTATGTTCAGAATTGGGATTATCTTGACACCCACATAGCTGCTCTGTGGGTATGATCAAATGATTTTTTCAGTGTTTTTTCTCTCTATGCTATTATGATCCATGTGGTATATCTGTGCCTGTGCAGTGGAAATGCTTACTTGCAAAAAATAACTAAATAATAAGAAATTATAAAAAAAAACGCACAAAGAAACTGGCGCTATGTGTTAAAAATGATGTGTTAAACTATATGCCTACAAACTAAAACTACAAAGATGCTGAGCGTGATATAACACTCTATCACATCAATGATGGGTAATGAATAATTCTAGAAGATCTTCCTATGAGATGCTTTATTGGTTGTGGATATTTCATACAGTAGGGGGCAGTGTACCCTCCTACTTGTACGTACTTTAGTGTCATTTTGCAGAAGAAGGTGGAAAGCAAAATAGCTATACCAAGCGTTAAAATGTTTTATAAGTGATAATCTTTTCATTGTACAGATCTCTGTCAATTTTTTCCACAATGTTTCAGCCCTCAGTGTTTTTTCCGGAAGTGGCCCCAATGCAATGTAGTATGAAAGAGGAGTATGAAGACGTTACTCTCACAGAGTGCGGAGTGAAAATAGAGGAGTACGAAACCAGCGTAGATATGAGAGTGGAAGGTGAGTTTTAAAGAGAACTGCAGTTTTGCTGATGTCGTGGTGTATTCACCTGCGTTAGAATCCACATTGCTAAAAGTACGGCTTGCTTCCAGCTAAGCAATAGCCCGTCCTTAATAACAGGGGCTCGCACCCATTGAATTCTGTCTTAGGCCCTCACTTCAGGTAATAAAGAATCTGCGTAAAATGCGTTGTATCTACAGGCTACTCTTTGCTCTAGTATCTACCGTACGGAAGGAATCACGTACCTTTAGGAATCCCAAGTGTTTTTATTTATCATTTATTTATATTTTGCTCATAACAGTTCATTTGATGGTAAAAAGCAGGTTATAATCTAGCATGTGTGTCTGTGGAAAGTCAAATCGTAGAATTAAACGATTATTCTTTTACATTAACGGTCAAGATCCATCAGTCAACTTATGGATTTCTTAATTGGTCGATTTGCAGTTTGTGTTGCATTTGTTTTGTCTTTGCATGACCAGTAGACATAAATTTCATAGTCAGAAAATGCCCAAAATCAGTGCTTTTTTATGTCAATGTTAAAATGTAATTTTGCTTATTTGTGTTGGATCCTATTTGTACATCTATATCAGAATTGAGAAAAATATTATAATTGACAGAATATATCTAATATCAGGACTGTAGGAGAAAGGGAAAAGACAAACAAGATAATGATTTACAGAAAGTGCAAATTCAAGCTTGACATGCGGTTTTGTATGGGCTGTTAAGAGTGTTGTCTACAGGTTGTTTTCTAAGTTTTAGAAATTGAGAGTCTCTGCTAAGTAATGTAATAAAAGGATTGGTCACAATTATAAGAAAGCTTAAAATGGGCCTGTGCAGTGAAAATCATGCGGCAGTTAAATTCCAAATGAAAAGCCACTACTACTAGTGGTAGAACAGTAGAATAGTAGTAACACACTCCTCATTACAGATCCTAATAAATCTAATTACAGATTAAATATTTTAAATAAAACCTTAAAACAAGGAGGTTCTTATTTGATTAACAAGTCATCATTTTGGAAAGCCTAGTACATAGAACTCTATTTTAAAGTCACTTTCTTTCTTTGTGCCATTTGTTTAATTGAAAAAAAAAGATTATACAGGAAAAGATCCATGAGTGAGACTAAAATATTTCTTTAGACTTCACACAGTAAGATTTTATCATTGAGTCTTTGTATCTAAAAGTTAAATTGTGTTTATGATGTGTTCCATAAAGAAATTCAAAGAATCAACTCTTTGTATCACCTTTTGATTGCCATTTTTGTTTTAGGTATTACAGTGCAACTGAAAGATGAAGTAGATGACCAGAGTATATCAGAGGAAACACGAAAAGATGCAGAGATCAATGAGGAAGCCATTAATCAAAACGTTCAGACAGTTATCTTTTCAGCCGAGGCAACAAATCAAGAGAGGAATACTAGAAAGATCTACTACTGCTCTCAATGTGACAAAACTTTTGCTAGGCTACAGTTTTTAAAAACTCACCTAAGAAGACATACTGGAGAGAAGCCTTACGTTTGCTCACAGTGTGGCAAGACTTTCTCTCATCAAGCTACATTAACAGGTCATCTGAGAACCCATACAGGAGAAAAGCCCTATCACTGCTCTCAGTGTGGGAAGAGTTTTGCCCTTTCAGGATCATTAAAGCTGCATGAAAGAATACACACTGGAGAGAAGCCTTTCAATTGCTTTCAGTGTGGAAAGAGTTTTTCTAGACATGAATTTTTAAAAAAACATCAAAGAATGCATTCAGGAGAGAAGCCTTTTTGTTGTTCTCAGTGTGGGAAAAGGTTTTCACATCCAAGCTCACTGAAAGATCATGAAGGAATGCACACTGGACTGAAGCCTTACAGCTGTTCTGAATGTGGGAGAAAGTTTTCTCACCCGAGTTCACTAAAGGTTCATGAAAGGATCCATACTGGTGAGAGGCCATACCACTGCTCTCAGTGTGGGAAAAGCTTTTCTCACCTTACATCACTGAAAATCCATGTGAGAATCCATACCGGAGAGAAACCCTATCATTGCTCTCAGTGTGGGAAGAGTTTTTCTCATGCAGGCCTTCTGAAAGGCCACCAGAGAGTGCATACTGGAGAAAAACCCTATCATTGCTCTCAGTGTGGGAAAAGTTTTTCTCAGTCAAGTGCTTTAAAAGTCCATCAGAGGAGCCATACTGGAGAGAAGCCTTACCAGTGCTCTCAGTGTGAGAAGAATTTTTCTCATCCGGGTTCCTTAAAAGTTCACCAGAGAAAACATACTGGAGAGAGGCCCTACCAATGTGATCAGTGTGGGAAGAGCTTTTTCAGATCAGGATACTTAAAAGTACATCAGAGAATACATAATGGAGATAAATGATTTCATACTGATGACTGACTAATTATTATATTAAATATAGATACTTTTATTTATGACTGCTTTTATTTTATTGACTGCTGTAAAAAATAATGGCAATAATTAAATTTGATTGGTCTTTTTTCAGTAGTTGATTTGGTAAGTTTTTTTTTTTTCTTTATCAGTATCACATAGAATCACTACCACAAAATTGAGTGCTGTAGGATATTTAGAATAAAAAATCACTACATTCTACCATTATTCATTATGAATGTTGTTATGAAAATATATGCATGATTTTACTTTTATTTAACAAACTCTTAGAGCTGTTAGCTGCAATGTTGTTACAGAAAAAATCACAGTATATTATACAATGAAGAAAAGGTTACTTCTCTGGTGGTTAAAAAAAAAATCAGGTATGAATTTCCCCCTCTAATACAGCATATTTGTGGTGCAATATCCAATTAATATCCAAGGAGCTATATTTGTTTTCATAAACAAATTAGTTAAAAGTGAAGCAAATATAATTTTACTTAAATCAACTTTTGTAAAGTTGGAATGCCCTAGCCAACAAATGCCATGTGCAAAACTGGAAATGAGAAACAGCAAGATGTAGCTATATGAATAAAAATATGTTAAGACTCATCATTCAATACAAAGTAATTTTAGTGTATTCACATAAAGTTTTATATACTAACAAATCCTCTTCCAGACATTAAGCATAAGATTGAAGAAATTTATGCCTTAAATTACCAGTGGTATTCCATTCCATTCCCGGTACATGTCAAAAGTATGCAGATTATAAAACAACAAAAAAGTAATCTGATTTTTAGTTAAAGCCTGTGTCTCCATACTTGGGATGCAACTTTCTTAATTTCTTAAGAGAACATGTAGAACTGCTTTTTGAATCGGGGGCCTTAGTCAGCATCTTTTGACTAGAGTATTGGCTCTATTCATATTCTACCACAATATAAATCTGTGCTCTGAGATGTTGGAGACCAGATCTCATTTTGATATTGAAGGAGACACCTGGAAAATGTTTGTACAGCAGAGAGAAAAGGACATTTGGTTTATGAGGCACTTAATCAAAAATCCAGTTGTTTTTTTTATATCTCCAACCTTATAGAAATGTTCCATTGATGTGATGCATTTCATAATAAGGGTGCATAGTGGTGTTGTGCAATGGGATTAAAGTGGGCCTGGGGTGGGTATTAGGTGCTAGGGGACATTCCTGAATGGTAATAATGGAAGTTGAACAACTAGAAATTAAAAAGCTAACATTTATTACAGGTTAATAAACTTGTTATATCAAGCTAAATGTTGAGAATATGAAAAAGCTTATTTGGTTCTGTATTAACTATGCACATCAACAATTAAATGAATGTATTAGTCATGGAATTATTAATAAAGCAAAGTTTTCTACATGACAGACATTTTTGCTCATTGTCAAGGGTGGCAATTTATGTTTAACCATTTCCTTTTATCAAAAGTTAGTTTCTGACTTATTGGATGTTGTCTTTTGTTGGATGGATATTTGTAGCATAAGGAACACTCAACTCACAATGGTGTGATTAACATTTTCTACTGTCTAAATTATGTATGGACCAACCAGTGATCAGAATGCAGTAGAGGCTGACAAACTGCATGGCATCATAGATGCGATAAACTATAATTGTACCCCTTTAACATGTACCTGTAAAGGTGGTGTGCTTGGTAAATTGCCAGTGAACTCAGGTACAAGTTAAGTGTTTCTAGCACAGAGGCCAGTGAGTGTACTCTACACAGTTGTACATTTAACAAGCTTTGTTTAATACTTGGTTTGTTGTATGTTTATAACTAAGCTTCATTTGGGTGCAGGCTTCATTTTGGTCTCTGTAGATTTGCAGATTCATGTTGAACACAGCAGTAAATGTGAGCTCTGGAATACCATTCTATCCCTTACAAATAATTTTATTTTTCTTTACCATTTGTTTAAACGTCATGACAAATAAAATGCCCTTCACACATTGTTTGTCTCTGGCTAAAAAAATGTGATATTTGGAATAGAACTACTTCACCCCTCTAAATTATGTTAATCCAAGCATTGTGGATTTGCTAAACAGATGGTGTTTGGCTGGGGAGGTGAGTAGCATGCTAGTGATTATTCTGTACCTTTTTTAAATTTACTTTTAACTAATCAGTGATTGACATTATCTATTTTCCAGAAATGCCAGACTCTGCCCTGGATATGATATGTGCAGAGATTTTTAGTGTAGAGATGTTAATGGTGAATAGCCTTTTAAATGTTTCAGCAAACAATCTATATACTAAGCATACAGAATGTTGTCAGCAAGTTAAGTCTACGTCTAATATTCATATATTTATCACATTAATAGAAATCTTAATTGTAAGATATTTGGTTGTTATGTTTAGCCAAATGTTCATGCAGCACCAGTATTCATTACATTTTATAAAGGCATAAATAGCAAGTAAAATTGTGCTTTTACTGGTTCGGAACTGAAAAGCAGTGCTTTGTTCAAGCTAGTTAAATAGTTGTTTTGTGAACTAGATTCTTGGTAAAGTGTGCAATAAGATATCAGTCATGAAGAAATTAACCTATAAGTTTAATGGAGGTTTGTCATTATTCTCCTGTTTTACATTTGCCATTGTTCCTGTTATTGCTGATGTGGGAGGGTGAAGGCTTGCCTGGAGAAAGCTTGCATATCGTGCCTTCTTTCATACCCCACAGGTGCACAATTAATAGTGCTCTCAGTAACACTTGGATAAATACTATTATCTTATATAAATTACGTTAAAGGGACATTCCAGGCTAATAGTAACCTAATCTCTGTCTAACAAACTAGAAAACTCTGTATTTTCTCAGTACACAGTCATACATTATTTATTTACATAAAGTTACAGTTAGCCTGGAATACCCCTTTAAATAAGATGTAGGTAGACATATGATAAACTAAACATGGTAGGCAAGCTGCTGTCTGTCACAAATGGCCACCTTCCTCACGTCCCTGATGTCACGGTTTTCCTGTCTTCCTGCACTCCCTGGTTCTATGCCTTAGTTTCGTTTTCTCTGCCCTCGTCTGTTGCTCGATTCCACTCCTTGTTTAAGTTTCTGCTGTTCCCATGTTCACCTGTATCTGTTTTAGTGTCTGATTGTCTTGCTTATTTAAGCCCTGTGGTTTTGTCTTCCGGTTGTTGGTTATTATGGTAAGTTATGTTTCTCTGTCAGGTTTGCCTTATGCCTGTGTTACTGTTGTCATTACTTTGGTTTACTCCTGTCGTGTGTGTGTGTGTTACACCTTTGCCTCTGTTTGTTTTACCATTCATGTTTCCTTCTTTAATAAACTGCCTCCTGCATTTGTGTTCTACCTCTGCCTATTCCTGGTGGGATCGTAACACTGTCCTGTTTTTTGCATCCTGCATTTTCCTTTAATTTAATTTATCCATGTGATTCCTGGAAAATTAAGATTATAATTTGCATATTAGTTGCAATTGTGATGTCTCTGATGTGGTAACATTAGAAAACAGTATAGAGTGTAGTGCTTAGGTTGAAGATTACAGAGCTTCTAAAGTCTATAGTAGCAGTATGTTCTCAAGCTCACACACAAAGAAGATCCCAGTGCTAAACTGCATACAGGGTAATTTAAGTCACACCCACAAACCAAAGTTCCACTGAATGTAAGTCTATACTTGGTTAAATGTGGAAGGACTAGTGTGCCAATTATTCATGTATAGTTGGAATAGCAATCATTAGGATGCAACTTTTTAGTGAAATGTTAACACAAATGCCACAGTGTTTCATCATCATTTCAGTGAATCATTAACACAAGGATCATCTTAACACTTGCAACACTATGCTAGGCATTATGACCTGCTGCCTTAAGTGATCTTAAGACAAACCTGTTTCAGAATGATGCTGCTAATTTCTACTTTACCCATGCCGTCATGTGCTTCTGCAGGATGGAGGTGGTTGAGACGCTCTATTTTAAGGTTTTTTTTTGTTTTTTGTTTTTTCTTGCCTGAGAACAGCTACTCTCAGTGCAAGCCCTCAACTGCATCTTCAGGTCGCTGGGATTTTTACACTTTACACAAAAAGAGGCCACATGGCCCTATAAACTTCTTTACATTCGTCACCTGCTAACAAAATCCTAAAATTTTATTACTGATGCTAAAGCACCAAAGAAATGTTATAAAGCAATATACACAGTCTAAAAGTGCACTTATGAAGAGCACAGTCCTTCTGGAATACTACTGATACAATGTTCAATCATATGTAAAAATCATATATATGTAAAAAAACAACAACATATATACACTGCCTGGCCAAAAAAAAGGTCACCACCTGGATTTAACTAAGCAAATAGGTAAGAGCCTCCCACTGAATACTTACTGCATGATTGATTATGTTTCAGCTGGCAACAAGTTATTTAACTCTAACTGATGCAGTGAGTAGCTTCTCATTTGTTAAACAACCATGTCAAAAGACACATCCTGTGGTCGTGGAAAAGATGTTAATCTATTTCAGAAGGGTCAAATTATTGGCATGTACCAAGCAGAGAAAACATCTAAGCAGATTGCTGAAACTACTAAAATCGGGTTAAGAACTGTCTAACGCATTATTAAAAAGTAGAAGGACAGTGGGGAAACATTATCTTCGAGGAAGGAATGTGGTCAGAAAAAAATCTTGAATGATCGTGATTGGCGATCACTTAAATTTGTGGTGATATCAAATTGTAGAAAAATAACAGTAGAACTCATAAGTTTAATAGTGAAAATAAGAGCATTTCCACATGCACAATGTAAAGGGAGCTCAAGGGATTGGGACTAAGCAGCTGTGGAGCCTTAGGAAAACCACTTGTCAGTGAGGCTAACTGTCAAAAATGGCTTCAATTTGCTAGGGAGGATAAAGATTGGACTCTGGAGCAATGGAAGAAGGTCATGTGGTCTGATGAGTCCAGATTTACCCTGTTCCAGAGTGATGGGCACATCAAGGTAAGAAGACCGGCGGCTGAAGTGATGCACCCATTATGCCTAGTGCCTACCGTACAAGCCTGTGGGGGCAGAGCTATGATCTGGGGTTGCTACGGTTGGTCAGGTCTAGGTTCAGCAATGTTATGTGGCCAAAGAATGAGGTCAGCTGACTACCTGAATATATTGATCAACCAGGTTATTCCATCAGTGGATTTTTTTCTTCCCTGATGGCATGGGCATATTACAAGATGACAATGCCAGGATTCATCGGGCTCAAATTGTGAAAGAGTGGTTCAGGGAGCATGAGACATCATTTTCACACATGGATTGGCCACCACAGAGTCCAGACCTGGACCCCATTGAGAATCTTTGGGATGTGCTGGAGAAGACTTTGCGCAGTGGTCCAAATCTCCCATCATCAAAAGCTTGTGGAAACAATGCCACAACAAATGCATGCCGTAATCAAAGCTAAAGGCGGTCCAACAAAATATTTTATATATACATATATATATTGCACTTCTTGATTGTATGTTTTTGCTGGTGTTAAAATTGTGACAGTGTCTGTCTCATTAATGCCTTTTTACATTACATGTCCTAAGAACCCCTAAACATGCACTTTTTACAATACATGATTTGTAATTTTCTACAAGTACATAACATTCTTCACTGATTTTCCACCACACTATTAAAGATCTGCACCCTTCAAAAACATTAGAACAACCATAAACTTGCACCAACATTAAAAATCATACAGAAATCCTTTAAGGTGAAAGAGATGCAGTGTAGCAGTTGCTGAATGAACTGAAACACTTTGCATTCCTAAAGTTTCAAGGCTTTTAAATTAGTTAAGTACTATTCCAGTGTAACTTCAGATTCAATGTATTTCCTATTTTTCATCACGAAACTAAATCAGGAAAAACCTTTGCCTCCAAGAAGTGCTCCCTTTGTCCTGAATACATCAGTAGGGACTTATCCAGTTCCATAAAAATGGTCACCCTCTCAATGCCTGTGTATGTGATCACCGCTTGTGTTATATGTGAGTGCCAGTGTCTTCAGTGTTCGTCAATAAACGTCTGTCTCTGTCGAGCGATTCTGTACGTCCTGCTCCTTGTCCTGTGTCACTCAGGCCGTTAAACAAAATGCATTTATGACCACAATTTTTGAAATTCTCTCCTTGTTGCCATTAAAACTGTGCATCTCAAAATTTCTTTTTTTTATGACACCGTTGTATTTCACTATTACAAAGGTATACCACTATATTTGTAATACACTATTTCTTCCTTATTTTTTCACCTTTAATCTCACCCTCTTATTTACAGCTCATTAGATCCAAGACCATCTGTGTCACCAAAGTCACAAATTCCTCCAGTTTCCCATAATCCATGATGTCTTTGTGCTAAGGTACATTGCACATGGCGGCAGATATGCCGCAACTGTGGGATGAGGAGGTGCAAATGGGATAGCAAGAAGAAAATATCCGCAAGAACAGAGACAGACTGCACACAACCTAAAAGATGCTGGTGCCCTTAAAGATTTATGAGACTCTGCCAGTAAAGCAAGAAAAGTTTATCCAAGCTCTGATCATGACCTACATGTGAATTTGCAAAACATCTTTTACATCAATTAACATATTTTTCCATTGTGCCACCTGCCATGCAGTAGACACCTGAATGACAAAAACCAAACTGCCATTATACAATGGAAATTCAGCAGTGACTGCTGAAAAACGCATGTTGTAGTTAAATAATCATTAATCCAGAAGTTAAAGGGATACCAGACAACTTTATAACAAATTGATTGTTATTGTATACTACATCCAATACATTCTCCTCAGAATGTCTTGTGCCAAAAAATGAAAGATGGCAACCCTGCTTTTGTTTTGCACATTACTCTCTTTTGTACACTTTATAAACTTTTTTATCTGTATATACAGTGTACAGTGTTGCTTCAATAATCTTGAATGTTTTACATGTATTATTCTAATGTACCCACTCAGAGATTATGAGCTGCTAGTAACATCTAAAACCCCAACAAAGAGCAGACGGAGACCTACATGGAGGAAGTATGGAAGGAGGGATAAAGCCACATCTAGATCTTGACAAGCCCAGTCAGCACAGCCACACCACTGCTCTGAGCCCTGTTAGACAGAATATGATCCTGATTCTGCCCCACAAAACAGTAGCCTCATGCCCCGCAGAACACCAGAAACACACATTCCATGCATTCATCTGTGGACCTTTTCCAGTTGTTTTTATCCAAAACAAGCATGCAACAAAAATGGGCAAGAAGTAAAAGTGGGCTGAGGTTGAAGTTGAGTAACTCTACAGATTCCTTGGTCTCCTCATATATAGCGCATTGGTGTTACTGCCAAATGTCCAAGACTACTGGAGACACAGCCACATCTTGACTGTCCTGTTTTCAGACACTATCATGACAAGACACAGAATCAGGGCATTACTATTGGGCATCCACCTCAATGATCCAGAAGATCCAGAAGAGGATGCAAAAAATGACAAGAAAAAGGGAACACCACAATTTGATAAGGTGTTCAGAGTCAAGCCTCTTCTTGATGACATTCACAATGCCTGCAAACCTCATTACCACCCAAGAAAGGAACTGGCACCCCGATGAGAGAATGGTGGCAACTAAGGCTAAAACCGGCATGACCTAATATTTGAAGGACAAAATGGTAAATCAAGCTTTTCGTCTTAGCTGAGTCAAGCAATGTCTACACCATCAATTTACATTTACATTTACAGCCTTTAGCAGATACTCTTATCCAGAGGGACTAATAAAAGTGCTTTGTCATTTACTCATAGAATATCCTAGTACAGTACAGTAGGTTAGAGTCCAACATACCAATGAACTAGAATACAATGAACTACAATGAACTAGAATTGTAGAATACAGGGATCAGTGCTGGTACCTAGAATACAAAATACATAAGGTCTATCTTAAACAATGATAAGTGCAATAAACAATAAGTGCTAGAGTTTGTTAAACATAATAAAAAATACCCTACGATAAGTACTAAATTAGTCATTCAATATGTGAGCAGTGTTGGTTCTCCTTTAAATATTCTACAAATAGATGGGTCTTCAGTCTGCGTTTGAAGACTGCAAGGGACTGCAAGTTGGAGTTCATTCCACCATCTTGGAGCCATTCGATTCTTGTTGTCCATGAGTCCTTGAAGCAAGGTATTTCAAGCCAAGCCGTACGGATCGGGCTTTGACCATTGACCTAATGAATGAAGGGGGTGGTCCATTTTTGGCTTTAAACTTGTATATTGGCATGGACTGTCATATGATGCTGTCATGGATCTCATTCGGCCATCATTTCTTGGGTCTGGATACTATATTTATATGGAAAGTTTCTACACAAGTCCCCCACTGTTCCTTGACTTGGCCAGCATGAAGTTTGGAGCCTGTGTTTCTTACAGGGTCAGTTGAATAGGATGTCCCACTGGGAGAGCAAATGCCCTCACCAGAAAAGCAAAAAGAGGCACAGTAAGTTGAATCAGTGAGGGTGCCCTGGACTTTGTGAAGTGAATGGACACATGAGAGGTGTTTGTGTGCTCCACAATTCATCCTGCAATTTCTGGTGAGGTAGTGAAGAGGAGCATGAAGGATGGAGATGGACACTCCCTGAAAGACATTCCCTGCCCAGTCATCGCCTACAATAAGAACATGGGTGTGGTTGACTTATCGGACCAGCTCCTCCAGTAATACTCTACCCACTGCAGAAGTGCTTGCTGGTATCATACAATGTTCCTACACTTTATGGACATTGCAACAACAAATGCCTACATCCTGCACTGTGAGATCAGCAAGACACAATGGGCCCAGTACATAACTCACAAGAACCTCCTGGTTGAAATGGTGTCCCAACTGTGTGGAGTGGACAAGATAGGGGTTCCCATCAACAGGAGCACTTGCCATGTTTCTGTTATCATTGCCAAGGTTACAGATACTAGTGAGAAGGCCGCCAGACCCGCCAATGCTGCCTCCAAGTGGACAAAAAAAGAAAGCTCATTCCTTGGAAGTGCAAATCCTGTGCAAGGTCTCTGCGTCACAGTTAACAGAAACTGCTTGGAGGAGTGGCACAGATTTGGAAAAAAAGAAGAAAAAAAACCCTATGGCCACACCAGCATTTTGATGTAAATAATTGTATATAGTTTAATTTACTCTCAATTTTACATTTAAATATTCTTGTTTGCAACCTGTTTCTATTTTCAGTCTTTGAAATGCTTTTTTATAGTAAACATCCTTTTTCAAATCTGATTTTATGTATATTTTTGTGGTTTTTGGGTCCTATATGATAAAGTGTAATAAAGTATGTCAAAGTAAAAAAAAATAAAATTTCAGGTTATATAGGTAATACTGTGCTGAAAAAAAGATACCAAACACTGGCATAGTAAAGATTATTTAAGGTGGTGCATAAAGGCAAATTCAGAAGTATTAATGCAGAATATTATTATTATTATTATTATTATTATTATTATTATTATTCTGATTATATTATTCACGTTACACAGATTTGGTACAGAGCTGCACAGTCACTGCCATCTAAGATTACTGTAAAACTGTGCCTATGTATGAAATGCAGATCACTTTACCCTTGTAGAAACCATTAGTCAAGCACACTCTTAGATACAGTAGGTTACTACTGCAGGCATCATAATCAAGTCCTATAAGGTGTAGTCTGTAATGGTATGTGCTACACAATTCAGACCCAGTGTAGAAGTGTTTTCACTAGCAGTCTGCTGGATTCCCTGATCAGAAAATTAGAATTCTTCCCAATGTACTTTTCAAAACTCATGAACCATTTTCTTCCAGATTTTATTAGGCCAGACTACATGCCATCCAAAATGCTACACTGTGACAAACATAATCAAAAACATCTGCAATCATGACACTGTAAAGGAAATATTTTTACAGTAGTTTGTTGTTCACACATTCAGACTCAACAGTGTGCCCCCAAAATGGTTCATATAGAGTACCATATACTTATTCAGTAGACAGTGGTTATACCCAAAATCACAACAGTGTTTTATGATTTTAACCAAACTTGCAATTACCACACATATTTACCACCATAAATATACATAAAGACTACAAATAGCCTATGCAAAGATGGTGACATATTGTTAAGAATTTGCACAATTACTTAAGAAAAATCCTGTTACACAATTGCAGTGTGTTACAGGATCCACAATTATAATTATGTTAATAGAAAAAAGCAAAATAAACTAAATTTGCTAGTACAGACTCCTAGGCTAGCATATTTCTATCTTGAGGGATTCAAATGCTGGCAGTACAGGAAAAAGAGAGCGCATATAGGCTGAAAAATCTCATTTTAGCACAAAACAAACCCACAGTTTGTTATTTAAAACATTAAATAATATTAAATGTTTAACCAGCCAAACCCAGTGAAAAATATGCTGCTACAACCTGTTTGAAATGTATCATCATTTTCAAGTGGGGCAATTGTTGCCTATTGCCTATTGCATCTTTTTTACTGGATTGAAAGAAGTTTGCCAAACAGTGTTAGGAAGATTACAGCCAATTAGAGTTCAATAGCATAAAAACCCTTGACAAATAACTTTCATATACAAAGGTCATTATGATATAACGTAATTATTGCAAAAATTAATAGGCGTGGAGGTTTCACTGTAATAATAATTTTCACTATGAATAGTACACATTAGGATAAGATACTAGTGGAGTAAATATCGTGCTTTTGTTTTGGAATTTGTAGACAGGAAGTTTTTGGTTTCGTACTGCGCTCACGTAGTAAGCAATGCTAGCTAGTTGGCTAATCTTTTAAAAAGGAAAATATCATAACTTACCTGTTATCCATTAGCTGTTCAGTTTTCTAGGTAGCAATGGATAAACAACAGTTACCGAGAACAGAAGCTCAAGGTACATATTGTCTGGCCTCTGTACACTGAAGATCACTTCATTTCACGTTGTTATTTATGCCAGCTAGCTAGCGAATCGGTAACGTCAAGATGGGGATGTGTTGCTACGCTAGAAAGTGAACAAATTGTCTCGAAAACTTCTGCCTAAAATACTGAAAGATTGGAGTGTATTAGGCAGACCTTTTTAGTATATGGAAAAAGACTTTGGCTGGAATGAAGTAATAATTGATTTATGTATTTTAACGGAGTGTACTTGTTAGTTTGGCTTCGTGACTTATGAGCTTTCGTGTTAGGGGTTAAATATGGCATGCACTGTACAAGTTGCATTAATCTAGTTAATGTATTTTATTAATAGCTGTATGAAGGTTGAGTAAACTTTAAAACAACTTCAAAATAATTTCATCGTATTTTTATTTTTTAATCTATTACATATACAGATGTATAGAATATATATGTTCACTTGTAGATCATTTTATATTGAGCTTTTTTACCACAGTATTTGGAGATTTAGACATATTTGCATTTTCCAATTAATAAAGCAGCATATATTTAATGCAATTATTTGTCTGTTTTCCCTGTAGGCTTCAGACTACCCCTTTCCTCTTTGCGTCTTCTGGTTCCACCTTTGCACCTGATGTCTGCATTTATGTGGCAAGTTCTACAACAGAAAAATGTACTGCATTATGGGAAACTGGAGGAGTTTGTGTCCATGGTTACAGAAAATGTTCCACAATTGATGAGTTACAGACAAAGAGCACAGCTCATACTGGGTTTGAGGGCGAGGGTGAGTGTACACAGCATAATTCTTTTTTTTTATACTGAAGGCTGGTTCCCATACCTAGATTAGTTGTAATACTAGGAAACCAGCCCTGTATTTTTCACATACATTATGTATTATACAGGTCAGGCAGTAAGTCCACAGTCATTACATCATCTTAATTGTCCATCAAACCTTTAGTTGATTAGTTGATCTAGCTGTTGAGATTAGTTGATCAGCCTCTTCGAACAGAGGTCAGTTGCATCGGCAAGTAGTAGGTGTGTATATGTCTTGCAATAATGTGTATATGCATGTACACTCTCTGCTGGCCACTTTATTAGGTACACCTTTCTAGTACTGGTTTGGATCCCTTTGGTCTTCAGCACTGCCTTCATTCTTCAACAAGGTGCTATGCTAGAAACATTCCTCAGATTTAGCTGCTGTAGCTTTAGTTGCCTGTTCTTGGCCGACAGGAGTGGCATCTGGTGTGGTCTTCTGCTGCTGTAGCCCATCTGCTTCAAGGCTTGACGTGTCGTGCGCTCAGATATGTTCTTCTGCATACCTCGGTTGTAATGAGTGGTTATTTGAGTTTCTGTTGAGTTACTGCTGCCTTTTTATCAGCTTGAACCAGTCTGACCATTTTCCTCTGAACTCTGGCACCAACAAGACATTTTTGCCCAGAGAACTTTTGCTCACTGGATATTTTCTCTTTTATATTTTATATATGGATATTTCCTCTCTTAATTCACATTTCTTTTCCATTCTCTCATTCTGAGGCTTGGTTTGAAGTTCAGCTGTTCAGCAGGTAGTCTTGACCATGCCTAAATGCACAGAATTGCTGCCAGGTGGTTGGCTGACATACACATACACACACATTCATACACACACTGTTCCCCATAAGCATAATCTGGTATTACTTAGAAGGACTTACATATCACACCCAGTGTATTCCTGGATGTGCTAGCCTATTAGTGATGACTCACCATGTTTCATAACTTCATCCATCCCACCAAACATAGCTACAGGTAGACCTGAATGAGTATGGAGGTAAAACTGCAGAAGTCAGAGAACTTGGGGGTGCATAATACAGCAAAACAATATCACATAACAAAAATATATAATCACCAGACATTTTCATATTCTTGATACCTAGTATTTCTGAGGTCGAATGGTCATTTTCTTCCTACCAGTAGAAAGTAGCAAAAATATTTATGAAAGTGATTTTTTTTTCTATAAAGTAAAAAAACTATTTAAGAGGGAAAAGGATGAAAAATCAAACTGAAGAAACTGAAATTAAATGACCTAAATTGAAATAAAAAGAAATAAAGTAAAAGAATAGGCTTATGTCCACTGATTTGGGAGATGCCATTTTAAAGCAGCAATAAGTGATTTTCTCTATAGGTGTTTTGTTGCACTCTGTACTGACACCTATTGTTTTTTGTTTTGTAGCAGAGTGTTTCTGATGCCCCCAATGTTATGGAGAGATTTAGACAATATCATTTACATTATTACACATGATTGCAAAGTATACCAAATGCATAGATGATATTGCGTTCCTGACCATAAATGGGTAAAATAACATTTTCTTGCTGTAACTTTGGTAATATTAGACATTTTTCTAACAAAACAATGCTATGGATTGATACTACTTAGCATTTTAATTATTAAAGATGCAAAGGTTAGTGAGGTTAGAAGACTAACTAGGTGCTGGTGCTCGATTCTGTCAGCCATGCTAGAATTTTTAGAGTACAACTCAGTGGTCGCTCTACCTTCAACCAGGTCTGCTGTGTTTTTGCATACATTGTCAGTGATATCAGATTAAGACATACATCTCAAGAAGTAGATAATAAATGCCCAATGATATGGCTCATATACATTAACTCAGGGCCCATTTTTCCTTGCTAACCCTGGATTGGAGTAGGCAAACACCAAATCACCATGTCAAATTTCATATATTAGTTGCTTTTGATCAATTGCTTAACAATAAACAGCCAAATCAAACCTTATGATACTAAGGTCAGAATGTTTACTAAGACATGTTTAAGTAAGGAGTGTAATAATATGTTTAGTGAGGTTGTAATGTACTAGGTACTGGGGGCAAGACCATTCAGTGCTTTGTAGGTCATTAGAAGTATTTTATAATAAATACGAAATTTTACTTGGAGACAATATAATGTAGCCAAGATAGGAGTAATGTGATCAAACTTTCTAGTTCTAGAACTTTGGCTAATGCACTTTGAACATGCTGGAGCTTGTTTAGGCACTTAGTGGTGCAGCCAGATAGTAAGGCATACAGTAGTCCAATCTTGAAGTGGTAAATGCGTGTCATAGCATTTCTGATTCATGTGAAGGGAGTATGTTCCTCATCTTGCAATGTTCCTGAGGTGGAGAAAGGCGGTAATAGAAATATTATTTACATGAGCTTCGAATGAGAGACTGGGATCCATAATCACTCCAAGAGCTTTAAGTTTTGAAGAAGATGTGATTGGGAGACCATTGAGGTTCATCAAGTAATTAGAGAGCGAGGTCCTAGCTGTTTGTGGGCCTAACAGAAGCACTTCTGTTTTGTAAGGATTAAGTGAAAGAAAATTTCTTCAACATCCAGTGTCTGATGTCACTTACGTACTCCTCAGTAATACTAAACTGATGATACTCAGCCAAACCAGAGGACACATCACTATGGCAGTGGAAACTAGCACAGTATTTACGTATAATATCACCTAGAGGTAGCATATATAAAGAAAAAAGCAGAATCCTTAGAACAGATCCATGTGGGACACCATACCTAACATTGTATGCTGAAAAGTTTCCATTCATGTTGACAAACTGGTAGCAATCAGATAGATCAGATTTAAACCAGGAAAGGTCTGTTCCGCTAATCCCAAAACCATTTTCAAGTCTATCTAGTAAAATGTGTCTATGGTGTCAAATGCTGCACTCAGATCAAGCAATATAAGTAAAGAGACATAGCCCTTGTCAGAAGCAAACAACTCCTCATTAACTACTTTAATCAGTGCTATCTCTTTACTGTGATGAGGCCTAAACCCTGACTGAAAGACTTCATGTATTTGGATCTGATTTCAGGTATTAGCTTAGCTGCTGAGCTACAGCTTTTTCTAGAATCTTGGAAATAGGAAGGTTCGTGATTGGCATGACGGCTGATAGGTCGAAATTAGATTTTTTGTTAAGTGGTCTGATTACTGTTCTTTTGAATGACTTAGGTTTGTAGCCAAATGTTCAAAGAGGAGTTTATTAAATTTAGTAAAGGCTCAGTTAAAGTGTGTGTGCAGCAAATCTAGTAAGCAAGTGCAAGATTTTGAGAGTGAAATCAGAGATGTAAATTCAGGCCCATGGATAAGAGTAAAGGATTCTAGAGTCTTTTTTTTTTTGGCTTGGTTGTTCTGATCTCTAAGTAGCTGCTCAGTGTCACATTAATACTCTGAATGTTATCTCCAATATGTTAAATTTTCTCGTTGAGAAATTGAGAAAACTAATGAACTCATTACTACTATGGGATGTTGTAATCTGAGCATTGGTGTCAGTTTTATTCCTAGTTAGATGTGCAATTGTGTGTAAATTAAAATTTAGGATTATTTTAATTTTCTATTAGGGTTGAGAGATAACATATTCAAGCATTAATAAGTGTGTGAGTGTGATCATTATACCAAGGTACTAATTTTATGTACCTAATTTTTTATTCTTAAGTGGTGCAAGATCATTGAGTGTGCAGTGAAATACTGATTCTAAGTGAGAGGTTACTATATTGTGGCTCAAACATAGTTCAAATGAAAGGAGGGAATGGTCTGAGATGGAACTAGACTGGGGTAGTATGACTGTTCTCTGTATCTGCACGTATGTCAGTACTAAATCAAGTGTGTTTTTCCACCAGAGAATGTGGGTTCTCTTATACATTGGGTGAAACCAATTAACTAATATAGAATTAAAGGCCCATCTGAGAGGGTCTTGGGCACTATTCACTAGTTGAATGCTGAAATCACCAACAATAATAACTCTTTCTACTAGAGTGACTAGATTAGATTAGAAATCTGCAAACTCATTAATAAATCCTGAATAGGATCCTGGTGGCCTGTAGATACCAATAAGTGGAAGAGGCTGGGCAGGGTCTTATCGCTGGCTACATTGTATATGTTAATATAAAAACAAAAAAACAAAACTAAATCATGACCAGCTTTCTGGTTTACAGCTAATGTGTCGTTATAAATATTTGCAGTGCGGCCAGTTAGATTAGGGCAGTGTACATAACTGTAGCCAGGAGGACATGCTTCATTTAAAGCTATGTACTCATTTGGCTTGATCCAAGTTTCTGCTAGACTGAGTATATTAAATCTAAGATCTGTGAGGATTTCATTTATCATGAGTGCTTTAGGTGTTTACATGTTAGATTAGTTAGCCAACTACCTGTTGAAAAAACAGGCAGCTCTGATGTCCTTTTTCCTTCATTTAAAGCAGAACTTAAAGGTTCTATTCATATTTAGTAGTATGGTGTATTTGTATGTTTTAATAAAAGCATCATCAGTAAAATGTCCACTGTCCTTGCTGCAAGAGGATGGTAAAATTCAAAGAATAACCATCATAATTCATTTTTTAAATTTTAAGATGATCTTAGAGATGTTACGAGGCCCAGTGGATGTAAAAGTCATCATCCAAGCTCACTTGGACAGAATGGGACTTCCTGCTGTTCCAGCTGGATGCTCAGTAGTAAGTATATGTTAAAGATGGATGCTGTTCATACTGGTGGAGTGTTTACCAGTAGTCTGTGTGGGCCAGCTCCTCTGACATGGACAAAACTTTGTATCAGAGTAAACTGCAGTGACTGTGGTAAATCACTGAAGATAATTTTGAGTTTATTTTAGGCTTAATCTACCACAGGAAATCCAACCTCAAACCTGTGCACATACATTTACAGACTGCCTATAGAAGCTAATAAGCTGTTTTAATGTTTTCAGGACATAGATTCTGATTTGGAGCTCTCAGTGGCTAACTTCAAGGCACTGGTGCTTGAACTGCTAAAGGACCCAGCAGAAAAAGCTTATTTCTTCCAGGTGTGAAGTAGACAATTTTTCAGTTATGTCTCCTCAATCTGGCTTCTGTTCATGGAAATACTATGTAAAGGTTGGACAATATTTTTAAAATGCTTGTTTGCCTCTAATTATTTCTTACCAAGGCAGTGTTTCCTGTGCAGTACGGACCGCGGTATGACACAGCACTCAAGGAACTAATGTGGGAACTACTGTCCTGTCTGGAGAGGTTGCTTCCTGTTCCAGACTTTAAAAAGGTACAGTAATAGTTGTACACAGCTGTAGATTTGTACTGCGAATTTCTCACAGTACTGTTTACTTTAAAAGTTTTTCAACCTTGGAGAATTGTTGAACCCTGCCATGTTTGTGTGATGTAACACATGTATGTTAGACACAAGTGAAAAACATAGTCACACTTATTAATACTTTTTATCAGTGTGAATGTGAAAAAATTAAAATTCATGTAGAGGAGTATTAATTTACATTTAGAAGCATCTTCAAACACACTTTTGAAGGCCAATGCATTTGCAGTTTGCATTTTTGTTATAAAATAAATTAATAAAAATGCTAATTGCATCATGTGCAGCATAGTTTAGATTTAGACCCAAAGCGACTTAAAATTATGACTGAAAGCAGCTTGAGCAATTGCAGGTTAAGGGTCTTGTCCAGGGACTCACCAGTGGAAAATTGGCAGTGATGGGGCTCGAAGTCGAGTACCTTAACCTTGAGTACAAATCTGAAATTCTTTAATGAAATATAGGTACTCTGAGTCTTACTTATTTCTCCAGTAAATGAATCAAATTGTCTTACAGACGCTGTCTTGGCTCACTCCTGCCCCTGCTGGCCTGGATGAATGCATAGAATCAGAACCAAAATATTTGCAAGAACTGCTACAGCAACATAAAGTCATCAGTAATGTGGACAATCAGTACTGGAGTAAAGGTTCCAAACTAGGTAAGCTATACTGGTATAAAATCAGATATACTGGACTTTCAAATTACACAACATAGTATTTGATTTCCTGAGAACATACTGAGTGCACTATAATGGACAATATAGCTACATTATACAGACTGTGCCTTGTAACATGTGATGTTGCACAGCATATATGTGTTAGCAACTGGGAGATGTTTCAACAGATGCTTTTTCAAGAATACTTCCATGCATGCTAGAATCTAAACATAAATTCCTATTAGTAGAGTATATTGTTTAGAATGACTTGGGAGGCAATACATCATTTAAGTGTTTGCTGAAATTCAGATATACCTCTGTATGTACCTATGCATTTCCTGTGGGTGCAGATATTACTGGAATGCTATTCACAGAGCTGTGACTTAAACACAATACCTTACAGTAATTATGGTGTGGCACTGCTTAGTCTCATGGCCCTTGTTTATCAAAGTTACGTAGAAAATAAGCACTGTCCTGAACAAAGTGCTACAGGTCTGATTCACTAAACTGTCATTACAACAAGTGGTGATTCATCAACTGCGCTTTAATCACCTTCAGCTGTGTGAAAACAAATGTGGGTGCAACGGCGCTTTATTTACATATCATTTTCAATGGGCACACATTGAATTTCCCTAAATATATAATTGCATTAAATATAAATTTATGCAGGTGTTGTACTGGTAAGACAATAAGAGGCAAGCATTAAGCAGATTGTACTTCAAAATGGAAGAATAAAGGAAGTAAGTAATTCTAGAAGGAAAAAGAAATTTCACTAAAGCTTACTTAGTTGATACTTAGTTGTTTATACTTAGTTGAAGAACCAATTATTAATTATAATGTAGGTCTTCAAAATAGAATTGACATTTACAGATTATGAATGTTGACAGTAACTGAAATACATACCATTTTAGTACAAATGGTTGTGTGTATTATTATTCAAATTTTAAAAATGTTAACATTTTAAAATTATCAGTGATAATTGATAACAGTTTTGATTATCTGACCACAAAACAAGCAAGTCCCACATTTGTTAAACTGTTATGATCATGTAAATATCTCACACATGATATTATTGAAACTCATTGAAATTTCTGTATACTCATTTACGATCCGATTTGATCATATGTATATCTGATGAATAAAGGCTAGTATGTTTGGCAGTTGTAGTAAGTTGTGATGGTGGTAAAAGTAGGTGCAGTGCATTTTGATGGTGTATATTGCTTAGCATTTATAAATTCAGAAAAGATAAGTTGTGGGGTCAGGATAATGAAGGTGACCAAAACCCTCTTTAAAGTACTCTCATGTCTGAATTAAAACCCACATAATTGAATTCCCAGATGATCATCATTAAATATTCATTAAAGGCCCTGCACAGTTGTTGTTAAAACTCTATGAAAAATAAATATTTCTACAATTAATGTTTTCCAGTTATCTTCAGTTTTCCCCCCCAAAAGGACATTAAAAGGAGTGTTTTGAATTTTCTTTTTTTTTTTTTCCTCTGCTGTGTGGGCATGGACCCCAGTTGACTGATTCAGTCTCTGTGTCAAACATAACAGTTAGTCAGAATGTCTTTATGGAGCAGGCTGGAAATTAGATCGCATCAACTTTACTTATCTGAACCTGAAGAGGTGAAAGGCTGTTAGGGGTCTCGGTCAACAGCAGAATCCGTGCCGTCTTTAAATACAAGCTAATCAAATTCTTTGGTTAAATTGGAGAACACCACAGTTAATATTTTAAGGACTTATTTAGAGCAGTATCATCTGTGCGTTTCTCACATAGACTATCTAGAAGTGGACTGGATGATAGTGGGTGAAAAGGGAAGCCACTATGTGTCTGATCTAGTGGCTGCCTGCTGTACAACTTTTAACCCTGCCCATTCCCATGTAAGTGAATTGTGCAAACGACAAATTTTAATTTCAAATTACACATCTAATTAATTTTTTGGCAATTGTGTTCTGTCAATTCTATGAGGTCCCCTCACATTAATATCTCTCCCAATATTTTTCTTTACAATTAATGTTATACATGTTATTTGATGATTTTTTTTTTTGCCTACCACTGCTAGTTGTAAGTGAAAGATCATCTTCCTATTTCCTACATGATATATATAGTTGAATCTGTTTTGGATATTAACTTAAAATTTTGGATAGGGGTTTGTTTGTAGAAGAGATATTAATGAAGTCTGATTTTGGGGAGGTTATGTTTGTCATTTATATCTTTTTTCTTTACTTTTGAGCATGTAATTGTTTTAAGTTGTAACTATACTAGGTATTGGTTACTCCCAGTGCTATGTCTTGGTTAGATATGAGAACGATATAAAATTATTAATCTGAAAAATGTGCTTGAAATGTATTATGTCCTTTTGTATCCATATATGGAAATTTGGTATATGGAAAGTGGGAAGTCAGGGTTTTGCCATATGGGTATATATTTGGTTGGTGTTTATTGTGTGTAGTTTCCACCAAGCTCTCAGTGTGCCAGCTATCATTGGATTTGTGAAACAAGGGTGCTGTTTAAGTATTGGGCTGATAAACAGCAAGTCTGATATGTGAATCTCACTGGTTAGACTTAGTTCTGTTACTGTCCAAGGTTCATCTAACTGACTAGGCTTTGTCCATTTGAGAATATACTCTCATTGATTTGCGAAGAGATATTGTTGAAAATTAGGAGTGCCATGCATTTAAAATTTTTGTAATGTGGTTAGTTTAATTCTTGGTGGTTTGTTTTTCCACTAGAATTTGGAGATAATGGATGGAGTCTAAAGATTTAAAACAGGTTAAAGGGGGTTGCATGGGAGTCATTGAAAATCGTTTATTTTTGGTAATGTTATTTTAATAAATGAAACTGCCAACAAGGAATAATGGAAGGTTCATCCAATGTTGAAGATCATCAGTTATAATTTTGAGTAGTGGTTTAACATCAAGTTTATGCCTCTCTGACAGCTGGGTGTTGTGTTGACAACTAAGGGGGATAGGTAAAGTGTGTTTTAGTGTTTTTGATATCTTTATGTTAAGTGGAAGGATGGTTGATTTGGTCCAATTCACTGAGTAATCTGGTATTTTAGAGTATTTCTTGATTATTTTGATATTTTACTCCACTTCGGTTCATTAAACTGTCATCTGCATATAGGCAGATTTTGTGTTCTAGGTTTGTTGTCTGAATACCTTTGATTTGTATTTTGGTAAATAGTGGCAGTTCTATAAAGATTTGAGCAGTGTGAAATTTTGTGACGTTATCCCATTAGTAATGACTGTGGCCATGGATGACTCTCCAAAACCAAACTTATGCAATGTGGCAATTAAAAACTTCCATTTTACTTTGTCATAGGCCTTCTCTTCATCTGGTGTTTACTAATGGAGGTTTCTAATTGGCTCCAATTTTCATCTGCAATTTTCATGGCAACTCCCATGTCGGCCATCTTGGTGGCTTCAAAAATTCACAGTGGGAGTCAACTGTGATGTCCCGTCCATTGTATACACTATGTTTCTTACATATTGATCACATTTACATTAAAGCTGTTGGCTAACGTTAGCTAGCATTAGTTAGCTATCTATCTTATAACCAGGTCTAGTTAACAGGCTTTGACTATCGACAACGGGAGCTAAACATGGGAAATGGCAACTTAAAAAATGTCAGTGTATCGCATCATATAACATTATAAAAGTAAATTGGTTAGCTGACCTAAATTACATAAAATTAGGAAAAGTTGACCTGAACATTGTTATAGTTGCAATGGTTGCTACATTCCTGAATAATAAAAATAATGAAAAATAACTGTTGATTAAAAATAAAGTCTTACCAACTTGTCATCCACATTGATTCCAGTAAGTGTCAGGAAAGCTGTAAAGAGTAGCATTTCTCCATGTCTGTTAGTCGAGAAGAGCGATGGAGTGAATGAGGTGCGGGAGGGTCAGTTAATTTCACAGTTCATGAATATGCAGTATAACTTATGACTTGCAGTAGTAAATTAGTGTTATCTATGACGTCAAAGATAATACCAAATGAAGTGTAATTCTTTGGTAGTTGGCGGGCAGTACACACACACAAAAAATGGAGGTTATTTTATGCATTCTTCAGTGCCCAATAAATGTTGAACTGAAGCAGAATTAAGAAGATAATCACATACTTCCTGCTCATATAACATTTTGAGTAAGGAGGAAAAATGGTGTGCAGTCTTTAAAAAAATTCTTTGTTAAACAAGAAGGTACATTCATATGTAACTTATAGTTTCATTTGCCAAAGTACATTGCACTATGGTGTCAAATAACAAAAAAATCATAATCTAGCAAAAACAGCTGTGCATGAGGGAAATCACACAATCAAAACCACCCTGGCATGAGGTGCTACTTGTGTAAGAGAGGGGGGAAAAAACATAATTTTTACCAAAGAGAACTATTTGTACAAGGAAAATTAGCCTGATTCTCAAGTGTCTTTTTTGCTTGCTATTAAATATCCTGTCACCTAACAGTTTAATCTATTTTGATAGTTGAGAGCAGGGCCCATGCATGGCTACTGTAACCAAAGATAGGATTGGATACTTCTTGGAAGCTGGTTGTGATTGCTGGACTGTCAGTACTTGTCACTTGGAGTAATCTTTTTTTTTTTTTCCCTTTTCAGTGTATTTGTTTTCCTGTGTATTTGTTCAAAGCACATTTTAGCAAAGTTGTAATACAAATTTGTTAATATATTTTATAATGTAATAAATATTTTGTTCTATAAAGGGGGGAAAATTAAGTTTAGATGATTAGAAGTGTGATTTTCTAAATGATCAATTTACAATCAGGTGAGCTCAGATTATGCTTCACAAGAAGACCACCAATCACTTCCAGAAATGTGTATGTATCTTTCTTGTGCAAGGAAGAATTTTTGTGCATAAGGGTTTTGCTCACTGGTGAATTTTGAATTTGATTTGATGACATACTTGCACATATTTTGAATTCAGTTTAATGTCTTAACCTTGCCACTTACTTTTTTATATAACAGATTAAACTTGGATATCTATGTGCACAGCAAATAGGATCTTTTGTCTTTTCATGCACTCTCAGCTAGGTAGAATAATGAGCATAGCATAGAATAACATAAAGGGAAAAATAATTCATAAGAAAAATACGAATGCACAGTATTTTGTCTTTGTCCAGCAAATGCACTTTACATTCATGTAAATATACTGTCGATTCTTTTCATTTGTGTTTAATAGAAGATTTTGTGTGTGTGTGTGTGTGTCAAGGTTCATTTATTAACAAAGTTGGCATCATTTGGTTGTTGCCAATGTCTATAAAAATAATTCCTTCAGAAAACCTTCCTAGAGAGAACTTGGTTGTCACTAATATTATTCTCTTTATTTAGAAGACTATGATTTCTGATCTGATCGAATAGTAATTCCAGTAATAATTTTAAATCATCCAAGTTGTTAATTGAAATGACAAATGAATAGTTTGTAATTTTATGAGAGTAAATACTTTATTTATTTATGATTATTAGTCTATAATTCTGAGGTCTGGTAACTAGATAATTAGCACCTATTGGTAATGGCCATATTTTACATATTGTATTGTGTGGGGAGTATGATGAAATGCATTGATAAACAGTAAAGAATTAAGGCCCATTTTGCCATTATATTCTTTTTGTTGATGTTTTTTGGGTTAAACTTGCAGGGACTGCACTGTCCATATCAGGGGACTGCATCCTTTCCAGCCTCTCTATCCCTCCATCGACGCATGTTGTGGTTCCTGCAGAGCCCACTGTCTACCACATGCAGCCTACCACTGTGACTATCTTGAGCCAGGGTACCCTGGGCCAGCTGGGCTCTGAGGCCATCATTGTGACCGACTATGCTGAGGTGGAGCTGAGCACCAATGATGTGTTGGAGGAGGTGTCAGAGGCTGCTCATGGAGGCGTGGAGGACCCGGCAGCGAAAGGCGCAGTAAATGTGGAGAGCAGATCTGTGGTGGCGATCCTCACTGAGGGAGGCACCTTAGGTGAGGAGGACGAGATGATGGCCATGAATCAGCAAGTAGAACTTGGGGAAGAAATGAAGAAAGCTCTCTGTGAGAAATCAGTTCAGTGTGACCTTAGAATGGAATTTCCAAGAGATGGAGGAGGATTACTATCCCCGAGTTGTCTGGGAGCAGCCGAGAGCTCAGAAAACGACGAAAGCGTCAGAACTGATATGGAAAGACAAAGTGAAATTATTGGACAGAAAGACATAATGCACACTGCTGATGCTAGCCTTGGGGCTAGTGGACAAGCTAACTGCACTCTTAGTGGAAATAAGAGCTTGTCTGAAGCAGGCACGGGCCAGGTGCTGCCGCCCCGACGGGGGCGTGGCAGACCAAGGAAGAACACAGTTGCGCCAAAGGTGGTGCAGCCTGGGAGGCGAAGAGGGCGGCCTCCAACAGTCAAAGCAGAGAAAGAGTAAGGAAATGGCTAATGTACATGGACCAATGATCACACCTCCCTCATCATTCCCTTTTCAGTAGTTTTGTGGGCATGCAGACTTAAGTTCTTTTTGTTTTCAGGAAAAACGAAGAGGATATTGGAGAAAAATCAGGTACATCGCAAAATATACCTTTTTACCTTACCTTATACCTTACACTGTAATGTTTGTACTGGTAGTCTCTCTCTTACATTTGATCATGTGTAATATTTTTCCTCTGTTGCTGAAATTAAGTTGGTGTGTATTGGAAAATTCATATTTGAGGGGTGCAAACAATTAATTAAATTAGCAGTTTTATATATTTTAAGAATTTAACCTTTCTAATTACTAAAACGTTTTTTAAAGTAACTTTTTAGTTAGCTGTCTTGCTTCTTGCTGTAGATGGAAAACCCAGCAAACCAGAGGCAGGACAGAACGGCATGGAAACCACACTGCTAAATAATGACCGTTGTCCCACAACAACAAAGTCCTGCAAGACTGAAACCATAGAAAACCCCCGTGCTCGATACCTATGCAACACATGCGGGCGGAAGTTCACACGCACGTCAGACGTGCGCCGGCACCAGCTGACCCACACTGGCGAGCGGCCCTTCCACTGCACACAATGCGCGAAGACCTTCCAGCATGCGTGGGACCTAACCAAGCACTGCCGCAAGTTCCACGGTGAGGCCACCTTCTCATGTCGCCTGTGCACGGGCAGCTTTGTCAACCTGCGCACCCTCACAGCGCACCACAAGAAGAGCCATACCAGCGAGCTGCCCCACTACTGCTCTATCTGCGGTGAGGCAAGTTCGAGTGCCGTTGCGCTGGCGGCACATCGAAGGACGCACAGTGTCACACAGCAGTACCGCTGTGAGCAGTGTGGCGAGGGCTTCGACACGCTACTGCAGCGATCCGCGCACCGCCAAAGCCACCGGCGCCACCGCAAGTTCAAGTGCCCGCAGTGCGACAAGACATACTCGCGGCGAGCTGATGTCAAGCGGCACCTGCTGAGCCACACGGGTGAGCGGCCGCACCAGTGCGCCCTCTGCGGGAAGAGTTTCGCACTGCGCTCGGGCCTGCAGAAGCACCACATGACGCACACGGGCGAGCGGCCGTACCGCTGCCCACACTGCCCAAAAGCCTTCAACCTGATCTCCATTCTGCACCGCCATGAGCGTATGCACACGGGCGAGCGTCCATTCCTATGCTCCCAGTGCGGCAAGCGCTTCCTCTCACTAGGCGAGCTCCTCAAGCACGACAAGTCGCACACGGACGAGAGGCCACATGCCTGCAGCCAGTGCCACAAGCGCTTCAAGTCCAAGCGTGCGCTGCGGGAGCACGCGCTCAGTCACACGGGCGCACGACCCTATGCCTGCTCTTACTGTAGCAAGAGGTTCACGAAGCCATTTGCTCTCAACCGCCACCATCTGATGCACACCGGCGAGCGGCCCTTCTCCTGTGCACACTGCGCAAAGACCTTCCTTACAGCCACGGAAGTGGCGCTGCACGAGCGGGTACACACAGGCGAGCGGCCCTACGCCTGCCCCACCTGCCCATGGCGTTTCCGCAGCTCCTCGGAGTTGGCCAGGCACCGGCGCACACACACGCAGGCCAGAGCACATGCCTGCGGCTACTGCTCGAAAACCTACACGAGTGCCGCTAAGCTTAAGAGCCACGCACGCATCCATGCTGCGCAGGACAATAGCAAGTGCCCAGTTGACATCAGCCACACGGTGGAAGTGCATGAGTCCACCCTTCATGAGAGCGAGGTGGCTGATGCTCTGTCATGACACTTGTAAAAACATGAGCACACGTTAAATGAAACATGGACACACAGACATTCATTTAATGCTCTCTTTTTATATTACATCGGTTCAAACTTGAAATTGTTTTTGTAGTGATGTAGCATGTGATGGATTCATTATAATGACAGTTCTACAGATGACACGACATTTTACCTGAGCAGGTGAATTGGTATTCTACAGTTCTTTATCTGGCATGACAGGTGTGTTAGGAGCTGGAAGAGAACAAACATGCAATAGAATTGTCTAGATGTTGGCCACATGCTCTAGATTTTCATCAAAATTCAAAGAACTACCTTCATCTGTAACTTGAGTTATAAAATGTAGAGGAAGTGTGAATTTTTATTTTCACATTGTTTCATATTTCATACCACTTTTGGTTTGGCTGAAAGTTGTAAATAAAGGAGCTGGCTGTAGATAAATGTTTTGACTGGTCTTAATTGACAAAACAGTTATTTATAAACTTTATAATCTATCTGAAATAGCTATATAAACAACTTAAACGTTTTCTTAGTTTCTTTGTAGAAGGTTCAGCAAATGAGAATATAACAGATTTAGTTTGAAGCACTTCAGAGAGACGTGTAAGTTTAGTTTGGTAACGGTAGTGTATAATGATTATCACTTCATGAACATCGTCCACAGGAGGGAGAAAAGACGCAACCATTTAGTCATCTGGACGCACGGCGGCGCTATGGTTCGGCTAAGAGCGCATATGCAAACGTCTGGTGGTTAAACAGCTCTGTGAAGACTTGCGAGAGTGTTCAGACTGTTGTAAACTGTTCCTAGTCAATTCTCCTACCGTAATGACACGAACGTATTAGTTATTTATGATGAGTTTGAGCACCCATCTCGAATGCACGTGGGAACATAGTAACTTAAAAAGTAACGCTAGTTACAGGTTAGGAGACTATTTACCTTGCTATCGTAGCTACCTAGCCAGCTAACAGCGTTAGCTATCAAGCTGCAATGATGGAAGTCGGATTGCCAAAACAGGAGGATGCAGGTAATTGAAGGTTATTAATAAGCAGCGAATAGTTTTTTCCAGAAGCAAATAATGTATACTCACTCTTGGCTGTAGTTATTATTTTTTTAAGTATAGGGAGCGTTTAGTGCGGAGGTTTGTACACGTTATCTGAACCGAACAGAATTCACGTCCTCGGCAGTTGTAATGGTTGCGATCGTCAAAACCAAAGACGTGTGAGAGTCAGCAGCAGAGGGAAATAACATTATCTGACGTGCTTATAGTAGCTAACGCTAAGGTGCTTTGGCAGTTTTTTCGACACACTTTCCACGTTATTTGCTTTATCCCACTTCTCAGTACGCCAGGACCAAGCCATTCCAGTGGGCTACAGGTGTACTGGGAGTTGGGTTACAGCACCAGTAGACCATCTAGTGGAATACTACGCTCAGAAAACCTGTTGTTAACGGAGCATTCCACCCAAAAGCAATGTTTGTTTGTGAGATTAAAAGGAATAACGAAGCAAATGTTCGCTAGTTACTTTGTAAAAATAATTGTTTACTTGCAGATACTATCCTTTCAATCCGTAAGAATGTGTACTGAGCTGTGTCAGACAAAGCATAGGTATGAACTAGATCCTCACTGCATTATTACCCTTTACTACGCAGGGGATGCATGTAGTTTAGTTTATATTCATTCAGCTTGGTAAACTAAAAGATCCACGTTAGTATGAATAGTGTTGCTTAACTGAACTGAAGTAAAATTCCTTTCCTCACTTATAGTAATAAAGCGCTTATGCTTGTCACAGCAAGGCTCTTGAAGTTTTGTTTAATGATGTTTAATTGACAGCGTGCGCCATGTTTCAGATCAGTCTCTGCCTCTGTCCTCTCTGCGCCTTTTGGTTCCACCACTTCGGCTCATGTCTGCCCTCCTGTGGCGTGTCATGCAGCAGCGGAATGTGATGCAATATGGGATATTGGCAGACTTTGTGTCACTGGTTTCTGAAGCTGTCCCAGAGCTCTTCAGCCACACTCACGGAGTTGAACTTATTCTGGGACTGCGAGCAAAGGTGATGCCTTCAACATGAACTCTTGTGTGTTTATTGATGTACTGATCAATTGCTTGATTGGAGTGAACAGAAGGTAGGAAATTTGTAACATGATTGCCGTGTACATTACATTTGAAGGGTGGCAGTGCTTGAGCTAATGTGTGACTTTTGGCCTTGGTCCAGTACCAGGCTTAATTATAGGAAGCATTTATCCATTTCCCTCATTCTTTTCAGTTATGGTCCTCTGTTTTTTGTTTTCTTAGAACTGCTTCATGCCATTGCACTGACTTGTAATGTTCTGCCTCCACTGGTTCAATTGCTACAAATTATTTAAACCTGCAGTATCAGCAGTTGATCATAAGGATATGTATATGTTTCCTCTAGCTGATTCTGGAGTTGTGCTGCCGGGGCGAGCCAGTGGATACACATACAATTCAGACTCACCTCAACAGCATCCAGCTGTCCCTGCCCCTAGTCAAAGATGTAAGACAAATATACCCCATAATATCAGAAAGACCATCATGCAGCCTGCACATTTATTGGACTATATGTGCTCCCACTGAAGTGCAGGAGTGTATGGAGAAATGTACATGCAACTTGCGATCAGTCTGCCATTTGGTCATGCAGGTGGACAGCGCAGAGGTGGGAGAGGCAGGACTGCCTTTTGTGGAGCTGGTCCAAACCCTCATTAAAAACACTGATGAGAGAGATCACTTCTTCCAGGTCAGAAATCTCTTAGGAAATGACTTTCCATGCTCATGTAATAATTTTTTAAACCTTATGAGAGAGAGATCTGAAGGTTGTGTTCCAAGAAGCTTAAAAAAAATAAAGGCAGATTTTAAAGGCAGAATATTGAGGGTAATAATTGCTAAACTGGTTGTGGCTAAGATCATTTTTCAGACAGGATTTCAGGCTTGTTACAGTAAAGTTGAGCCTAAGTAAAGTTTTTGCCTAAGCTCAACTAAGACCATTTGTTGTGTTGCACGTCCATGTGAAATGTGTAACAGTGACAGTCGCTAAGCAACTTGCGCTATTACTAAAAATTGCTATTCATACTTACTGTCAGCAAGCTAGTCTGCTGTTTCCCACTAGTGTAACATATGCACAAGTAGCAAAATGTTTTTTAAAAAGTATAAAAACTAGTTTGCCTAAAGTGAATTATGTAAATTAATTTACATAATTACATAATTATTATTTACATAATAATATATTTATCATTACAGTTTACATATAGCCAAAATGACATCTAAGGGATGCTATGATATGCTATGATGTTTTCATTGCGATCACCTTGCCATTGTAATGTTTAAAGAAGTTATCGTAGAAATGACACAGTTGATCCAAGTTTTATAGTAATGTCATAGTAACATTATTTAGTCAGTTCTGTTTTTATGTGTTTTTAATTAAATCTGTGAACACTGTGAAGATTTCTTACCAGATGTGGTAAAGCCCTAATGAAACGAGTACCAGAAATTCCACAAATTTCAGTAATTTCAAATGCCTTTCCAGGATAATAAACACATCTTAACTGTGTAAAAATGAATTTTGAATTTTCATTTAGTTAGGGTGGTAACATTTATAGTATTTCCATTATTTATATCCCTGTCTCTGCTCTCTACAGCATATATTTCCAGTGGAGTTTGGTCCGGATTATGACTCTGCTATTCAGACGCTAATGTGGGACTTTCTGTCCCGACTGGGGCACTTCCTGCCTGTCCCTGATCTCCTGCAGGTAGGAAATCATGAAGCATTTTGAAATGAGTCTACTTTGATTTTGATGACCATCCAAAAAATAATTAATAATTCTGTGTTATACAAAATAATGGGCCTAATTGCTCAGTCCATAATTGTTTGATTGACTAAAGAATTGTTCAAATGCTTTTCTATCCTTGTGATTTAAGACTGTAGATTGGCTGGGCTCTGAGTCTTCTGTTTTAAAGGACTGTGAGGAATCCATCAGTAACCCAGACAACTTGAAGTCACTGCTCCATCACCATAAGTTCCTTGGGCATCTGGACGCTCCTGGTAGGTAATGGAACTCTTAGTCCTGCTGTCAGTAATTACATTTTTGTGGGGGTTTTTTTTAGATATGAAAAATTGTTGTCAAAATGTATGTAGTGCCTTCAACAAGGGTGCTGTTTGCTTCAGGGACCAGGGAAGCAGACCACATGAATCATTTGATCATAGCAGGTTAAACTATGTAGTGCTGCGCTCCATCAGGACCAATATTTGATACCTTTAGTCTGTTAGTGCAGTGCAATTAAGTTTCAGCAGTAGATTGACAAATATTACAATTAATTGCTTAGGACACTTCTTAAGTCAGTGCTCAGCATGTCTGTCCACTTGTTCCGTGAGATGATCAGGTGGTATCAACAAAGATTTTGACATGTATTACTATTTTGAACAAGTTCATTAGTATTTAATTATTGTCCATGATTCTTTGGGTTATCTATACCCCAAAATCAAAGTGAGAACCAATAAAATATTGGTTGGCCTTTCACCAAAGTTCTTATGCGGTTAAGAGGTCATAAAAAGCTATTATAATGGATAGATGCCTTTATAATTGCATTTTTTTGTAGTACATGTTAATTGTTATATTTTGTAATTGTGTTCTTATTGTAGAATGCATTGTTACATGCATACAACCAAAGAAATAACAGCGTAGCTACCTTTTATTGTTCAACAGTTGAACTATCAAAACCTTTAATGTTCAACAGTTCAGTATTAAAAAATACAACTTCCTAGCTGTGACAGATGAATTCTAAATCATGACCCTAAATGTTGTCAGTATTTATGTACATATACCTTTTCAGTTCATTTTCATTACTTTTAGGACCCCTGTCCATAGCTGTTTATTTAATCTTTTAGTTTACTTTAGTGAAAGGAGCACACACAAAATTGGCCCAAATCAAGCTGATAAACTTGTTGCCAAGTTATAAAGTCCGAGTACTCTGCTAGTTAAATCTGAAGCTGATCACTTTTCTTTTACTTCCCTCCTAAGCCTCCTCACCATGCTTGAGTGTGGGTGGCTGCATCCTCTCTGCTTTGTCTGGCAAGAGAGACACCATGCACCGTCTTGGCACAGGCAGCCATCTGCCAAATTCCCCAGTGGACTCAGTTCCCGCTCAGATCCCGGAGTGTGTTATGGATGCAACAGACGTATTGACCGTTGTGGTCATGTCAGAATGGGCAGATGGCGAACTAGATGCAAATCCGGCCAGAGAGTGCCTTCCTGGAGTGGAAGCTGCTGAGCATGGAATCAACCAGCTGCATGCTGATGATTTTCAACTGAGGCAGTCACAGGATAACAGAACAACTAGGGAAAATGACCTTGGGAGTGAAAGAGGGGCTGATGCTGAGGACTATTTGGGGGAAACTGCTCTACACTGTAAGGAGGGTGACGGATCTTTGAAGGGTGCGAAAAGACGGAGACCAGAGGAGAATGTGTGTGACCCTACAGTGGGTGGAAACTGGTCGGACAGTAACCCAGCTGGCACATCCGCACTGGACCCTTCGCCATGCATGCCTGCATGCGCCCATGAAGAGTCAACTACGCTCACGCATCTCACAGCGATTCGGAGATCAGCCCGAGAGCCCAAGAAGACTTGGAAGATCAAAATGGTGAACCTCCAAAAGCAGAAAAGAAAACCTGTGCTCCATAAAGTGGTTAGCTGCCAAAAGCAGAGAAGAAGGCCTGCCACAGTTAAGAGAAACTCTGAAGCAGTCAAAGAGTTGAATGCAGGTCCCGTTGCATCAAATAACAGGTAAACACATGGAATTGCTGCTGACATGGATTTCATTGGTACTTGACTTGTAATCAGAAGGTTGCCAGTTCAAACCCCACCATTGCCAAGTTGCTACTGTTGGGTCCCTGAGCAAGGCTTATAATTGTAAGTTATTTTGGATAAAAGCGTCAGCTAAATGCCATAAATGTAAATTTATTCCTCTGTTACTAAGTCACATTGTGTTCAAGTATGTTTTTACATGCTAGCAAAATGCTTAAACGTTCGTCTCACAGCAAAGGTTGTGGACACCATGTTTCAGTAATAATTGGATCATGATTCTGTCACAAAATAAATTGAATGTTAGACCATGCCCTGAGATCTAGAGGTAAATACAAAAATTAAGACCCAAGTTTATTTAAATGTATTTATCCTGTATATTTGTATTATGTTCCTTGTTTTCAAGGGATTCTGTTGAACTTTCTGATGTGTCTTCTGGTTTGATCTCAAATGATGGAATTACAGGTTATATCCCATCCACATCTTTATAATAGTAATATCAGACTTTGTTTGTATAGTAAGCTACCATTTGGCAGCAAGTTCATTCGGGTTAATTTATGTGCAATAGAAATGTTTGCTTCATATTAACGTAATACATAGAGAATTATTTGATTTTGGTTATACTGGTCACTGCAACTGACACTGTCTCTCAAACCAGATTCTTTTGCAGACGTCTCCTCAAAGGTCTTCTCCTGTCCTATGTGCCCCTTCACCCATGCTCAAGAGCGGTACCTGAAAAGCCACATCAAAAAGATACACCCGGTTCCACAGGAGGATGGCAAGAAGGAGCCTCATATGTGCCAGGTGTGTGGCAAAGGCTACCGCTACCCAGGTATGCTCAAAGCACACGAGCGCACGCACACTGGCGAGCAACCCTTCCAATGCACGGCCTTGCGCTGTGGCCGCCGCTTCTCCCACATCCAGGCCCTGCGCCGCCATCGCCTCATCCATGCCTCCAGGCCCACCGAGGAGTTGGGACTCGAGGCGAAGGGGGAAGAGCCTGGAGCCAGTGAGCCCCAGATGTACTGCTGCCTGTACTGTGGTGAGAACTTCAGCTCACTGAGCGCACGGCGGGATCACCACCGCAGCCATGCCCAGGATGAGCTGAATCGCTGCAGCGACTGTGGCAAGCGCCTCAGCTGCCAGGCGGCGCTGGTCCGGCACAAACGCGGCCACCTGGACGAGCGGCCACACAAGTGCACGCTGTGTGAGGCCACCTTCGCCTGCGTCACCAGCTTCAAGCGGCACCTGCTGGCACACCGGCCTGACCGGCCGTACCGCTGTGGCTGCGGTAAGGGCTTCACGTACCGTGGTGCCCTGCTGTCACACCAGCGCATACACACGGCTGAACGGCCGTACCAGTGTGCGCACTGTGACAAGAGCTTTCTTTACCCAGGCGCCCTACGCAAGCATGAGTGGACGCACTCCAAAGAGAAGCCGCACCTGTGCTCACACTGCGGCAAGAGCTTCAAACGAGAGCGCACACTCCGTGCCCACATGGCCGGCCACACCAAGGAGAAGACTTTCCGCTGCTCACTCTGCGACAAGACCTTTGCCTACAAGGCCAGCCTCACGCGCCACGAGCTCACGCACACGGGTGAGCGGCCTTTCCTCTGCGCCGACTGCGGCAAGAGCTTCTTCTCCTTCGGCGAGCTGCTAAAACACCAGCGCTACCACACGGGCCACAAGCCCTTCCAGTGCTCGCACTGCGACAAAAGCTTCACGCAGGCCTGCTACCTCCAGTTGCACATGCGCTACCACACTGGAGTGAGGCCATACACCTGCCCGCAGTGCGGCAAAAGCTTCTTTACATCCTGCCGTCTGAAGCGGCACATGCAGATTCACACCGGGGAGAAGCCGTTTGAGTGCACAGAGTGCGGGAAGCGTTTCAGGCAGGCTTATGTGCTTAAGGTGCACCGGCGGACTCATGTCTGCGAAAGAACAGGGAGGATGATTAGCGACACTTTTATGTGAGGATTTTCTTCCCTTCTTCTTGGGGTTTTGTTTCAAAGCAGATGCACCTTTATCACTAAAAACCCAATCGGCCAGATTGGTAACAAGGGCTTGGGTTCAGCAGGTATTTGCTATGTTAACTCAGTAATGCTTCTCTAAGATCAGCAAGTTCCCTCTCAGGAATATCAGCATTGCTGGTTAGAAACACCAATTTTTCACCTGACTCTTCTACAGTCAACAGTACATCAGAGATCTCGTAGCACGACCACAACAATAACTGTTTTGTTATCTTTATGATATGTAGGCAGAATCAAGTCAGAGATCACAAAGGACTAGCACTGCCAAACAGCAACAGAAGAAACTTTTGTTTTCATCTTAAATCTCCATTACCAGCTTCTGCTGATGTGGGACCAGTTTTCCAAAGCCAAAATTAAACAACGGGTCACAAGTAAATGGAAGAATGATTCCATTAAGCTGCTGACTTTTTTAAATATAAAAATATTGTGCCCTCTTATTGCTGGTATTACAACACATGAAAACACACAATTCCAAATGGCTTCTTCAGCCATGAAAGTATCGGTGCCATCACTATAACCTTCAGAGCTTTTACAGAATGCAACAGTGCAAGACTGTTCTTTTGCTATAGATGCCACTGCATCTACATTTACATGTCACATGGTTATAGTTTATCAGTAAGACAACTTGTCATATTGCTGCCAAGAATTATTAGATGGTGTTTTCATTAAATGTATTCTGAATATATTCTCAATATGTTGGACTCAGGAACTGGTTAAAAAAGGACTGATGAGATGTAATTTTGTAATTTGGCTTTGGAGTGTTTTGGCATGCCTTTCACTACTGAATTTGTATACTTAAATCCTTTTTTTTCCCCTAATTTTTTTTATACTTTATTATACTTATAAAATAGATATGGACATAGTAGATTAAATAACACTCACCTTTTCCCCAGAGACATAGACATACATTTTTACATTTCTGACAAAACCGTTGGAATTTACGTGTGCAGCTACTTGAAGGCAAAAAAAACAAGATCATTTCAGAGAACATGGTTACATCTGCGCTCTCTAATTTCAGTCCATTTGTCTCGGCCTTTTCCGTACCATCAGTTAAGTGTAATTCCTTATTTGTACAGTTGATGTCAGCATTTTTTCATCTAAATGTTTTCCGTGTGCCAGTTATTACTTCTTACTCATTAAATCCACTGATTTAAAATCTTCCTGTATTCACGGCACAAGAAACATCACTTAAAACTGCAAAGCTGCACTAAAGTTTCATTTAGCTTCTGACAAAAAAATTATTTCATACAATAAACACCAATATAGTTCTCTGTGCCATCTTCTAATCTGTTAATGGATTCTGAATGTTGTAGATTGCTAAAAGCTTTTCATGGTTTTTCCTCTCCTGAGGGTGTGCAGCCAACTAAATGGGAAACTCAATACAATTCCCGGACAGCAGAAAGGCATAAAGGGCAACTGCCAGCAGGTGACTGTGCCCGGCTCCTCTCTTCATTCTCACCAACCCCCAGCTTTGGAATCCTGCTGTGTAATCAGAATGGCTCAACTGCCTTACTGCTGTGCAGTGACCTTCTGTGCTCAAAAGTGCTCTGCATAGGAGTTGTCCTTTTGCAACAGAATAGTGCCAACTTTCTCTACCTAGGTATGAATATAAAGGTACTAATTTTATAGGGCTTTGCAATAACCCGTTCTCTGTAATAAACACTAAATTAACTTATTACGTTTAATAAGCAACTCAGTGCTGAGTGTCCAATGAAAGCCCAGATGCTTTACCCAGCCTCTTCGAAGGAGCTTTGTCTGGCTGCCTGGGTAGATTATACACTGGACAGCATGATTCATTCTTTTTCCAGTGTCAGAATGATTTTTTTGGAATTCGTTCAAACTTCTGTAAATGAAAGGCACAGTAATTAACATGTACACTGTAATTACAATTTCTGGCTGGAAAAGCTTACAGCTCTGAAGCTAAGCTCCCATGTTTATATACTGAACAAGCTGTTAAAAGACCAGTTGTCAGTAAAGGTATAATTTGTTCAGTTAAGTCACTAAACATCAAGTCACTAAACAGCACCCATTTAACAATACTCATTTAACGTTTCCTGCCGAGAATCATGGGGTCAGGCTTTGGACAAAAAGCAAGAAATATTTTGGATTGGATTGTGTAGGACAGCTCTTTAGAATGCAGGAAGGATTGCTATACTATTTTAAAACATGAGGCATGAACTGTTGGCGGCATTGTGGCATCCTTCACCTTTGAAGTCAAGAAAAAGCCATGCCCTACTGCTTAGCAAATCGGGAATGTGCATGTAAAATCTGTGCAAGAATTGGAAAAGGCTGTCAGTGGGAGAGGTCTAGCCGCAGTGTACACCATAGATCAGCGATGTGTGATTTCTAGTGCTGAAGCGATCCCAAGAACACAAGCAGTTTTGGTTTTGTAATGGTTGTTTCAGCCTGCTGGAGTGCTTTACTAACAATGGTTTTAGGCTGTGCTAAAGAGGTTTGATTGACTGTGTCTTGGGCTTAATTTTGTCTTTTTTATTCGATGATGAAAGGTTATGGTCTTGAGTGCAGCCTTAGTATGTGAAAAATACATGGAAGTTAGGACAGTGCCCTTTTTCTTTTTCCTCAGTTTGGACAGAGCACTCTCAACCATTTCACTGCGAGTTATACTGTGTATGACTATGTATGTGACAAATAAACCAAACTTGAAACTTGAACTTGAACTTGAACTTGAAATGGTGCTGCTTGCTTATTACGTGATATGTAGCCAAATGGTTTACATCCAGAAGACAAATAAAACTCAAAACTGAAATCAGATTAACAATGCAGTTATAATGTGCTATATTGCTCTATTTTCAGTAGGAGTTTACCAATATCTCAGATTTATTCATTTAACACTTCTGTAGAGTTAAAGCTGGTGTTATGTGCAATGTGAGTCAGTTTACACAGGAGAGTGATCTCATTTGGCAGAAAGGTTTGGTGAATTGTGAGGTGGAGTGACTGCTTTTCTGGTGTCATGTTGAGATATGCTAGATTGGCTAATAAATAAGTTCAGGTCCATTCCTCTTCACACCGGAAGCAGTTGTTCTATAAAAGAGGAGAGAGACTGTTCAGCATCCAAATTAATTTCCTTCTGCATCCTCCCAGGTGTATCTCAACATAGAGCTAAAAGATATGAGAATAGCATTGGTCTTGTTACCATGTGGGGCTCAGAAGTCAGTCAGTTCCTAAATAAAGACCCCCTCCAGTGGAAATGTTTTTAACCTTGGTAACATGTCTATGTGGTGATTTTATATGTTAGAAGACAAATCACGACCGAAATAAGCAGTCAACACTATGGCTGAACAAACTGGCTTTGGAACTAAGGTGTACCAATGACAGATACAGAGACCCAAGGTTTTATACATTAGAAACAAGGAACCAAGCCTATGAACTTGCAGGGTGGGACTTTCCATATCATTACAATAATGCTCTGGTGAAATGTGTGGTATAAGAAGTGTAGTTGATATCTGATTTGGCCAGCTGTTGGAACTATTTTAAATATTATGGCAGAGACGCGTTCTGTTTTCAGTTGCAAAGTTGTGAAAGGAGTGAATGTGATGCTTCATATATTTCCAATGGATCTGAAAATCCGAGAGAAATAAGTGCAAAAAATTAGTGGAGAAATTGGAGTGTCCTAGACAAACTTCCAGAATAAACTCTGGTTGGCAGCACTCACTTTACAGAGGATTGTTTTGTAAATTTTATTTAAAAAAAAAGATGTTTTGAAGCCCAATTCTCTTCCATTAATTTTTCTTGGGGACACAGCATGTACGAGCCAACATGATGGTCAACCAGTAAGTTTAGTTTTCTTGTGTTTTATCTGCGGACTATATACAACAAAACTAGTGTGCTAGATAATGTTAGATGTTAGCCTGGCAAGTACCACAATGATTCATGTCAATTGATTCATATTAAAAGGCATGTTATGATTTGGGATGTTGACAAAGAAAGTTAGGTTGAATGTTATTCAAAACAGTTTGTCAGATAGCCAAGCTGCTGAATTAATGATGGTTATATTCATTACAGTAATTCTGACAGAATACTTCACATAACTTTGGGGTTGTTCACAAAGAAAACATGTCACAGGTCATCCTCAAGCTGCTAGAACTGCGTTAGCAAGTGCATATGACACATGCTTTCTGACAAAGCCCTGAAGGCAAGCAACTCCCACATGTAGTCATTGCCCATGCTCTCTGGTCAAGAAGAAACCAGTGTTGGCACATTTTGCAAAGAAAACCATGCACAACTAAATAAATATAAGACATGGATATGAGATTGTGTGTTTATTTTGAAATATTTTTTCAATGGGGCATTCTGTATCTTCAGTTATTCTTATAATGTATGTATAATGTATGTAATGTAATGTAATGTCACTGTAAATGTAATACCTGCACACTGTATATAGTATACTGCATATAGACTGTATATTCTTTACAAACTAGTTGCCTTTTTCCAGAGACTTTCTGTGGTGTTCGAATTGTTTCTTCCTTATGGTACTTCTGGATGTTTACAAAGTAGTTAACTTGTCAGAGCTGGTGACCTGGACCATAGTCAAGCCAAAGAATCATTTTATCTGTTAAGATTAGGTTTCTAAAATTATAGGGAGTGTTGCACAAAACACATTACCATTCTGATACATTGACTTGTAGGCAACTCTGTACAGTTTGCTCTTCTTCTGGGTCAGTTTCCAGTTCAAACATGTAGGCTGAATTACTCCAATATTACTGCTTATCATTGCGTAGCACCCAGTAGTTAGCAATACAGGAAACAAGCAGTTTAGTGTCTTTAATGAGCACAGTTGAAGGTGAGCAAGTAAGCTTGAGCTGCAGGCAAGTGGCAGAGGCATGGGTGGAGATAAAAGGGGAGCCTATTTGCATATTCATAGATCCATGCATACTGAATAAGACAAAGGTGTAGATTTACATCTAAGACACTTTGGCATTAAGGGATTTTTTTCTTGGAAATGACTTATAAATATGTAATTTTGATGAGCATAGATGAGTTTTTATGGCTTTAATTGGTGACAGCAGAGGATCTTTAAGTCTTTTACAGTGAGACTGGATCCAGTTCAAGTTGCATTGTGAAACACATCACAGCAGAAACTGAGATGTATTGACTACCCTTTCCAATTGACATTTTCCATTTCCCTTTTCTCCTTAAAAGTTTGTGTATTTGTAGATGATGATGTACTCTGTAATTTGCAATTGAACTAAGGGGAAAGTAGCCTCCTTAGGGCATAGTTTGCACTCATCACATGGTCTAGCTCCACTTCACAGCTCAAACAATCAATTACTTGGATGAAGTAATCCTTTATTGCCCAAAGATGGGCATCGCCTTTGCAGACATATGAGACTTTTAAACCAGATTAGAGGCGAGTTATTGAATTTCTAACAGTCAAACATGGACAAATTCCCTCATGTATGAAACTCAAACACCCATGGAGTGGTGAGTATGTTAGCAGCCTCTGTACCTGTATTGGTGTGGTCTATGTGGATTTCAGATAGGGCTTTATTTCCAGGCTTTATTTAAGAAAAAGGATTTTGTCAGGTTTCCAGGGATTTGTCTTCAAACAAGAAGGTAATGAAGTGCTGAAGCTATTTAGAATCTGTGTTCTGTCACTGATCTGTGATTCTGTGGGCAGTTTATAAAATAATCTTTTCTTTTAAACTCTATATTACATTGCAATAGATGTGATCATTAATTATCAATAATGAGGAGACATATATTGTCCGGGGCCATTCTATGAAAATATTGTCTTTGACAAAATATTGTAATTATTAATGTAATAGTGTAATTTATAATATAATTTTGTTATTGTTATATATTTTTACCTCTTTTCAAAGAGGAAGAAAACAGCTGATTTCCTTTTACAGAAATCACATTCATGTGCCTGTGACCAAGGAGTGACCATGAAATCCAGACTGGGTCAGATGGTTGCTCTTAACTTGAATGTCCTCCATCTCACTGAAATATTGGAAATAAATATACAAAGACTCAAACATTGTTCCCTTGATTGCCATTGCCCTCATGAGGTGAACCTAGATGTGTCTTCATCTGCCTCCAAATATTTAAGAGCTCTGTGGAGAGTGCTAGAATAAGCTGTAATGCATACCTAAAGAGCCCTGCTCAAGCCTAATGAGCTAACCTGTTTAACTTCCCTCCCAATGAATAGCTTCATTCCTCTCGACAGAAAGCAGATGGCTGGGATGAGGGATATAAATAGAGCTCTAATAGATTAATGCAGTCTCTGATTTGTGGCTCTGGCATTTTGAAGAATACATGGTGGATAGAAGAAGGTCCTATGAATGCAAATGGTGGCAATTTCCAATTTCTGTATATGCAAAACTATTATAATATCCCATTCACCCACCCTCTCTCTCTCTCCCTCATCCGCAATCTTCCTGAATCTCTCTCCCTTCTTTATCTGTATGTCTTCTCCTATGTTTGCACAATAGCTCTAACGCTTCTGCACTGCTGGGCTCTAAAGATGGGGCAGGACTAATGTGTTCGCAGTTGGCGAGTTCATCTCCTGTGAGCACAGGCTGCTGTCTGTCCTGCTTTCTTTTAAGGCACCTGGTTGCAGTTTTTGGACGCAAAACAGAGAAAGTGGCAATTGTACTTCCTCGAGTGGGTGCAGCCCCATGCCTTCGCAGGGGAAGAGCCACCTGCCTCCTACCAATTAGAGCTAGTGCAGTCTTGGCACATCCACCCACCTGAGGCATGTTCTGCGGCTAGTGGAAGGAACAGGTGTGACTCCCCCTCTGGGCTGGAAATAAGCATCACGCCTGTGTTGCTGTGAGTTACAGAGAAGCTTTTAACAATCAGAGCTGAGTTGCTTTGACCCATCGCATACAGATGTGTGCATCCATTAGAACTCCCAAAGCCTGAATTTAAAACCAGGGAACGGCACAAGGTCATTACAGTTTGTGATGTGCATGTCGCTGGGAGATTCAGGGAAGTGAATGAAAAGCGAATCAGGAAATGATGAACAAGGCACTGAACACACTGCAAAAGATAAATCTTTATTTGTTGCAGCTTGTGTCAATAAAAAGTTAATAAGTGCAATTACAGCGGTACTGCATCCACACACCCTATGCAGTTGTAAAACCACACAAAGAATAGGTGCACTGACATACTATGCCTGCAGTGCGGTGTCTATCACTACGCAACACGTTAGGTGTGCACTATAGACTTACTGTAAGGCAACTTATACAATGACCAGTAGCAGTTACTGCCATGTTGAGTGTCTTCCAGTTAGGAAAACTTAGACTCCCCCAGAACACTAAAAAATGTGATCACAAAAGGTCTCTTTCTAATACAGTATAACACAATACTGTCCATTATTGCAGGTTAACGCCTATGCTCTAACTAGCCTAACTAGCCTGGCCTTACCTATTCTTAATCACACACATTTAGTCAGTGCACATTTTCCACAGGGGAAACAAAACTACTGTGAGGATTTTATATCCACTAAGGGGTCTGTCAGGCGAATAGCTTTGTCTGGCTAAAGTAAAACGCTCTACCACATTATTAGGTATTAGATATGGAACACACACACAGGTAAAATCCAACATCTACTACCATTATATATTGCTTTATCTGACACACTCAACCTCAGTAGTTAAAAGTACTTCAATATATTGCAAAATTACAAGTACCATTGAGTGCTTGGACACCAGATCGAATTTTTCAATCCATGTTTTAACCCAATCAATTTATTTTGCTGTCTTAACATAAAGTAAAGCAAGAAGGTGTAAACTATAGAATTAAATGCACTTTTTAACTAGTTTAAGTTAGTCTTGAATCTGTTCTCTCTAGTCACCTTCATATTTAAACTCTTCAAAGCACTACTGAGATGGTACAATAGTTGCAGCTGTAATAAATAATTCTTCCTCTGCTTTAGGAAACGTCAGGTCTTGGTAGGCAAGGTAGACAAAATGCTTGCAGGGGGACATCTAGAATTCTAACTTTTCTCTTCGAAAAAGAGCTTAACCCTGTTTCATTGGTTGAAGAGACTAGAAGACAGGAAGCTTTACCCAGTAAGCTTCCCCAGATGTGCAGGCTGCTGTTTACTGCAGTAAACTCCACAGTGGAATGGCCACAGCACTCTTTCTGCAGAGTTGGAGGTGAGCAGGTGATGGAATCTCCTTGCTGGTCATGAGAGTAGGGAGAGGAGCCTTCAGTGCTGGAGCACACCATCCACATCATAAAGATTGATAGAGCCATGGAGGGGACACTGAACTAAGAGTGGGGTTCCAGAAGGGCATGACCATTCCTCCATGGCTCTTTAAGCAAAGTCCATTATAGTAAGTCACATTTCAAGTATCTATAAAGACACATACAGAGAGAGAAAGAGACAAAGAGGGAGAGAGAGAAAATCTATTATTTTTTCTTTACACTTTTGTCAAATGGTTCTGAAGTAAAATCACCTTGTATGCATGCACAAATGAGAGGAAAAGAAAAAACTTTATGAAATTCTCTTGTAGAAGCAAGCCTGAGTTATACCCTTACAGAGCAACAGCTGTTCTCCAGCACCTGTTGCGGCTATATGCTTATATACAGTTAAATAAGGACCTTTAGTCACTTTGAAAACAAACACGACCTGGCAAGATAGAAAAGCAAATATGATGCCTACACACAAACCTAATAAAGGTTACCAGTTATGGATGTTTACACAGGAGTTCTGTTTTTTTAATGTGTGTTATATGTCTGATCTTTCACTGAAATTTATCGAGGAAAAAGGAGCATATAAAAAGGAGCATATTTCACTATAATCCATCAGATTTATATTTGGATACAAGCACATTAGCAAATGTCTGCATACCAATTGCATGTGTAAACACATAAACCAGAGTGGAGATTCCCAAAAGCACTGGTTTGTAAACAAGTACAGAGCTTACCATGTTCGGATGATATTTCAGTCACCACAGATTCATTCATGTAATCAAAAACAAACCTATTATTTGAAGATTATGTCCTGTTGAAATCTAAATGTAGCCCCTGAGGCTACACAAACTATAGGACTAGGTTAATTTTATCCCTCTAATAGTTTAATTAGGGCATATTGCAGGTCTGAACAAACTGCACAGGGTAAACCAAGAACAGCGGTGTCTTATTGTGATTACTGTCAAGACTGGTGTGTGCTGGTGTGAGTAGTCATGAATTGAATCCAAAGTGTACAGAGAAGATGAAGGCTGCAGCGCAGTTCAGTGCTCTCTGGCCTATATTCAGCTAGTTCATCTAGCACACACACACACCCACATCCTACCTCCACCAAAAAGACCAGGGCAGATCACACTTTTTAAAACTGAAGTTCACCACAAATTTCAGATTTAAAAATGGAATGATGAAATATGTAACAAGACGTTAAGAAACCTGAAACATCAAATAAAGGGCATTCGGGATTAGTGAAAGAGTGTTGTGTAATATAAACGATAATGACAAAAACTAATGACAGAACAATGAAATGAATAGATTGTGGCCAAGTACAAGAATGTAATATGTTCTGTTCTTTTATTCTTTATTCATAATTTCAACAGCCAATTAATCTCTCCATTACCTAAGACAACCTGCTAGTTCAGTGTTTAACACGATAATGAGTTGCTTTTTGAAGAAGAATAGCAAATTTGTTATTGCACTTCTCCAAGACCACATTTCGGTTAAATGTGATTTGGTTATGACAGTTATTTAATTGGATTACCATATTTTAAATTCCTAATTTGTGTTTACTGGTAATATGATATGCAGTGAATAGTACATATAGTTTAGGTACATTATTGCAATAGCCATTATTTGTGTTTTATTGCAGATAGTGTCATTAATAAAGATTTGGGGTTTTACATTCCTAGACTACATGTAGACCACTGTATACTTCTGAACTGGCTGATAAACTAGATTGGTTTCTCTGAAACCATCCTAAGAAAGGTCCCCCCCCCCCCCCCACCCTGGTTGTGCATGTTTGCAAATGGCAACACAGACATTTCTTATATATATTCCATTACAATCCATTGTAATTGTGCTGACTACTGCTTTTAGAATAAAAACAGATAAATATGGGCAACTGGCTATGCAAGCACAATAGTGTAGCACTGTAGAGAAACAGCCCAATTAAATAAGATATGAATACAGACGTTTATAGTGATGAATGTCCAATTCAGTCTAGCAACATGACCTTTGCCCTGTCATTCACACAATCCGATTGACACTCTAGCAGGTGTGTACTCCTCTGGCCTACTTTAAAAGCGTCTGAACTTGACTCTCATTTATAATGTATAGTGATAGGCTTTTATGCAGTGTTGCAGGTTTGGTATGTGAGAACCTCTGTCTCCGAGGTTCATGCAGTTAAGTGTCAGAGGACTCTGACCGTTAAACCAGCATTGTTCTTTGGACTGAACAGTTGTCCTCAAATATAGGTCTACCACAGACAATGTCTCTTGGAGTCAGTCCAATCTTAACTTTGATTTTCAATTTTACAAAAAACTTTAAGGATCTATTAATAAAAGCAATTTTAAAACTGTGGTAATTGTTGAGTACGCCATCTTAACCTGAATGATTGACTGAGTTTCCTCCCCCATCAAAATTTGCAGACTTTATCCATTTAAAATCTTAATTGTAAACTTGGAAATTGTGCATACCTTTAAGTTGTTTTCAGTATATACCAAGCTGCCTTTCCCTCACATGGACTTATGCCAATAATTATTTAGTGGCCATTTAATAGCTATTAAAGTGTTACCTTAGTTAATCTAATTGTGGGCAATAATTGTCCCAGTGATAGTGGGATTTACCTTCTATTGTCCAATTATGAATTTTATTTTAACCTCTGTTGCCCAAGGGTGCAGACCTACTTCTGTTAGGCCTGCAGCTGAGCACTGACTATAAAATACTGAATGCAATCTAGATGACAACAGGAAAATCTAAAGACACACTGACTGTAATATTAGCCTAGTGTTACAATTATTGCTCTTTCTAGAGGCTTTGAAGCTTCAGGAGACTGAATCATAAAAAACAGTTAAATGCAACTCAGCAGTATATCTATGCCTTTCTGAGCTGTGAGAGCACCTCTTCGTTTCAAAGGCTGAGGCACATCATCATTACATTACACGCTAGATTCCACTTGTCTGCCTCCAGCCCAGTTCACTCTTTCCAGATGCACTAAAGGAGAGAACGACAAGACAGTGCGCTGGAGGAGGGAACAAGCAGTTTGATGACAATTTTTGCATTTTAAAATATATTCTGTAGCTAGATTGCTGTTCAACTAGATAAAAAAACCACTTGATTAGTTTGATATAAAAGCATGACATTAGAACAGACATTGGCTCTTGAGGCAATTTGGAAATGACAGACATCTCAGTAGAGAATGAGTGTTATTACTATATGACACTCTTCCTCGGTTCACTGATCACCCTCTCCATTTCCACCACGGTTCCCTCACCATCTGTACCATTTGCCTGTGTTTTGGTCTCTGCTTTGGCTCCATCCTTGGCCTTGCTTATTCACTTTCTTTTGTTTGTTTATTCCCTGTTTGTTTAGTTTTTTCTCTAGTTTTATCTTCCTATTTAGCCTTACTTCACTGTCTTGTTTTCAAATGAAGGAATATGGGTTATTCTTTTATGTTGCTGTTGGTTTTCCAGACTGGTGTTTTACCTCTGCAGACTGGTGTTTTAACTCTATGGCCTAACTTATATACAATTCCCTTGAGCTGTATATGTGTTGGAACTTCAACAACTAGCAAAATGTAAAACCAGAATTTTCAAAAGATTTATTTGTTAACAAATAGTGCTTCAGTTACAAAAAATTCTTTAACCTTAACATAGTCAACGTTTTTTAATCAGACGTGCTTCAGCAGGAGAAATGTGAAGTAAACTATTTGCAAGCTTTGCTGTGACCATAAAACAAAAGAATGGACCGTTAATAGATTTTATGTTCCAATAGCAAGTGTGAATTCTTTTAAACTTTTATATGGACTTATGGCTTGGAACCCAGAGTGGACCGGAATGTGATCATAGTGGTCCTGTATGATTTTGAGAGAAAAGAAATGAAACTATACATTTATATGGTTATTTATTTTTATCATAATAGACAATAATAGAACCAGTGCTGCGACAGCAATTAGTGTTGTAGAGATGAATAACAGTATGCATATATCAGTGTTTTGAAACCTACATTCATGGTGAATAAAATATGGAAGCCCCCACAAAAAAGTGCATTGCAGCATCCATACCTGACTTAAGTCAGTGCAGACTGTACATAGAAAATCTTTATTGTTTAACTGGTAGACTTAATGTTTGTCTGGAAAGTTTGTTTATAATGTCAAGTAGTGGGTTAGCATTCCAAAACAAATGCTTCAGTTCTTTTGCATGTATTCATTCATAATTTTCTCATAAAAATTCGAAACACAGTAAAAGATGGTAGGTGGTACATTTTGGCAGGAAGTCACAGAATATGAAATCAATCCAAGAGCAAACCCAATGAAACACACACACACACACACACATGCACATGATCACACAATCTCTTAGTACTGTCAACTGCAAGCCCGCACAGCTTTTTGGTGTTTGCCTAAGTCCTTAAAGCATGTTTAATCCTTCTAATATATCAAATCCATGCTCATTGAACTGTTAATTGTGCATTATTTAGTCAGTTCTGTTTTTATGTGTTTTTAATTAAATCTGTGAACACTGTGAAGATTTCTTACCAGATGTGGTAAAGCCCTAATGAAACGAGTACCAGAAATTCCACAAATTTCAGTAATTTCAAATGCCTTTCCAGGATAATAAACACATCTTAACTGTGTAAAAATGAATTTTGAATTTTCATTTAGTTAGGGTGGTAACATTTATAGTATTTCCATTATTTATATCCCTGTCTCTGCTCTCTACAGCATATATTTCCAGTGGAGTTTGGTCCGGATTATGACTCTGCTATTCAGACGCTAATGTGGGACTTTCTGTCCCGACTGGGGCACTTCCTGCCTGTCCCTGATCTCCTGCAGGTAGGAAATCATGAAGCATTTTGAAATGAGTCTACTTTGATTTTTGATGACCATCCAAAAAATAATTAATAATTCTGTGTTATACAAAATAATGGGCCTAATTGCTCAGTCCATAATTGTTTGATTGACTAAAGAATTGTTCAAATGCTTCTCTATCCTTGTGATTTAAGACTGTAGATTGGCTGGGCTCTGAGTCTTCTGTTTTAAAGGACTGTGAGGAATCCATCAGTAACCCAGACAACTTGAAGTCACTGCTCCATCACCATAAGTTCCTTGGGCATCTGGACGCTCCTGGTAGGTAATGGAACTCTTAGTCCTGCTGTCAGTAATTACATTTTTGTGGGGTTTTTTTTTAGATATGAAAAATTGTTGTCAAAATGTATGTAGTGCCTTCAACAAGGGTGCTGTTTGCTTCAGGAACCAGGGAAGCAGACCACATGAATCATTTGATCATAGCAGGTTAAACTATGTAGTGCTGCGCTCCATCAGGACCAGTATTTGATACCTTTAGTCTGTTAGTGCAGTGCAATTAAGTTTCAGCAGTAGATTGACAAATATTCCAATTAATTGCTTAGGACACTTCTTAAGTCAGTGTTCAGCATGTCTGTCCACTTGTTCCGTGAGATGATCAGGTGGTATCAACAAAAATTTTGACATGTATTACTATTTTGAACAAGTTCATTACTATTTAATTATCAATGTATCAAATCCATGCTCATTGAACTGTTAATTGTGCAATTTTGTCCTTAAACATTTAATTATGTTCATTAGATTTGAAGTGCCTTGTGATGTTTTAGTTCATTCCATGTTAAGAACTGTGTATACACTACAGTCGTGGCCAAAAGTTTTGAGACTAGCACAAATTTTGCTTTCACAAAGTTTGCTGCTTCAGTTTTTATGGTGGCAATTTGCATTAAGTCTAGATTGTTAAGAGTGATCAGATGAATTGCGATTAATTGCAGTCATTCCTTGCCATGAAAATGAACTTAATCACAAAAATTACTGCATTCCAGACACTGTATTTCAGCCCTGCCACAAAATGGCCTGCTAACATCATTTCAGTGATCTTCTCATTAGCTCAGAAGAAAGTATTAACGAGTACAAAGCAGCTGATATCACTGTCATACTGATTAAAAGAGCAGACTGGTTGCTTTAAAAGGGTGGTGGTGATTAAAGCTTTCTTCTATTAACCATGGTTACCTACTAGGAAACATGGGCAGTCATGACTGCATTGCATCAAAAGTGCATTCATGTGTGAGGTTGCTCAGAATTTTGCTTAAGAACACTGCTATGAATAAGGATTGGTATCAAAATATCCTCCAAAAGCAACTTCTCCCAACGATCTGGGAGCAATTTGGTGATGAACAATGCTTTTTCTAGCATGATGGTTATCACTTTTGCCTTGTGACCTGGTGTTCCAAGTGGCTGGGTGAACAAAACATTGAAATTTTGGGTCCAAGGCCAGGAAACTCCCCAGATCTCAATTCCATTGAGAACCTGTGGTTCATCCTTAAAAAAAGAGGGTGGACAAACAAAAACACAGAAACTGTGATCAACTCCAAGCACTGATCAGGCAAGAATGGGTTCCCATCAGTCAAGATTTTGCCCAGAAGCTGATATCCAGCATGCCAAGTCTTAAAAAACTTTAAGACTGTAAACATTGTAAATATTAGGTCTTTGCTTAAACTGGATGTATTTGTCAATAAAAATAATAATTTCATTGTACTTACCACTATTGCACTATATCATATGAACATCTGACAAGAGGATCTTAAAAAAAAAAGCTAAATAGTCCCAAAACCTTTGGCCATGACTGTACATTGACAGATTTTTGAGGCTGATATATGCAGTCTGCATATACATGATCCATTTTGTTCACTGCATGTGCATAACAATGAGCTTGCAAAGGACAAACTGACTTGTGCTCATTTAGAAGACTCATGACTCATATACTCATGCCATGTTGTGATTCAGAAGACTCATAACAACCATAGGCAGGATCATGAAAACTGTTACCTTTTATGTGGAAATAGTCACTATGCATTTGAGAGAAAAAGAGACTCACCAGGCTGTGGAGGTCTGGAAGGTCATGAGGGTGGGGCTCTGGGCCTCTCCTCTGAGACCATGTCTGGGATCATGGTGTTGTTGGGGGTCGTGGCTCAAAGCAGCTGCAGTGCTCAGCTCTAACTCCTGATCCACTGCTGTGCTGTGCCAATTGCTCCTAGCCTGTTTCAGCCAACGGCCGCCCAATCCCCACTTCTCCAGGTAGACTCGGCACACCTCATAGTTCATGGCTGAGTAGTACAGGAAGTCCAGAGCCAGCAGGACCATGACAAAGAAACCGTAAACCCATACGCCAATGAGAGCAGTGTAATTGCTGCAGCAATCAGGAGGAAATGAGACAGAAAAGAATAATTAACAGTTAGTGACAGAAACATATTTTAAATATAGGAAAACTCCTCAGTGCATCCTTTGAAATGTGGTTGATAATGAGATTATACTTGACTGGTTAGAGACTGGTTATATACAACATGCTTTCTCCTGCTGAAGCTGGTATCATTAATAAACATAACGTTTGCTTTATTGAGTATGCAGATGACATGCAGTTATATCTGTCCTTTTCCATTTTTGATAGTGGTATCAGTTTAAAGAAAACACATGTCTATCTCTACGGTCCCTGACATTCTGTCCAGTGCTGAAACAGTTAGAAACAGAAATGCATTTGTGTCAACTAAAACAGACTACTGCAACACCCTCTTATCTGCCCCACTGAGAGCGCAATTGCTAATTTACAAGATGTACAGAATGCTGCTGCTAGAATGCTCACATGCACCAGGAATGGGGGATCACATATCAACATTTGACTACACTGGTTATCCATATTTCTGTAGAATTGATTTTAAGAAACTTTCCTTTTTCATTTCCAAATACCGTCCAGCAGGGGAGTCCACTTTTAGTTGCTGCAACCTTAAGATCCATAATTCTCTACGTGACTCATACTCTTAGTCATTGATTAATACTATTTTTAATTAGACTGAGCTTTTATGCCCAATTGTTTTAATTAGTTTTGTACTGTTTATTTTACTTTGCTTTTTGTTGTGCTATATGAAAAACTAAAATAGTAATAATAATAATAATAATAATAATAATAATAATAGTAATTATTATTATTAAGTTCTCACAGTTTTCTCCATATCTGTAGCATCACATAGCATCATTTCTCCACCATAAGCAGCTTTTTACTGTATCTGCTCCTCAATATTAGAAGCAAGCATTACACCCTAGCAGGGACATAACAAATACAATCCTCTGAGAAAATATTTAAAACCCTTCTGGGTAAGGAACGAAAAATCCCAATAATGGAAAACAGAGCAAATTCCTTCTACTCTAATCAAGCGATGAAAGGAAAATAGGGGTCACAGCCTCATGAGTGACAGCAAGGTGGCTTAATTGCCTTGTGTTTGCTGCTGAGACTGCTTTGGCAAGATACTAATAAGACTGGGTATGGAGATCAGAGCTGTACAGCTGGCTTTGGTGGAGGGCCATTGTTCAGAGACTATGGATGCCTGGGAGGATCAGATGGAGCCTGAAGTGTGAAATTCCTTTTTATGCCTGCTTAGTGCCAGTTGATGGTTACAGGCTTCCCTGATGAGCTGATGTCTATATTTAGATGTAATGGTAAAAATGAAGATATTCTGCATCATGGAATTGTTTGCATTTACATACTACACATGGTTGTTGTATGTTACTTAATTGCACAAATGAAATCAGGTGATATAACTTTGCCTTCTGTAGAGCTCTGACTTCATTTCTGTATTAATAGGAAGCTCTTAAAAAGTCCACTAAGAAGTTCTTTCATCATGAGATAAGAAATTAAATCTATGTATGAAAATATACAATAAATGTAATGATGGAATATCAAAAAGCATAGATCAAACAAAGGCATGTCACTTGATAAGATACCAATGTATTATATTTTACATTTGTATGATTATAAAGGGAAAGAAATCTCACTAAGAAGTAGTGGTGTGAAGTCAGGCCCTTTAACCCTTCAGAAAACAGGTAGCAAAAAAGTATATGGAAGATTTTCATGGATTATACAGTATTTCATGAATGCAATATAAATATAACATTTATTTCATGAATAAAGTAAAATCAAAAACATAAACCAGCTCAAAATGCTATTATGCATTTTCTTGGTTGCTATAGGATGCATATCAGCTGTCCGATAGCAGTAATAACCAATTAAAACTGCTCATTAGAATGGCTTCAGGGACTTGTTCCTGTGTATGTGCCTGTGTGACCCTTCTGATGATATTTTGAAGGGTTTTGTAATGCAGGTCTATTGGCAAATCTGACCAATCAGATTTATGATTTTTATTAAGGGAGCTGGCCCATAGTTATCACTTTCTATGCACATGCTTACTAGGTTAGCTAGCTAGATTTTGTGACTGCAAATGAGACAGATATTGTAGCATATGTAATTAAAAAGCAATTTCAAGGCTAATCTTCCATGAGAAACTTATAATAATTCAGTGAGGTCAGCTAACTCTACCTATAAATCTTTGTCAGAAAGGAAAAATGTATGCATGTACTTTCTATAAGACAAACTACGATAAGTATATCTGGGTAACAGCTGTCTCACAGCATAATATTCTGGCCAAGGAGCAGAGGATGGACTTTATTTTCAATTAAGCCTAACAGACTGGTGAGTTTGGTGTTTGTATACATGTTTTGGCTTTACTGGCATACTGTATGCATATGAAATTATTGATTCTACCTTGCTGAACAGCTGTACTTGTAGGATTCATGGATTTTTTTGCATTACATAGAAAATTAATATATGGAAAATAAAAAAATATCATATTTCATACATGCTACTTCTGTTTTGTCATTTGTAATTGTAATTGCATTTGTGTACAGTAATTTAAAGTCAAGCCTAAGTTTATGTGGCATTAACAAAATGTGTGTGTGGGTTGGGGGTGGGAGTATCCTTTGTATGCACTGCACGCCACTTCTAAGTAGGTATACCTATAATGTGCCATCCTCAGTTGAGTGGAGAAATAAATAAGCTAAGATGAGGAGAGGAACATCACATGACCTTGGGTCAGTTCACTACATTTCAGGCTTGAGCCATGCAATGGATTGTCAATGGAGAAAAATGCTCTATCATTCTGTGAATATTATAGATTCATAAAGGCTGTGATAAAAATGTGGAGGTCATGCATTCTCAACATATTCTTACAAATGCAGATTTTCTTTTGCAGCCAATGTCCATTTTCATCAAAAGAAACAAACAAAAAAACACCCTTAAACAGTACCTGTAACATCACTTTGTATTTTCAAGCATCATTCCAATATTCGTCATTTATATCCCAATGATGTGAAAATGAAATTACAAGACAAACCACTCAACCTGATGACGCTCTTGAAGCCCTTTAATAAATTCAGTCTTCACCATTTACATTTGAGCAAGAAAATGTGGAAAAATTGGTGAGCAACTACAGATTTATTTCAATACTCCTTTTATTTTTTTAAAATGATTATATAGACAAATGTGAGACTTCTGTTTTTTGTTGTTTATCTGAGCATGAACAAAATATCTGCTCCACAATCCAAGAACCATGCTACCTTAATGTCCTTCCTGAGCATCTTTCTAGTCAGCTTCAGCTATAGAAGACTGAATGACATCTGCCATTGAAAGCAATAAACTACTTGCCATGTCAAGAAGTGCGAACAGCCAAATACATTAATCACGGTTATCATCCCATCCCACTTCTTTCCACTTACTTGTGAGCAATGCCATCAGAATTGGTAGTGATGTTGAGCTGTATGATGCTTTGGAACTCTTTCTCACTGCAACAGTATTTGAAGGTTGTGTGGTTATGGTGACAGCAAAACATATAGGTCTTGTTGTCAGAGAGACGGGGGCAGTGGAAGCCGAAGTGATAGCGTCCCTTGTGGTCTGAATAGGGCTCGCACATCCTGAAGTGGGCTGAAAGAGCTGTCCCAAAGAAGGACAATATGAAAAAGGTTGTTTTGAGACAGAAGAACTTTGCTGACATTTCATAATTACAACACATAACCAGTCTTTCTAATACTACTTACAAAAAAATGCATTATAAATGCAAGATGCAGAACTTATAGCAACCTCCTAAGTGCAGACGTTATATAAATATATTTGCGAAAGTTACTTCATTCACATTTGAACATATACAGTACATATTAATATGATAATTGACTGATCATTGTCTGACTTGACACTGCATATATACATGCACCTTTACTCTCACAGTAAATCTGTTCAGTACATCATCAAATATTTAGCATTCATAATATAAACACTGAGACACACTAAGAAGACATGACAAGTCACTCTGCTGCTACAAGTCTCACCTTTTTTAAATGAGTATCATAGACAACATGTTATACACCTCAAAATGAATGGTAATACTGATTCTATTATAAGGGATCAGAACAGTTACATATTCTTCCGATAAAAGTACCAGGCAGAATGCTTCATTATGTTTAATTACAACTTTGCCCATGCATGCCTTTATGTGTCTTTTCAGTCCCAAAGTGTGAAGGGGGCTTCTTATAAAAAGTGAGATCTTTTGCTGTCAAAAAGGAAGGCAGTTTGGCTGAATATGGCTTTGAATATCATAAATGACACATTATGGACTTCCTTAGTCCATAGCCCATTGTGGCTGGCACCCCAGCACACAAACAAAACCACCATGAAATAGTCCTGACATCGCACACAGTTGATGAAGCCTGACAACCTGTAAAAGGTTGTGATATCTTAGCATATAAGGGACAAGAGCAGTAGTTCTGCTGTTCCCAATCCCCTCTTTATATTAACAAAAACTCCCCAGAATCCAGAGTCAGGCTGTCCTCATCAGGACTAACTGTTGAGTCTGGCCACAAACTCAACCACTCCCATCTAAACTCATATCCAGTCTTCCAGAGGAAGAGCATGATAATACCATCATTTGCATATAGATGAGAGTTTGAAGGACAGATAAGTGGGATATACAGAAAAATTCAGGGGATCCTAACTCAGGTGCTCTCCCTGTTTGGGGCTCCTCTGCTCTCCATGATAGAGAATCTCTCTTCAAAGCAGGAAGCTTTAGAGCATCAAAGGTGTACCTGTGTATACACTCATGAGCCACAATATTAGAAATGTTTACCTTGCAGCTACATTCATAAAATAAAAACATCCTACACTATAAAAGAAAACTGCTGTTTGTACTTAGTAAATATCTTGTTGCCTTACAATTTGGAGATCACTGGACTTAAAATAGTATGTTAAGAGGACAATAACTAATAACAATAACAATAAAGCAACTAGTAGTGTTTGTCAGGATTAAAAATCATTTTAGTGTGATCATTAATGTGCATACTAGAGATTGGGACTGGTAATTCAAAAATAGCATACTTTTATAGCATATACTTCGAAAGGCTGCAGTTGATACAGGCAAATGGAAGTTTTCTTATGATGACAAAGGGGAATATTCAGGGGCACAATGAGCTGATGACTTCTTGAAAAAAGAAGATAAATGCTTCAAAAAGTTAATGAAGTATTTTTAGTATTTCAAGTACAAAAATGAAACTTTGCTAAACATTTGAGTACATTTCCATTCTGTTCATGTTCATAAGGGAAGTGGAGACCTAAGTGGGAGTGTCATATTTCTAAATCAATTGTCAGCAATGCCTAAATGGCTTTGCACAGCTTTTCATAAACATCAGTGAGACTTTTTTTTGAAAATCAATGGCAAATCATTGTAGGAAAGCTAACTGGCTGACCGCATCTATGCCTTGAAAGTCAGGGTCTTGCATGCACAAATATTTAGAATGAGGTCCAAAGAGCTTAGTGAAAAACAACTGAGCCTTCTAGCATTTAGGCATACTTCCCATTTCTATTAATAATGATACATGAGATAATCATTAGGAAGGCCATCTTTGCAATTAGTGTGCAAACAATAAAGTGTAATTAATATATATATTTTAAATTATTCTCTCCTCTTGTTAAAGAGGGAAAAAGAATGTAATATTTATTACCACACCATTACATAAATAGAATAAAACAAGTGACCTATGCCAATAGGCATTTAGTTCATTCATAAACACATATTCAGAAAGTGAACTTGAGCAATGTATTTTGAAATGCATATGTGAACATGAGAATGAGAAATATTACAAAATATATTACAAAACAGGAAACAATTTGAAGTTGGCTCCATTTGACCCTTTTAAATGCCCTAAAACATCCAATTACCCCTGTGCATGGGCTGTACAGTGGGAATAAATCAGGAGTGTTAAAGACAAGTCAGAGAGCCCTCCAGGAACACCTCTACACTCATAAAAAGCATTGACTGAGCACCCAGGCTGTGTATCCATCAACCAAAGCAGCAAGGAGTCGAGCTGCAAGGCTCTCATATTCCTGGGGAGGAAAAAAACTAAACAAAAGGCAAAAGGTAGGCGTATGAAATGAAAACCACCTGTAGAGACCTGTTTTATTTCCTTTCACTATGGTGGCTAAAAACAAATCAATGTGTTTTGATTTCTGCCAGCTGCATCATTAACACCCTATAGGTTTTCACAGATAATTGGCTTGACCCCATTCATGTCCACTTCTCGCAGAGTAGAGTGAATGGGAAATGAAGGCTTCTCCTTTGGGCACTGGGTACAGAGGCACCTCCCTAACAGCAAGCTTGAATACCTATCGTTCTGTCTCTCTTTCTCTCTCCATGGCAACTGTTCTGATGTGTATTTCATTCAAAGCTCACCAGCAGCATTGTCAGACACATGTTGAAGTGATTTAGGAGGGAACGCCTCCTCCCTACCCCATCTACTCAAACCTGAATTTGAAATGGCACCAGAGCTAGTTTCTGCTTCCTTGACTGCCACTGTACCTCATCATGACATCCTCATGCCCGCCTTAGTTCCATTTACACTTTGCACGGTTTGTATCTGAATATCAGCATCTGGAGGATGAATGATCTGGTCTTGCCCATGTTTTTCATTTGGTCTTTTTAAATGATCCTTGTGGTTCCCTTATGATTAGATATTCTTGCATGCAGTGTGTAGAGGTGCAGGAAATCTGGTATTAATTCAACAAAATAACAAAACCAAACCAAACTGATCTAATAACTTTGAATATGTCCAGGTGCCATTCAATAGGGGAACTGGCAATAGGCAACAGACCTGCTTTCAAAAGCTGTGATGAGGACCTGTTGGTGAGTGACTGCAGTTTGCAGTGATCTTTGGACTACATTGATGATGTGCCTATACTGTGGATGGGTCCTTTCTCCTAACACAAATGCCTTTGACGTGACTGCATACCCACCCAATATTTGATTATGGTGTGAGCCAGGCTACCTACAATCACATTCCAATCACAACCAATCACAATGCATGCTGTGCGCATGTACAATTTGCATACCCTGCAGTTCAAATAAGATGTCTAGATACAGATCGCATTTTAATGCAAAGTATAAATGTCTTTGTCTCACACAATGCAACAGTAATTGTCTTTTCAATGCAACAGTAATTTTTTTTTTCAGTGCAGCAGTAATTGATCTCAGCTTAGGATACAAAATTGCACCCACACTTGTATGTGAAGTCCTTGGGCAGCCATAAGATTGGATTTATTTTTCTTTCTCAATATTATATTAAAGAAAGTGCAAGAGAAAGCTTTACTTTCTTGCTTTTTTCTCTAAACAAACAGTTTATGTCTTATACATTTTAGTGGAAAACATGCAGTGTAGTCATTGCCATGCTTATTTTATCCTTGGCATTTCACTGCTTTGGGTTTTTTTTGTTTTGTTTTTTTTTTGCTTTAGCACCAGAGCCAAGTTGGGAAAAACCCCGCTTTCACACTTCTAATACAATTTCCTCAAACATGGTTTTGCTTCAGCATCAGCTTTCTGGTTTGCCATGCACTGAGGCATCTGACCACAGTGCACGGAGACGCCGAGTCTCAGCAGAACCCCACGACGAGGGAAACACACAGCTTGAGAGCTGAAATGACAGGTGCAGTCTTGAGCAAACAGTGCTGAAGAGAGATAGGACATGACCAGAGATGTACACTGGACATGTAAACTGAGTCATGTCAACACCTCTGACTCTATAATAAATGTAAGGGTATCACTGAGCACAGACGAAAGAATGACTTAATGACTTCATTCCCATTGAACAGGATGATGTATAGACAAACATTTAATCAGTATGTTGGCATCATAGATAATGTTTATCTATTGTTTATTTGACACGTTTTTACCAACGTATGGGTTGTTGTAGGTTCATTATCTTCAGGAAAGGAATGATTTTGATTGGCAACTTTTATAATTTTATAATAAAAGGAGATGTGTTTCTGCTCAAAACAACTGACTGAATGACTGTGAGAGAGGTTTTCCTTTAAAATATATTCAATAATTGCAGATGTGTGTTTAAAAGTAGGCATTGTCCTTAAATGACTTGGTATAATTGTGTGTTTGTGTTACAGTTACCATGTCTGAATTCTGAAAAGATGTCAGAGGTAAAGCAGGATGGTTATATTATATAGTTTCCATAAGTGTGTACTACTGAGTTTTTTCTGGATTGATAAAGATATGGTATGTGATTGTAATTAGCAGGACATCTCAGTTTCTCATATATCTGCCATTGGTTTAGGTGCTATTACTTTTTCTGTCACAGGGCATAATTCATCTGCTTGCCTCTTCAACAGCACCTCTTGAAAGCTCACACACTCTCTCTCTCCATCTCTATGAAAGCTCACACTCACTCTCTCTCTCTCTGTCTCTTTCTTTCCCTCTCTCTTCTTTTATCTGAAGTCAACAAAGCTTTGTTTTTGACAAGCTCTCATTTGTCACCTCTCTCCAACATTTACAAATCCCTGTACCCCTAGCATTTGTGAAGAATTTTGCTCATCTTGCACTCTCCTTTACACCAATTTAAAACAGGTCTTTTGACAATGTGGAAGACAGAAAAACTGTGATTCAGATCATTAACCTAGTATGAAACTATTGTTATGATTATTGTGATCCACTCTACCAACCAGATTAGTTTGATTGGGCATGTTCACATCAACCCCAATGACATAACTCAATAGCCACTAAATTAGAGTAAGTGCACAAATTGTTGTCCTCTCCTAAAGCATTACTAAGATCTGGTTTGCCTTTGACTTGGTGAAACAATGAAATATCAAATTGGGTTCTGTTAGCTCGGTGCAAAATGAAATTCAGCATTTTCACAGCTCTTCTTTTGATATGTTTTTTCTGTGTGCGATATCTTCTGTCTGTGTGTCGACGTGATCGCTTTTGGACTCACCTGCAGAGAACAGGAGGAAGAAAATGATGGCCAGGACATTGTGTAACCAGCGGCCGTGCATGGTCATCTCTCTGTTCTCATGGAGGAAGGACCAGCACAGGAGATGGGGAGGGCGGGCCGACACGACTCAGCAAACACACATCACTTAGCCCCTCCACTGGCACTCCTCCTACCGGAACTGAACATAAAAACAAATACAGACTGTGTGTGTGTGTGTGTGTGTGTGTGTATATATATGGATAAAGAGAAGAAATGAGAGGAGAGTTTTCAGCCTTAGTGTCTCTCAAAATGCCTGCTCCAAGGCTAGCTATAATCTGTAGCTATTTTGAACAGGGTTATGGTATGTGTTATCTGTGCCATAGTAAAGTACTTTTTCTCCTGGCTTTTGAGTACAATTTGAAAACAAATAAATTAACAAACAAACTTTTTAACTTTTCTCTTGTTGCTTCACCTTCAAAATAAATTTTGCTGTTGGCTCGCTACCATTTTTTAAAATTATTTGGATCCCAGCTATATTACTAAGCGTAGACATTCAATACAGCCAGGATTCTGGGTTCTGGCAAAATATTTTTACTTAACATCATAATTTACTCTTGGTCGAATATTTCATGGGAGTAATTCTGCTCAGATCATTTGTTGCCTAAGCAGCCCCTATTCCACTGTGGTCGGAATTGTTTGACCTCCTTAGACAGAAGCATGTAGAGTCTGCTTCTGACAAAACCATGAGACAAAACTGTCAAGGAGGGTCTGATGTTCATCATTCATTGCAATGATTAGCACAATGATAATATATAATTAACAAATCCAAGACCTATTTAGCTGACTGGACGGAGATGTGATCTTAATTGGCAAATGCTGCCTGTCATAATATTGTCTTCAGATCTTCTCTAGATTTCCACACTGTGCCTGGAATGTTGTAATCTAGTATTGACACTGGTTCAGTCCTGATGTCAGCATTCACTCTGTGACAGCAACATGCAGCCTTTATTTGAACTTGATAAAAACACACTTAAAAACTCCAGTTACAGAAGTAACCTTTCCCATTACAAATACATCCTCCTTCATAACAACAAAGTCACTGTTGTGCTCAGAGACCTAAAGGAGGAAAAATATCTAGCCATTTGTCCCCTTGTTTGGGTCCGACATTATACTTCCTCTTTTATATGCGCGTTCTCTTGCATCTCCACAAAAGAAATCATAATTATTAGACTTGCTTGGAGATAAAAATATAACACTTTGCTGCTTTCTTTATCTCCATATGTGTTTCCAAGGCAACAGCGTGGCATGTGCTCATGCGCATGAGGTCGTTTTTGTGTGCTGTTTGTTTGTTTTCTCAGTTTAGCATATAAAAGCAGAAGGTTGTTTATCACTGAAGACGTGCAGCAGATGTACAGTTTCACCATGAATCACAAGGTATTTAAGAACCAAGACAAATCCTAGGACAAGCGCCACCAAAGTTGTTTTCATGATATTACTGACTTCCCCTTTGAGTTAATTCTAAGTAGCACATGCGTAACCCATACTCAATGCACCTTTGAATCATTATTCTCTTTGTGCCTGGTGAGCCATTTCTGTGTATAGGAGTATATGTGTATTTTGTTTATAGGGGTGTAGGAAGTGTGATGTGATGAATGGTAGCAGGTGGGCAGGTCACAGTGTGATAGTGTGTTATGATGAACTTGGCATGAAGGTTAGCATAGCTGTAAACTAAACAGACATACTGATGCTACTGTGTAAACAGAGAGGGAGAGAGAGAGAGAGAGAGAGGGTGTGTGCATAGTGGGTATAGAGAAAGAGAAAGTATGATGAAGAAGACGGAAGAAAAATGCTCTAAGAAAGACGCTGGATGCCACTCACTAAAACTATTGCATCACAGTTCTCTCCCTGTTTTTTTTTATCTGTCACTCTCTTTCCTACACACACAGGGAACCTTTTCAGGACTCAGTATGGCCTACACCATGCACAGATGTACAGATGTGTTACGTGGCATCCATCATTGTAATGCAAGAGCACGCATCCTTTCATCTCACCGAGATGTTGCCCAACAAGCAAAGTCAGCATATGAATGGAACTCATCTTTTCTGTCTGTCTGTTAGTCTCTCTCTCTCTCTCTCTCTCTCTCTCTCTCTCTCTCTCTCTCTCTCTCTCTCTCTCTCTCTCTCTCTCTCTCTCTCTCTCTCTCTCTCCTCTTCTTTCTATCTCTAGATTCTATGGCTGATGAGTAAGAGCTACATTGGACTCACCAAGCTGTCTCTTTTTACTGTCACTCTGTTATCCAGAGGATGTCAGCTCAGAGAATCTGTGGGGATTCTCACCTAAATGCTCATTATTACTTGAAATGGAACTTACTTTAGCAGAACCTGTGAGCCAGTGACCGTGATGGCATTGTGATCTAGTTTTGGTGATCAAAGTATTATTTAATAGCATTTTAGTGTATAAGACACTTGTTGCAATATTATTTTTGAACATCTGGAAAACCCTTATTATATTTGTCTTCAGTGTGTTATATGAACCTAAGTTTTATGAAATGAAAAAAAGTGCATTTACAAGGGTGTCCATAAATGGTCACAGCTTATCTTTCTGAGAGTGGAGAGAACCACGTTGGTCAAATAATATCAAAGACTTGTCAGTTCCCATTAGGCTAAATGCCTTTTTCTGTGATGTGTGTGCTTAATTTTGCACTATATTGTGATTTATATTGACATGCTGTTTGTGTAAGTTGCAATCAGTGTTCCTGTAAGCAAATGTGGTCTAGCTACCATAGCTTGAGACATCTTGGGGCAGCCTACCACAGCCTGTCATGTTTTGGAGTCTTATCTTGCAGTTTGCTATTTTTGAGAAACACAGTAATGAGTGCTTTAAATGAGCTGCACCTGCAGGATGATGTCTAAAAAATCTCAAAGTTTAACATCTGATGAATGTTTAAGGCAACTTTTTAAAAATTTACAAATAATGATGAACAATTTGAATATATATATATATATATATATATATATATATATATATATATATATAATTTTTTCTTTTATATACATTTTATTGTGTTCAAAACCAATAACATAAAAAATTAATGATAAACACTAAATTCAAATGTAGTAAGCCATATACTAAATGGCAGGTAATATATGGAAGTATGGCTCAGGCTAGAAAATACTGCTGGTGAAAGATCGCTGCCAGAGCCTCTGCTGTCATAAATGCATCCCTAGACCCAAATAAAACTCTGCCACTGGCAAAGGCCCGGGGAGTGCACATGATGGAGAAAACACTGCCTGCTTCTTGTCCCAAGGTGACACTACAGAATGTGTTTATCTGTCCCCTGAGGACCTGTGTGTGTGTGTCTGTGTGTGTGTGTGAGTGAGTGAGTGAGTGAGTGAATGTATGTGTGTGCTTGGGTGCAAGTGAGTGAGAGACAGAGGCTGAAAGAAAGAAAGGGAGAAGACTGAAGAGGCAGAGGAAAGGTTACAGCACCATGAGGAAACTGAGAACACTACAGGAGAGGATCCCAAGAAGGCACAAAACACAGACAAGTAGAGCGTGTTTACACCTTCTGATCAATACGTTATGAGGATTTGGATAAGGAGTTTTTCCTCTGTATGCATCACTGCACACACTCACACACACACACACACACACACACACACACACACACACACACACACACACACACACACACAGGCACGCTTGCTTTCCACTGTTCCTAAATGAATAGACCATTCCTCTTTTTAATATCCTTCTATCAAATAGCTACTCTGTTGTTTTAATTAGTTAAGAAATTTGTTTATGCACACACACATACAGCAAATTACGTAATGGGGGCTCCACAGTGTAGAATGGTGTAAATTCCTTGTAAGCACACAAAGCTTTTACAATGTAGTTAAAAAATAACTTGAATGAAACATTACAAGGTGACAGGAATACTTGGAAATAAGGCAGTAGTTATTAATTTCTTTCATGTTATGTACTGTCTTGTTGCATTTGTTTCTGCAGCTTGTAAGAATATGTACTTTAAAAGACAGGGATAATATCTAAGGAGAAAAGCTTGAATGCTTGTGGCCCAAGAAATCCGTGTTGGCTTAAACACTGCCGCAGGGCTGCATGCACAGTGTCTGTGAATTCGAATAAGCTGCTCTGTACCCAATACAAGACAGCAATATGCTGCAGTTCTCTCCTTAATTACAAATGTGTTACAGACACAAAGTGAGGGACTGCAACATACTGAATGACCTTCTCTGATTTGAAGAAGCAAGAGTTGGCTTTGTTTTGTTTACTTTGCCTTATCTTCAAAAGCAAAAAATGTTTTAATGGCATCATTGCATGGAGAGCAGAGAGAAGGTCTAGCATTGATGGAGTGTCCTAGCCATATGTGATGCCAGTGGTTATGAGGTCTCATCTATTTGATGCAAATCCAGTTTTGCTGGGATTCTGTCATTTTTAAGTTGTTCAAGTTAAATTTCATCCTATTTGTGTACACATAAATTAGGTTAATATTAAAGTAGTTAAGGACTAAGTGTATTTCAGCAGTGCATGCATGACCAATTACTGGCTCTCACAAATGAGAATGTTACAGGATGAATTTACATTTACGGCATTTAGCTGACAATTTTATCCAAAGTGACTTACAATTATGACTGAGTATAACTTGAGCAACTGAGGGTTAAGGGCCTTGTTCAGGGGCCCAACATTGGCAGGGCTTGAACCAGCAACCTTACACATACAAGTCAAGAATCTTAACTACTGACCATATGAACAACAGTAGCCTCTTTTTTGCACATTAGCTGTGCATTCGTCAACTGTGCGCAACTGAAAAAAGAATTTGTCATTTTCCATGGGCAATGCATTTTAATTTTAAGTTTAATGGTCATCGCATTAATGATATATCTGTTTGCACTGCTATTTGTTGCTATGGAAGCAAAAAAAAAAGAGAACTGATCTTCACTTTTGGATCTTTAGAACCCCATGGAATGAATGTTATGACTTAAACATCTACTTTTTCAAATATAAATTTCCTCTTTCTACAAATTCAGAAGTACTTTGCTTGCACAGCTAATGAAGGACCTCTGTCTGAAGCATCCTGTTTCCCTTGTTTAGTAAAATTTTGAATATCTCTACATCTCTTACTACAATAGACTTGAGTGCATTTGCAGTGAGAATGAAAACCTCCAGAAAAATATGGACATATGTGTGAACATTTTCAAAACTCTGGGTTTCCTAAGGAAGTCGTAGATGATGCCTTTGCTCATGTTTTACCTTTTCAGAAAGTAGACATACTGACCTATAATATAAACAATCTACATTTAAGACTTTTAAGCCTATGTATCATCCTACAAATAAAACAGTGGCTAATTTTATACTTATATAGTTATACACTTCAGAGTCCTTTAGGATGATGCAGAGACCACATCGCTTTGTGAGGATTTTCCACTAATCTCCTACAGACAAAAACATCAAAGACATGTTCATTAAGAGCGAGATAAATAACCATTCAGATAATGACTGTTGTACTGTAGCCTCCAACCACTCTTTTTGCGCTACATGTAAATTTATTAACACAGCGACTAAAATAACTGGCACACAAGGATCCGCTATCATCATCATCCATCTCTCCTCTCGCCTTGCTGCAGGAGTTGCAAGGAGTTACTGTATCACTTGCAAGAGATGTAATCAGCTTTATATTGTAGACACCAAGAGAAGGCTTGTTGATCGGTTTGTTGAACACCTTTGGACCATCAGAATTAAGGATTTGTCATTTCCAGTGGCAAAACATTTTAATATTAATGGGCACTGCATTAATGAAATCTGTTTGCATTACCAGTTATTCCTATGGCAGCAATGAAACTAGGAAACTCAAAGAAAAATAACTGATCTACACTCTTGTAATTATAGAGGAATTTTATGATTTAAACATCTACTTTTTCTAATATAGACTGGATGGGTCTTCTCACCCCTCCTCCCTCATTCTGCCATTAAAGTGCTTTTTTATTGCCTAACAGAGTGGATTTATTTGCGATCTCCTGCTGTGTACCCCATCAGCTCTCTCATAGTAATGCAAGAATAATACCCCCCCCCAACACACACACTTTAACAGAGACCTTTATCTACATCCTTGAGCCACCTTGACACTGTTGTGACCCAACGGGAAATGCTAATGGTACACAGATTCCAGTAGTTGGATCAGTGAAATGGCATGGTGAGTGTCATTTGCCAACATGTAAAGGCAGCAGGATAATGTCTGTCAGACTGTGGCAAGCTGAACGATATCTGCTGAGCCAGTCAGAGGGGGGCACCCAGTGAGTCCATGCAGCTCAGAAGGAGAGAGCTTTACCTTACACATGACTTCTTTTTCATGATGTGCCTTCAAAGTGGAAGGATCAGAAACGTCTGCCCCTAGTAGTGAGGCAAAGGAATGAAATAAAAGCCTTTTGTCTTCCCAGCTCTTATTCCTCAGCTGCAAAGAGGCAGATAACCCCTGCCGCTTCGGTATGGTAACCCCTGCTGGTTCGATATGGGGACTAAGTATCACATTAATCCACCATGCTTCTCACGTAATGACAAGTTCTGCCTAAAATTAGTCGTCTAAATTTGGACCTTAGTTCTGAGGGACAAATTTTCTCCCCTTTGTTTCATCCAGCGAGTGTTTTAAGAAGGTCTGAGCCTGAATACATATGTTTCATGCATGCGAGAATATGGAGGTTGGAATCATTTAAAATGCACATATCTGAACTGCCGGCACATAATGACCTCTCCGTTTCAGAAAGACTAGAAGAGGCATCTGAGAAAGCACTTCTCTACCTAATCTACACTAATCAACTCCGCGCAGAGTGCTCCCTCATGAGCTCATACACTCACCCTGACTGCTCCCACTACCATTTTTTGGAGACTAAAAATGGTGAGAGACAACGTGCCATTTTCTCCTCACTTTTCAGAAACACCGGAAATAACTAATGTGAGACTGGGATATTGTGACAGCTGAACTACAGACTTCATTATGGCAAAGTAGAGACATTAACCTAAAAAGGAATAATATCTGACCAGGAGGGACTTGAGAAAATGATTTTCACACTTCCTACGGCTCAAACGACTGTATTAAGTACTGTATTAGGTAGTCAGTACTGTAGAGAAAGTGTGGCCAAGGTTTTCCTTATCCCCTGGAGGGGATGGACCATGAAAAGACTCTCAGTTCTTTATTCATGAGCTTTGCTGGATATCACATGAGAGGCAGAAACCACAGACAGGCAGGATGTGATGTAAAGCAGCCATTATCTCAAGCTAGTTCAGAGAGCTATGCACTTCTTATTTACATATTAAAAACTAAAAAACAATGGGACTCACTTACTCTTACCAGCAGAGCTCTTTGGTTTAGTCGCTATAGAAACATTAATCAGAGGGCGAGATTAACCTGATATTACACTGAGAGATTAAACCAAAATAATGTAATATAATCTGGACAACAAATAAAAGGAAGATCTACAGAATTCTGTGACCCCAGAGCAGTTCAGTATTTTTTTTTTCATAGCTCTGTTCAAGGTTGCTGGCCTGCTGCGTGACAACGAAATGAAGTGCCATCTCCATAACACACAGAGGTAGGGTTTCAGCCAGGCATGTCACCAGATACACACACACACAGTGTCTTGCACACTGTTATAGAGCTCCCCTTATCTCTCTTCTCTCTCTCTTTCCACACACACTCACAAACACACTCAGAAACACTCTCAGAAAGACACAGTTATGAAGAGGTTTCCTTCCTGCTGTAGACAGCTGTTACACGGTGTATCTGGGGAGTGCTTGTTGTTCTCTTGTACAGTCCAATGCTTTGTTCTCTCTGCTCCTGTTTCAAGTACCACTCCCGCCAAGAAAGGAATATTCAGGCAACCACACACACACACACACACACACACACACACACACACACACACACGCATATACACCTGCACATGCACACATACAACACACACACACACGTACACACACATTTTCACAAACCTGTACCAATACAAATACATGCATACGCACAAATATGCTTACTGTAGTTTGAAAACTACACAGCATTGCCAGAAGCTCCTGGTCTCCAGTAACCGGATGGAAAGTTGAAAAGATGTAGCTGGGTCTGTGTAAGGTACAGCATTCATCTACGTATCCTATCAAGAGTCCTTGTGTGCTGGTGAGCATGAGCATGCATGCAGGCTGTGGCCAAAGATAAACTACAAGAGTGGGATGAACCAGGGGAGAGTGAGCCAGAGTACAAAAGCCTGTTAAAAAGGCGCGCAGTTACATCAAGAGTCATCAACTACAGATGTAAATGAAGCGCCAATAAATCATTGATTTCCCTCAAGGTCGATTTGCCTGCTCTTTTCTTGGCACTTGAATATACATGTAAAGTGCCTGCATTCACAACTATTTGCAGTCAGGTTTTGATCTCCGAACACATCAAATCTAAACATCCAGCAATTTGCTGGAAACAAACTTGGAGCCTGTGACCGGGTCAGCAGCAGACAAGGAATCCCATCAACTGCTTACAAATGAGATCAACATGGCGCTGTAACGGGAAATAGCAATAAGGCTCTAAAGCAGCTTCCACATCCAGAATGTAACAGTGTAAATGTTTGTCATCCATATAAGGTCTTTAGTGCTGCCTGGAACCAAGTTCAAAAGGGTTTATCCCTGAAAATATCAAAACAAGTAAAGCAAAGTTGTAAAACTTTGTTTATAAGAACACTGCACAGCAGAAACCACTTACCTGTGACTGAACAAAGCCTGGGTTTCCACTTTCTTTTTCTCCCTTGTTCCCTGCAGAGTCAGTTTGTGCTTCCGGTCTGTATGCTGACCGCTGTCCTTTTGCAGTCCGAAGAGGGAGAGCACGCTGCTTGGAACGCATGCACACCCATCCTGCTGCTCCGGCAAGCACAGAGCAACAGTCAGCCGTGAGCGCGTGCAGAGAGTAAACGAGTAGGAGAGGGTGGAGGGCGAGGCGGTGGTGGTGGTAGGGCTCGCAAGCTTTGATCCACCGTGCTTGGTCTCACGCCCGCTCTGGTGCAATACACCAGTGACTGAGGCTGGGAGAGGGAAGACTGAGTCTGAAGGAGGAAGGGGGGATGTGTGTGTGTGTGTGTGTGTGTGTGTCTATGTGTGTGTGTATGTATGCATGTGAGAGAGAGAGCGAGAGAGAGAGAAAGAGAGAGAGAATGAGACAGGGATCATATGTTTATGTGTGCTTGAGGTTGGCCAGTATGTGTGTGTTTGTTTGTTTGTGCGTGTGTGTTACACCTGGTTGGGTTGGGGGTCAATAATAATAAAATTAAAAGGTTTAATGTTTATTTGTTTTTTTCAGTACCAAACTGTAGGTGCAAGGTTTCTAGGTGCAACACTAATAGGTGATGGGCTGATCAATAAGATCAATCATCCACCCAGAGCTCAATCATCCACTTTTTCAGCTGCACACATTCTTAGAAATCTGTCAAAGAGCTTCGATCTCGGTTCATACATGAACATGCCTGCGTTCCATTGTCATAAGTGTATGCTCCATTTAGTGTTTAAGTATACACAAACATTTTATATGAACACAGCATTCCAATGGTGAATATTATTGTACTAAATGCAAAAGTACCACAAAAATCCAACTAATGTGACTAATTCATCATATGTTTATAAAGTGGGTTTCTTTGTATTGTTTACATTACATTTATAACAGCAATAAATAATAATCAAGTATTGTATAAAGACATTGTATGGAATTCTTACAACTGTAGACAATTCATTATGATTGTCTCACCAGTGACCCTTTGGACTCTCACCAGTGATCCTTCAGTACAATTTTTCAATTGTACCTGTGACTATGGAATTACACACCTGTCTGCTTCTTATTCAGATTGCAAGAAGTATTATTTTTCATGAATGAAGTTAGGAATAACTGACATTTTTAGAAATGACAAACTCCAGTTAAATATACTATATCTCAGGAAAAAACCTGCAGATGTACCTGTCTTGTACCTGATCTACTACTCTTGTATGACCTGCTAAATCTAGCTTCTCCCTATGACTTTTTATGATCTCTCACAAATGTAAACTGCTTGCCTCTGTCCAGGGTATTTATACAAGACAGCTTCCTCTGGCAATCTCCTGTCCAATCACAGCTGTTGAAATTTCCTCAGTATGGTGCTGCAGCATTTGTCAAGGTGCTGTACAGTCAAAGCTGTGATACTCAGGCTGAGGTTTTCTCTAGCTTTCCTTGTCATGCACTCTGTAAAAGGTGTCCCTCCCCACAGAGCTGTCTTCCTGTTCCTGCTATCCAGACTGACCAGATGGCCACTGGATTTGGGTTATGTGGATCTTACTGCACCACAAACCCTTTCCCATTGGTAAAAGGGCACACTTTTTAGCTCCCATCTCTCTGTTTTAGGAATGCACATATCCAAAGCAATTTACAATTATTACTGAATACAATTTGAGCAATTGAGGGTTAGCTAACAGTGGCAACTTTGACAGTAGTGGGGCTTGAAAGCAACTCTCTGATTACTAGTTGACTATCTTAACCACTGAGTTTCACTGCCCCCCAAGTTATCTTGGATTCTGTTAATCTTAATTTTCTGTTAATCTTAAATGGTCTTAATTTACTGTTCCATATACTTAAAGATGATTTTTCAATCGGATCTCTTCAGCATCAGTTATTATCAACTGTCTGTCATCTTCAGCAGCATAACATCTGATATTTCTGTTGTTTTATGCTGAGTAATAACAAGTTCAGTATTTTTACTGTAGAATACAAATCAGCAAAACCACCAATAGGTGTACCCCTTCCAACAGGTTTCAAAGTAAATACAGTATGTACAGTAAAATAAACAAAAGAGGAAAGCTTCTCAAAACACTATAAACTCAATTCAAATGTTTCCAGGCTTTGTTGAGTGTTAAGGCACATTTGACAGTGCTGTGATGCACCTTCAGAGGTTTTGAAACTGCAGTATTTGAGCATCCTATTATTAAAAATGCAAATATTTTCTTAATGATGTTTGAAATTGTTTTTCTAATTTCATCAATTTAAATGGTTATAATTATTCTGTAGAAAAAAGAAAATGTCAAAAGTCCCCAGGCTTTTTTGTGGTTACAGGTGGTAAGTATTTGGCAGGTACATTAGAAGAACATTTAAAAAAAAAAAAAAAAAAAAAAAAAGAAAGAAAGAAAAAAAGATTTAAAAAGTTTTTAACATCTTCAGCTAAACCTAGCAAAGGCGAGAGTGTGGCAAAATGTAAAATGCAACAAAGGATGCAAATAATAAAATAATGAGCTACGTGCTACATGCAGTGGGAGGACCTTCGTTTGTGGCCACGCCTGCACACACCTGCACCTCGTTTGTCTGTGTATTTAAACCCAAGTCAGGGTGTGCAGTGTAGGTGGTCATTGTTGACGTAACGTGTTAATGAGGTGTGTTATTGTCAATCTTCGTTATTAGATGTATACGTGTTTATCGTCCGTATTTAATGTTAATCGTATGTGAATCTTGAGTGCCGTTAGTGTAGCATGTTAATAAATGTACATCCCAGACGTTGGAGTCTGCATCCTGCGTCCACCCCACGTTACATAGTTGGAAAACACAATACATGCTGACCTATCTGAAAGGAAAAGACCATAACAGCAAAAAAATCTACAAAATCAACGCAAGTTTAAGTATGACATTTTGGCAGAAATTGTGTGAAGTATTTTTTGTTTCTTTTTGCAAATTCTGCTAATGCAGTTTTTTCTTCTGGAATCTCATCTTTTTCTGCAGTCTCTTTTGCTTCTGACTCTTAGCATTTTTGCAGGATGTTGGCCTTTAGGAGAAGGTGTTCACATGTAATATTTATTGATCAACTGATCTATGTGCTATAAAATGCCCACTGCAATCTATAGTAATCAAAACAAGACATTTGAGGTGGAAAGATCATGATTAGAGAACATGGACAAATCAAACCTTTATCAACAGGTGTGTATTAAAAGTTTAAAAACTTACTATATTTGCTTTTGTTAATATTAACTAGTTTATCAATTTACACTTATGGCATGGCATATAATGTAAATACATATAACTGCATATTATATATATATATATATATATATATATAACTGCATATTATATATATATATATATATATATATATATATATATATGCATGCTGGTATGAATGTATCGGGTGCAGAGGAGTTGCTGAGAATTTTACATACCTTAGTGTCACTCTTGGGCTGAGAATCGTGTACCACCAAAACATTTCCAGACAAGAGAAACTACTGGTCAGAAATGGACCAGTGATGAGGGTATAGAGGAGGGTTTACGCAAGCTTTGCATGAAAAAAGATGAGCTACAGTCTTATCAGTATGATGTATCTATAAGTTAGGTATGTCTAATGGCACCAAAGATCAAATATACATCAAACACCATCACTTTAGTATTGTATAAGCTTACTGTATTATAATATTCATAATGCTGTGGCAGGTTCACAATGCAGGTTCATTCTGAACGAACTTTGATACAGCAGAAACTACAGCAACTGTTCAATTTCATGACTAGTATGATCAAATTTACTTAAAATGGTGCTAAATTACATTCTAAAGCAATTTTTCACAAGAATTTAAACTAACAAAATGTGATTACACCTTGGAGCACAAATGTGACTGCGCTCTTCATTTTCATTTTGGATGTAGCTGAAATATAACCTCTTAGAAGAATTAACAAATTAAGGTCAAACAAATCATAGAAAAACCTCTTATTGCAGAATTTCACATGAACATGTCATATTCCCTTTGTATACTGGCAAACATTCTTCATGTATGTTTTTCATCCCATGCTTATAAGAATCTTGAAAGATGTAATCTCAATTTATCAAGACTGGATAGCAAAGACACTAGGTGAAGTAGCAGCAAAGTGTTGCTAAAAAAAATGTGATACTGTACCTCATCCTGTAGGATCCACCCAGTTAATATGCAAAAAATGTATTTATAGCTATTATGCAGTTCTACAATCGTGGTAAGTGTGTTATAAATGCCAGTTTAGTGTTTTCATAAATTTACACAGAAAATCATATCTACAATTACATTTTGCTAGTAAAAATTCAAATTAAAAACATTTAAATAAAAAACCACAGTTTTACAAATAAAGATTATAATTTCATATATCCACACTGTAATTGTGACCAGGTCCACCTATATGTAGATAAATTCTGATTTTTAGAAATATTAATTCAAGGCATTTCTAATTTATTTGTAAGATCTCTAAATTATATTTGTAGATATTAAGAATTCTGGTTTGAATACATAGAATAATAACTAATCAGAATGCTCTTCTAGATATGTTTTACTTCACACCAGTAATATTACTAGGAATTACAATAGAATGAATAATTATTTTAGTTAAGATAGGTTGGAGAAATGTATTGTAATAATTGTTATATGATATTTTAATCTCATGCATATTAATGAGTTTATGAGTTATGCAAGTGTGTGACATTGAGTAGTTTAAATGTGTACAAGAGCAAAAATTTTCCCCTTTCCATATAGATAAGAATGATTTGAGACTGATATTTATGAGGTGTAGAAACAGCAAATGTGAATTAAAAATAAAAATGCATTTGAACTGAAATTTGTGTTATAAATAGTAATTTGATTTGATACAATAAACTGTTATTTAATTAAATACAGCTAGATTTGATAAAATTAATCACATTTCATAATTCATCACCAAAGGAGCTTTTGCATGAGGGTAAAAATAACAAATATTCTTTGATGAAAAGATAGATGCATGTGAACTGAAAAGTATAGTGGTATATCATTAAATGATCTGAGTAACTTTTTGTGTCATTTATCATGTAACATCAAAGGGTATAGGAATATCAGAGGAAGAAAATAAATGCTCAAGGAAGGAAATAAAAAGTAGCAGGTGAAGGTGATGGGATTGGTGGACACTGACCATGAAGTTAAAACCAGCCAAAAGTTCAGTCTTTCATTATTCACACATTACTGTATGATCTGCAGTTTCAGCTTGAGCTTCTGCAATAGGAACCCAAAAAAGTATCTAGTGACATCCACAGTAATTCACTCATGAACAACTTGTACTGAAAGTTTCGTCTTTAGGGATTGCTATAGCACATCTCTGTATTAAAAGTATTATGCAATATTTATTAAAATAACATCAAAATGTTATGTTTGTCATGCAGAATATTCAAAATTGCATCCATGTTAATCAAACCTCCTGTCCTTGACTGATGACAACATCAATCGGTTGACATCTCTTGAAAGTGCCGAGACCACCAACAAAGAGGTAATGTGTGACTACCTGTAGATTATGATATTTTGAATGTCATTACCACTCCGGCTACATAAATGGCACTTAAGTCTATCTGATCACAGACTAGGAACTCAGCAGGTTTGTCCCATATACACTAAACTGTTGAGTAGATCAAGCTTTATTTCAGGTGTAATTTGTGTGTTTCTGTACTAACCTGTTCATTTTAAAGTTGTCTTTAATTAAAAATTGACTAATTATGCTCAGCTCTTTTTTACCATTTCATATTTCATATTTTGCCTTTCATCAGTGATACTGTTGTTTAAGCCAAATTGATTAACAGCTACTATTTGTTGTGACCCCACTAAATGACAGCACCAGTCTGATCTGCAAAGATTCGTAACCTACTGAGCTTGCTACCAGGGGCATAAAGGTTGCATGCTGAGCTGGAAAATAGCACATTGAGACACTTTGTACCCTTAGGATGATGCTGCATTTTCTGTGTTTAATTCTCTTATATGGCATGTTATTGTAAGATGTGTATTTAGAACTGGAGCTCAAATGCAAATATCATGTTGTGCTTCTCAGTTCAATCCCACAGGCTTTTGTGTTCATGCTGTGTTTTGACTTTGCATTAGTGGTGGAGATGCTTTTACATGTTGCCCCTCTACAGTCCTTTGGATCATCAACCACTACCTACATACAAGAGCATTCTGAGCAAAAGTCCCATCCCAGTGTTCAAGTTTGCTGTGGCACTGGAGAGTGGCGACTGTGGACCTTTAAGCAATTGCTATGCTGTTCATGGCTAACACCTACGTGCAGATTCACAGCATATGGGAAATTAGCGCTGATTTATCAGCCTAATGCTGATAAGTGTAACTTAATCGGTTTCCAGTTTCCACGTCAACTCAGCACTGTCTGGTTCTTTTAACGTGTTAGTTTTTCGTGGTCAGAGCTAGCAGTACTCCTACCTTTTCCTGTCCACCATGTAGGTTTGGGGTTTGTATAACATACACTAATGGCCTGCAGGGTGATGTGCCACTAGATTGAATGTGAACTTATTGCAGTGCTACCGAACAACAAATCCCTGTAATTGTGAAAGGTCCTGGGCAAGGTGGAGGAAGCTCACTGGATCAAGGCTATTTTCAGTTTTTTACCTCTAACTTACGAACATAGAAAGTTATCTTAAAAGAGCACTTTTAAAGGTTGATTTGTGAAAAATACTTTTACAAAGGTTTTACTCCAGTGTAGCTATTTCAAATGACAATTTCTTGCACTGTAAATATTAAAAGCACTTTCCACTAATTAGACAAATTTTTAAAAATGTCTCCTATCAGAGTGTTTAAGCTATCTGTAACTTGAATTTGAATTTAGCTTCCTCCTGATAGAACCCAGTTAACCTTTGACCTGACATAATTATTGCTATTCCTAAGGCATTCACTATCAAGGCGGCATGTGTAGTTAGAACTACGATAATTAAACCTTTCATGTTAATATGAAAAGGATGGACTTTTGAAGATAGCAGGTCTTGGCATCAGCACAGATATGTTCCTATGGCAATGTTGAAGTTGTAGCAAAATATATTTTTTTAAGCTTTCATTCTGAATTTTAATTTCTGATTGGATAGAAGCTTAATATTTCATATGTCAAGATTCCTTCAGTACCTAGTGGGATCTACACCATGAAGAACTGCTATTGTTTTGAAGGTCAAAGGAGGTCCAACACGCTATTAGATGGGTGTCCTATATATATATATATATATATATATATATATATATATATATATATATATATATACACACACACACACACACACACACACACACACACACACACATATATATACATATATAAATAAAAGTGTCAAAATTGCAATGAAGTACACAAGGTTTCCTTGTTCTTCACCAGCTGTGCAAACAACGTGATTCTGAAGTTTTAGGGGGTGTAACCAGTGTATATTAGAAAAGGCAAATGTTTAAACTATAACATACATTCCATGGGGTTCTAAAGTTCCACAAGTGTAGATCAGTTCTTTTCCTGTGAGATTCAGATATTTATTGCTGCAAGTAGCATTGCAAACAGATATGTGATTAATACTATGATCATTAGCCTTAAAATACTTTGCCTTTTACAAATCCTTGATTCTGATGGTCCGAAGATGTTCGTATGTAAATATATAAGTACATGTTGCCTTGCCGGGCACCAGCCCAGGCCAAAAATGACTAGTGAAGGTGATAGAAACCTCTTCAGTGGCACTGCCCTCTGTAGTGTCCTGATATCCTTAATGAGACAGACAATGGGCTGAAAGGGGTCAAGTTGTCAAGTTATCCAAGGGATCAAGTTTGATCAAGTTGTGAGAGGGTAAGTATCTGAGTTTGCTCTTCCTTGAGCTGGCCATTCCTTCATAAGAGATGGCGTCATGTAGTCAGTAGCTATGTGCATCTATCAATAAACACATCATGGTCTTTCAAAAATCCCACTTCAAGTCTGAGATCTGCCCAGCATGACCTGTGGGTCCAACAGCCAATCAATGCATTAAAAAATGAACTGACTTTGCAATGAGATGGATTGAATCCCAGAATAATGATAAGTATGGCTATATAACTTAGTAGAAATTATTTTATTATTTATAAAAAAAAAAAATCACAAATATACATACTATTGAACCGTAAATGTGCAATTTTTCCCCTTTAGGGAATTACATATAATAGTATTCCTCTATGCTCTGGCAGCATACATCTCCTCATTGCAATGTAACAAATATTCATTACAGTACAATTTTATGGTATAATGGTTTTCTCCTAAATTAACTTAGAAGAACATAAACTTGGTTATTCTGATGTGACTGAGGATAAACATGTTTTGGTACTTTAGAGTACTTTCTCATGAGTATGATATTAATTTCTCAATTGTAGGATCACTGCATCACACATGTCACTGTCTTGTAATGCAATTTGTACATCAAATTTTATGGCATAAATATCACATCATCTTCTCCCTCAAATATATGAACTTATAAACGTGACTATTTTGGGCTGACTGGGGATAGGAGATCTGTGGTATTGTGTTACTTTCTTACACTATAGTGGATTTCCTCAAGAGTACAATTAGGAGACTGTAGGGTTAACATTCATCAAAACCTCCTTTGATGTGGAATTTTGGATTTCCAATTCTCTAATATTAATTTCTTGGCAACTGCCATTGTCAACAATATAAAATGATACTTAAAATAGTAATTACTCAAAGCATCTGTAATCGGTTTTTCTGTGCTTGCCAACTGCTGCCAGACAAGGCCAGAGAAGTTCACCCCCTCTTTTAATCCCATGCCATTCATGCAGACTTTTCTCCAAAGCTCCTTCAATGACATGCACATTTATCATTTAGCCTACCCTTCTATCTGCTACATGAACACACAAGATCATCGACAGGGAGGGAGGGTGGGTCTTCTTCTCATAGACAGGTTTCCTGATTGGGTACAGCTGGACTGCATTACATTTTTTAGTTGCTGATTACAGAGCCCTGGACAGTCACTGAAACATTTTCTAGAGCAACTATTTTAGTGATTGCTATCAGGATGTAAAGACTATTTAGCCAAAGTGTTAAATAGCTTACTGCAGCTATATCAGACACACATTAACTAACAACTACATGCTAGAGTCAGGATCAACATGTGCACCAACCACTTTTTACTTCACTTGGTTAAATATCCAAACTCCATCCAACATTGAAGATTTCCAAAACATAAAATCAGATTAACAGAATTTATTTAAGATGCTACACATTAATCTTTCCAGTTACATATAGTAGATTATATGATGACAAAACAAGTAGGCAAAGGAAATTAATGTAGGGCCTTTAAAGGAGATACTGTTTGATAAATAGACCTGAAGTGGAACGGCAGTGACGTGATCCATTTTTTTCTACTTTTGAGGCCAGCCAGTTCCTGAATGAGACTGAGAGAGGGGGTCTAATGTAGAAGGGAATACAAAAACAGCTCAGAAAAAGTACTTTTACAATACATTTCTTGACAACTGGATCTGATGTAGTCGTTTTTTTTGGTCACTGGATCCTTTACATTTACAGAATTTAGGTGACACTTTTATGCAAAGTGACTTATAAATATGACTCAATATGACAGGGTTGCAACCTGTCAGGGGTAGGGCTTGAAGTGGCAAACTTCTGATTACAAGTACCTTAACCACTGGACTACCACTACCAGATCACTACCAGAACAAAGTTGGGGGTGAATACAAGAAAACATTCACTACTACAACTGATACATTTATGATAGACACTTGAGGACCTAGTAACACACACACACACACACACACACACACACACACACACACACACACACACACACACACACTATCTTTGTCTTGCAATCAATATGCAATTTAACTTTCTTTAACAGCATACAGTCCTTGTATGATTAGGAAGGTCCCTGATCATTTCAACCTTTATGCACTATGCTGTTTTTTAAAACTTGTTCCATGATCATAAGTATTGAGCTTTAGACAGATGTTAAAAGCCTACTTTTAAATCGAATAAATTGAAGCAATGACAATTAATTCATGAAAAAAAATGAATAAATGTCTCTTACAATCTGCCAACATCTTCATTTACCCTTGAGTCTGATAGAATGCATGTTACCATTGAGATGGATCGTATCCCTAGAGAGAGAGGGTGTGAGGTAAGCTCAGAGAGATTCCCTCAAATGGATACTTGATCAACACAGACTCATCTGTGACACATTCTTGTTGGATTATGAAATCTATGACATCTATGACTATGACATGGCTTAATGTCAAGAGATCCCATGTATATGTGAATTAGTGAATATTAGTGAATTAGTGCTGTAGATTATTTAATTCACTGGTTACATCAGCAATGGCAGCAAAAATCATAGTAATTTAAGACAAACAAATAAGTGAACAAACAAGTCATGCATTTAGCTACAGATCTTAAATCTGAGAGAATGCCTTTTTGGACTATATGGGTCTGCATTTGTGTGATGGAATGAATGACCTTGATTTTGCTTGGTTCCCTGCATAGCAGCACCACATGATCTAATCCTGCTGTGTGTGTAGACAGGCAGCAGTCAGTCTCCCACTGGCACCAACCTGCACATGCACATATGCACATGCAAACATAAGATCACACCAATAAAGACAGAGAAGGTACTGTTTAAAACTTCTCTAGCTTTTGAGGGATTAAGGATGTTTGAAGTTTGTGTACAGAGCAGAAAATTGAATTGTAGCCACACTCACCTGATTTGTCATTATAATTCACTCTCATTTAAGACACATGTAAAAGAAACAGCATACTGTGGAGCTGCATACTCACACTTAACTGCTCTATTTAATCACTGTAATCAACAAGTCACACCGATATTGAAGTTGATAAGGTGAGAGAGAGATGGATGAACTTAAGGGCAGAGTGATTATGAGAGGCACTGAGGAAAAATCTTGGATCCAGAGGGAAAGGCCTAATCATCATGATTATCATCATCATCTTCATCATCATTGGTCTGTCATTATATGAGGGATCTACACATGCATTCTTTCTCATCAGGTAACTGGATGAGACAGCTTTTTCTATCAAGGAGAATCACAGCACCACTCCTCAAAACTGTAATTAGACCTGCCTCTCATTTACATCATAAATATGCAACATATGGAGATGACCTTCCACTCTGCATGTGCCTCATTACCTCTCCAATGTGCTTTTGGCTGTGACAGTCCTGCAAAGCATGTCTCGAAGGCGAACTACGGTAGAATCATCACTGCTGATATCATATTCCTTTATTGCAATGAAATACCACTTGACCTCATCCAAAAGTCAGACCTTTTTTCCAGTCCTTTCGGCTCACTGAGTAATTTGATGCCAAGTGGGAGTGAGATTTGTTGAGGTGCCCTTATTGGTGATGGCTGGTGTATCGTTGACCCATAAATTACATTTACAGATAGGTCACCATCTGCCATGTTGGATGGAGAGGACACTAGATGGGTCAGTAAATGTTACCATTGAAATGGCAGTATTTGAGAATATTCAAAGCTCTCGTGTGTCTGTCTCAGAAAAAAATGGTTCTGGAGGAAAAAGGGCAGCACTGAAAATGTTCTAGTCTCTGGAAGTGTAGCTGCTCATATGCTTACAAGCTGGTGCTTTAATTACAATTTACAATTACAATTAAAAGCTTCCCCAAGAGTCCAATAAGTGGCACAATTCTGCACACTGTCAGAATGCAGGATATATCAATGAAGTAATTTATTACACGACTGGGAATGTCTATGTCATCACTCATCACACAAAGATTAACAATTACAAGTCAATGAACAAGTTTATGAACAATAGTTTGTATGGCAGTGAGAAAGTTATTTTGCTAAGGGTACTTGTTTTCAACAATTGTTTTGGATGCTGCTGAGTAACTGACAATTCCCTGCATTGATGACTGATCATACAATTCATGCATGGAAGCCAAGATGATGTCTGATTGTAATAGTGACTTCTAAAATGCCAGATTTTTATTTCTTTCCTACACCACAGTTTTTTTATTTTGTCCATGTATAATCAAGCTCACAGCTAACATTCTTCTTTCAAGCCAATACGCTGAATGGAAAGAACAGCTGCTCAACTACATAATGAAACCATTACTTCAGCTTCAGAACTAAATAAAATAAATAGAGGTAAGCTGAGGGATTTCCGTTTCTATGGTGGAAAGTGTATGTTTGGTATTTGCCCTAGATATGTGCTTGTAAAACTTATTACAACTAAAATATCCTTAGCAGGCAGGTGATGGTGATGTTTTGCCTGGATCAGTGTTTCTCAACCCAGTCCTTGGAACTATCCAGCCAGTCAACATTTTTACTCTCTGAGCTCCCAGCATACCTGGACCAAGCCATTAAAAACAATAAATAAATAACAATAACAACCTATAAATAAATACCTGGTACAGTTTAGATCATTTAGCACCAGCTCTAAAACATAACATTTTTGATCTAATACCATACTTTCCATATTGTACAAGCAAACCAATCAGCATTTTACTCTTCTCTAGCTCAGACATTGTACCAATCACAGATGTCCTGTGGTCACTATGGACCCATTGAGAAAACTGGTATAAGGAAGCACCTGCACATGCAGTCCATGTGAGGCATAAAGCCCCTGCATTACTCCTTTATCTAAGATACAATTTATAGCTCCTTTTCAACTTTGTGGCGTCATCGTATGCTCAATCCTTATGTCTTTGTGACAAGAAGAAATCAGTGGGTATTTTTCAGTGGGGGAACATTCTTGTGGTGCCTGCAGTTCTTGCACCATCATATATAGCCTTTAAATGCTCTGGGTTTATTGACTTTCTTTTGTTACTTGGTGTCTCTAATATGCGCTTGTAACTGCAGTACTGTTATTTGAATTTTTAGTAAACTCTTCATGAAAGAATACATTTGGTCAGTGGATTGGCTCTACACTTTTTTGAATTTTAAATAAGTGCATATCATGTGTCTCATTATCATATGTATTTGCATGTCTTCAAGGTTAAAGCACTAATTCCTTCCATTAAACAAATGTTAATTTGTTAGGCTGTTCTAAGATGAAAAGTAGATCTCTGATGTAAATGTCTTTTGTTGTCATGGCTCTGCAGCTCTGAACTAAGATTTGCATAATCCTCTGGGGAATTAGGTGGTGCTCAACCCTCAGACATCATCCAATCAAGAACTGCTTTCCAGATCCTCATCACCCCAGTACTGAGTGTATTTGATTGCTGTTTAGCTTATACAGAAAGAACCCCAAGCTCATGTAGCCAGTTGCTTGGTGTTACTTAACCAAGCACACAACATGAAGGTCTTACCTTCAGATCAGCAGGTGAATTATTTATTTTCTTAGTCCCTTTTAAACATTATGGTATCTACTGGGCTTCCATTTGTTAGTGTGTGTTAGGACAAATTTTTTTATGCTGACAAGATGAGCAAATCCATTTGGAGCCAGAAGTTAAGATGAATTTAACAATTGATTAAGAGCAGCATCCAAGGGGAACGTATGTCTCGTAAACAGGAGATCATGACTTTCAGTTTGAGCTGCCCATTCACTTTTCATGCAGGCCAGTAGTATGCTTTCCACTTAAATGTACTATGGAAGGCAACGTGGATGTGTACAAGTGACAAAAACAAATGCAAACTGTGACTTACCCATTCAAGCATGAACAGAAGAGAGTGCAAACAAAGTCTCCTAAACAGGAAATTCAGAATGTCTAACCATATAATGAAACTAAATACACTACAAAGTAGGTTCATGAAGGTCAGTTTCTCAATTAGAAGCTGCATTTATTAGTGGATCTTTGAGGTACTGCACTTAGAGGTTCCAGTAGATGTTTGGTCATAATGTCCCCTTAAAAATGTTACTTTGGAAAAAAAAAAAATGATTGTAGTATTTTTGGGTTTAATAGTTCTTTATGTAAATACAATGTAGGAAGACTCTATACATTCTCTATCTCACTGGTAATTTGTCAATAGTAATGTAATGTCAATAATAATGTAATATAATGTCAGACGAACTCTTTTAAGCATTTCCAGTAGGGGAAAGCTGAGATACATGGTTTGGAAACACTCTGTCAAAACATTACCCACTGTCCATTCACATGCTAACAAGATGTGTTGGCCATCCTTCACTCCAGACATGAAAATGCAGGTTCTGTACAAGGTCTGAATGTACAACTAAGTCACACCAACCACACCAAAAATTTCAGACACAACTAGCTCATTGCTATATTGTCACATATTGTCACTTTTCATGCTGAAGCACAAGGACTGCCTTGGTCAGTCCGATATCATAAAATACTTATCATCATAAAATCATCAGTAATTACAAATATGAATCAGTAAAAACAGAATATACATCAGCAAAATATGCATTTGAGCAGGCCACAGGTGTAACGATCCGAGTGCCGCGGGGCATGGAACAGGTCGCACTGACTCCCTCGACTTTGTGCAACATTTAATGACATTGAACACAGGACAAAGGTGGCACTCACACAACATTAATGGTGAACATAAACACACTTAACGCTAACAATTAACATGGGCTAGACAAACAAATATAACGGCTACACAAGCCTGGATACAAACATACTACGTCAGACGCTAACACACAGTGACCAACCCTGAGGCACGCACCGACGGGGGATTTGAATAGACTGACGAACACTAATGATTAGCCCCGTACAGGTGCGTGCCATCACGGGGGTATGGCCACAAACAAGAGTGAACCCCCATACCATACCACGTGACTTTGGGGGGGGAGTGTCCCGTGACGAAAGGGAAATCTAAGGCTACTTGTAAAAACAACTAGAGGCCAAACTGCATGACAAGGATATGCCAAATGGTAGTATAAGTTAATCTTTTTAATATAATCTTTTTAATATTAACATTATTTAACATTATATTACTGTATCAATGTGTAGTCACACTAAGGGATATTGTAGAGACACTACAGCTGTTTGTACAGAAAGTACAAAGTTTTGCTTAGTTCTGTCTAACTGACTCATCAAGCGATGAGACTTAAGAAGCCTTACAGTATTTCCACATTGTGATTAGTTCCTTTGCCTTTTTATTGTGTTCTAATTGATCTGCATGGTGAGTGTCAAGTGTATGACCATGTGTATGACTGCAGGTGCACAGAGTTTAAGGCTTTGTCTGAATGGACATACCTAACTCACTTTATGACTTCTTCAACCTTCTGTATGAAACTAGTCGATCTAAATAAAATTAAGCACCATTGCACTGTTGTGCTTCTTATGATCAAAACAGACGTGGGTACTCTTATCCATAAAGGGCCTCTGTGGCTGCAACCAAGCAGGAGATACAACTAATCAACTGATATAATACAACTGAAACAATACAATTAACCAATGTATATAACTTATCAACTGTTTTACAAGTGACCGAGTTAAGCAGGAAACAAGATGTACTTTTGCTTGTTTGTAAAAACTATAAACTATATTCCACTGCTAGAGCAATAGCTAGAGATATTTCTTAGATAGTACACATATAAGGGGACTCATTGTATCAGTTATTGCAGCAATCAGTTTTCACAGTGTGACTTTTTGGTCTGACTGTTTCAATTGTACTTAATAAAAGATAATGATATTGGTCAGATATATTGCTGTCTTGAATTTGTTTTTATTTATAAGCTGGGGACCATACTCAATATCCCCTGAAAATAATGTAAGCGACTAACGCACAAAAGCTCTTGAGTAGCAATAAAAGATGAATGTTTTGACTGAAACTGACCTGGCTCCTTAACAGATGGTCTTCTTATTTGTCTTCATGAAGCTTTCTGAGTCGACAGTTCTCAATTTCTGCAAATACCATAATGTTTCTGTATGTTGTACCAACATTGTTGATTTTCCTTTGATGGATATGTTTCAGAGATACTGTATAGTATGTAATGACCACCACTGGGTTTTATGAATGCAGTGATTCTTAATCATACAAAGCCATTTTCTTTCATGCAATCTCAATGTGTTTTTCTCAGAGCTGGCTTTGTTGATCTCTGAAACAGCATATGGTTTTTTGGTTTCAATTTCCCTTTGAGAAAGAGCTACCTATTGGCACCAAAAAAATAGAGGCTATTGCAGCTGGGAAGACAGAACGGCGAGGATGGCTCAAGAGCCCAGAGAAAAACAAACAGCCCTAAAAACAGTCTGACCATTAATGTTACCATAAACATAATGACCAAGCAGATCATTCACTGAACACTGAGAGTTTTTCACACTACCCATACAATCAGACTCAGACCCAAGGGACACTAAAGAGACAGTAAGCTTTTGTCTTTGAGATACCCAAGATTTGGTTCAGCACATATTATGAAGTACATCAGAGAAAAACCTTAGTGTAGTGGAATCGATTGGGCAAATAAGCAAATGTTGATTTGAATGCAAGTCCCCTCTACTGTGTTGGAATCTACATAAATGTTATTAAGACATTATTATTATAGTTATTATATTTATTCATTTACAAGCCACCTGATTAGAAATGGCTACCCACAATGATCACTTTAATAGACACACTTATAACACAATAGTTTTGCTATTGTTTTTTTGTGTGTCACTGCTGGGTTGACGGTTTTCTGTGGATGGGATAGATGACGGCTACGCAAACTGTGGGCCACGCCTGGCCGGTATTCAGACAACATTCACACAACACACCCACAGACACATAAATCACAGCACTCCCCGAGTCCCAATCACCTTCTTATGGAATCATCACTCTCTTAGAACTCTTATGTAAACCCCACAGTTGATTTCAGTGCTTTGCATTGAAGGTCCCTAACATACCAGGGACCATACAAGTCTCATTCTCCACTTCTGTTTATGAAGCTTTTTTCTCCTTTTGTGAATTGCATTCTGCAAATAAACATTTTTGTATTTGCACTTGCATTTCACTCCTGCTTCCAAAAATGTCACACTGTGTGTGTATGAGGCTACATAGCAGCAGATGGAATCGAACTGCATATTGATAAGGTGAGTGTAATGTTTGTGTTTATTATGTTTTTAGCATGTAACTTAAAGCACACGCACAATAGAATGTAAAAATCAGAAATGGTTCAATCATTAAAATGATAGGTAACTAAATATTGTTATTTTAACTTTCTGGTAAAACACAATAAGTTACACATAGATCTGACCCAACAGATCCTCAACAATATGCTAGAAGGCTAGCAGGAGCAAGGCCCACAGGAAGGCAGGGCACAGCAGGAGAAATGCCCTCAGGTTGGCAGGACACAGCAGGAGCAATACCCTCAGGTTGGGAAAGTTGGCAGGGCACAGGGGACACAATGCCCACAGCAAAGCAGGGCACAGCAGGAGCACTGCCCTCAGGTTGGGAAGTCTGGCATAGCACAGTAGGTGCAGAACTCTCAGGTTGGCAGTGCACAGTGAAGTTGGCACCCTCAAGATGGCTGGTGGCATCCACAGCACTGGAGACGGGAACCAGAGAGTCACAGCCGGGAAAAACATTCCTGTGTGCCCGCCCAGACCAACCGTTCCGCATAGGTGGGAGTCAGACAAGGACTGGTCAGCCACAGGAGAGCCTGACCCAGGAGCCCTTAGCCCCACCCAATTTTCCCATAGCGCTCCCCATAATCAGAATCCAAGGAGGCCTTGATTTCCAGGACCACAGTGGTCTGGGCAGAGGCTACTAGAGGCTCTGGCTTGATTTTTCCCTTCGAGGTTCTCCTTGAGTCAGGCTTGACTCTGAAGCTGAGCTCCAGGGCATACCATACCTCCTGGGAGAGCTCTAGTGCATAACTTCTACCAGCTGCTCAAGATGGGCTTTGAGCCGGATTCTGGCCAGCCGCTTGTGTAGGCAGTCCTCAATGCCCCTCTCTGGTATGGCACTCCATGTGGAGGCTTCTAGGATGAGTTGCCTTAAATTGGCTCATTGCATATCTCTTTGTGTTTGAATACCTGTGTGTACATATGTGATGGTATATAGTGCTAACTGTTAGCAAAGTTTACTTTGGAAGTTCTGTATGCTAGTTTTTGTTTCTAAATTTGTATCTTTTGTTCTCATTACTTCAAATAAGTCAAAGCTCGCCCATGTAAAAGTTAAAAGTTCAAAAATATTTGTTGGTTATTCACATCAGTACAGAATAGAGGACATTTTGGCTGCAGCCAGTTCTCTGAATCTGATTTGAATAAGCAGATATCCGCTTCACATGGATGAATGCGACATGACAATGTTCAAGAAATAGTTACTCCAGCTTACTGAGATTGCTAGCTGCCTGAACATTGCTTATACAAAAAAAAAAAAAAAATTGAGCAGCTGATTCACTTGATCTACTGGATTAAACAGACTGTGAGACATACTCAGCATTAACTTTAAATTAAAACCCCTGTCTCTCTCTCTCTCTCGCTCTCTCGGTCTCACTCTATGTGCAAGCAAAGTACTTATTAGAAACATATTGTATGTGTACAATTTCCTGTGTTGGATGAGACTAGTTAAATATATACTAATGTAGTAACATAGGTATATTTTTAGAAACACCTACCTTGTGCCTGTACACACCTATTTTATGCATTTTATAGATGAACAATTACAAAATATATCCCTTTTGTGGCCTTGCAAAAATCTGTATTAGCCATTAACCAATTCTTCGTGAGTAGTCAGTGTCTGACCACTGGAATGGTGTTGACTGGATATTTATGGTGTAGCAGACCGACACAGCAGTGACCCTGACACATAGGGATAGGTGCAAAGATTCCAACAACACTGCTGTGTCCAATACAATCAGACTGGCATTACTTGCATGACTCTACCACTACTCTGCCAGTGTCACCGCTGGGTTGAGAATAGTCTGCCACCCAAATAATATCCGGTCAGCAGTGGTCTTGTTATCAGAAACCCAACAATAATAAACATGGTTCAGTGTGGATGATAAACTGTGCTTGGAGGCAGATGGACCGTGGTTTGTAACTGTGCACCTATAAAATGCATAAGATATATAGGTACAGCTTGGCCAGTGTGTGTAGGCACAAAGTAGGTATTTCAAATAAAGGAGGTGTTGTGTCTTTATATAACCAGTCCCTTAATGAGCTAGGCCACATCATACTGAAACAATAGCTTTGAAATGGTCGGTGAAGCCATGGGATTCAGTTTGGCTTCCTTTACAGCCTTGTTTTTCCTTACTTAGAAAGCTCTTTGGAACGTGCTAAGGGATGAGATGCCATGGTGCTTTGCGATCTCTTCAGTTCTGGTCTAGATCACATTTATATAGTGCAGTTAGTCCTCCTGCATCAAAAGGCATATGCATTTATTTATTTGTGAGAAATGTAAATACATATAAATATACATATATAAAGTTTATGGACTGGAAACTAACTTGATTATTATTTTAACTCAGTTTGACTGTTGTTGTCCATTAAAATCTGTTTTAAAATAATATGATTAATAAATGTGCCTTTTATTTGTAATACAGCAACACTCCACCACAGACAAATACACAAACAAACACACACACACACACACACACACTTCTGATTGGTAGAATACTTTTGCAAGACAGCGTACATTGGGCTCTACAGCGGGTGTTCCAACAATCTCAGTCACATTTTCATACAGTCCATCAGCCAACAGAAATGAATTATTCATTGTGTGCTGGGGAGTTTGCGTATTGGCTTGTCACTTTCAAACATAGCCACCACTGTTTATATCGAGCTGACATTGTGCTGACTAGTCCTTAAGTGTGGATTTGATGCATGGCTCTAGACAGAGATAATGGGAACCTTAAAAGGCTGTTTGTCCCTGGGCAAGGAGAAACAGGAATGAAAGGAAGTGGAGTAGAGGAGATATGCTATCATCACATGCAAAGCTATTTGTATAGTATTGCAGTATAATTAAGTATAGCACTTACATTACAGTCCTTTTATTCCTCTGTTATTTTCATAGAAGAAAAGAAACGAGTATTACTGAAAATGGTTGTGAACAAGTTTCTTGTAGAATAATAAACTGTCACACTGTCTGAAATCATTGTTAATGCCACAAATATATATAGAGAGAAATTATATTTAAGAGTAAAATATAAAGACAGCTTGAATTCCCTATGTGGTAAGTCTCCATTAGCTCAAAATTTGATTCAGAAGGTAAAGATTCAATTCATCAGTGTAGGTGATGGTAGAGACTGGACAGCAAGCTTTTGGGTCAGGACTGCTTTGGTTCAGACAGTAGAGGATGCCATGCTGAAGTCCATTTTGAGAAGAACAGTGGATGCCACAAAGTCATCCTCCTTTGTTATGGGTGTCTATTGATATTGGCAGTAATAATAGTCATAACCCTTCTGGCCAGTGTGATTCAGACGGCCATTAATGCACCTGTCACCTTCATTCATCTGCACATAATACCTGCTGTCACTCTGGCTGAAAGCAGAGACCATCTGGTTCAGGAAATAAACATGTCACAGAAGGCTCTGCATGCAGAGATAATGCTGTGGAAACTGTCAGTGGGCAAGTCGTTGCTACAGATTCAGTAGCCATCGGCAACCATACCTGCATAAAAAGGAATCCTGAATTACAATGTGCCCCTTTTCTGTGTGCCATAGCAAAGAGATTATTGTAATTAGAGGTGTGCTATTTGTGCAATCTGGTTTATCACACCTAGAGATGCATTTAGATATGAAAAGTTTGACTGCTGTCAGTTTCTGGATCTAGTGCTGGTTTCCAGTGCTAGTTTAATGTTTCTGTTGATTATCTTTGCTATTGGGAACTTTTATCATGAACAGGGATGGGAAATCGTGTTTACCTTGGCACAGTTGAATAAGGAGAGTTCAGTACATGGATCTGACATACTGTAAACCTCAAACATTGTTGTCTCCCATTTGGATACAAACATAAGCAAAAGAAAGTTGTAAAACAGGACAAAGCCAAAATCCTAAACTGTTTCTTAACAGCCTTAACCCATTAATATTTACGCACCCAAAATTTACATGCCCACATCCTAGCCCAGGCAAAATTAGCATGAATGTGTACAGCTGAAACTTCAACAGTTCTGAAGGTGCTGTGAAGAACAAAACAGTAACAATAGAGCATCAACAACAAAAATGGTAGACTATGTACAGAAATATACCATTCCAGGCGGTGAAAGGGATGCTGGAGTTTTCATACCCTTCCCAAGAATCGAAACTCTCAGTGGGCATGGGTGATGTCAAAATTGTTTGTCCTTTGACAAGACATCTAATCATTCTATTAAAATCAGTTTTGTTTGAGAACCTTGTATGATGTCTTTACATTTTCTGCTCCACCCACAGTTTTTTATTTGCAAAAGTGCCACCTTTAAAAAGGTGCATATACAGCAAACATGCAGGCAGAACAGGACTCCTATAAGGAACACATGGGGGAGGGTTAACTCGAATCTAGACACAGCATGAGGCTGGAGACACTCTGGCCTGTTAATTAAACTACTACAAGACACAACTAGGTCAAATCAACACGTCACAACATTCAGACAAAATTCACACAGCATCATCGGAGTCCCAACTGTGCTCTATTCACCTCTCCCTCTTCTCTGGCTGGTGACAGATGCCATAATAGTTTTGTTCTACTCAGTTCTACACTAAAACACTAAAATAACAAATAAATTTGCATTACAAGGCAATCTCAAAGCAAGCAATAAATGAATCCCCCCCCCCCCTATGAACTGAGTGACTCAGAAGTTGTTTTTTTCTTAGATGACTAAATGTAGCCTCTGGGACTGCACTGGCACTGGCAGTAACCTGTCCTTGTAAGAGTTCTCTATTGATTTCTAGACAGACTCCAATGAGCCAATGTCTCAGGAAATTGAAATCTAACTGAAGCATAATCCCTGCTTCATCGTTTCCAAAGAATGCCATTCTGAGGCCCATTCCTCTTTAATCAGGTTTTGACCCCTAACCTGGAAGAAATGTACACTTTTGTGGATGCTGAATAGGCAATGCTAATAGAATATCCTGTTCCGGTCTTTTATATAAATGACTTAACCTTCACATGCATAGAGCATTGCTCTGCTCTGTGATAATAAACGTCTTTAGCTTTCACTTGTTCTCATTACTTGACTAAGCCTATTAATGATATAATCTCTAAGCAGTAAAAAACTTCAAAATGTTGCCAAGGCCGTTTCTGCCTAGCAGCTTCCCTGGTATTGCACCTCATACACTGGCATTTAAGTGAGAGACATAGAGGTTTCTGCTTTAGAGAACCTTACACCTGCTATCACTCACAGCCATGCCCAATTCCTGCTTCATTCCAGTAAACATACACCATTCCCTCCACGCCCTCATTGTGAAGTCCTTGACCTTGTATTTCCTAGTTCCGTGGTTCTATCTGACTTTTGACTCCTTTGGTTTCTATTTATGGATATGCCTGTGTTACGCCTGCCTGCCTGTACACTGACTTGTACTGTGTCTAACAACTATACAACTTGGCTTTGCCCTAATAAATTCTTGGCTCGTGTGCTTCCCCCAGTTTGTTACATATATGGATTTTTCTTTTACACAGGATTCAGGGAACATAGTAATGTAAGCATTTTTTTAATCATTAGTAGCTTCCTTCACTCAGTAACATTCAAGTACTTGATATCAATATATCGGTAAATATTTTCATCATTTTGCCAGCTGTATTGTACATACAAGAAACTGATCTGCTGGGTAAGATCTGGGTGCTGGGCAGATCAGGGTGCCCAGGTGTCTCTAGTAACTAGATGTTGAATAAATAAAAGGGTTCCCCTCCCACTTTAGGAAGACTCTTGGAACAGACATGCTCTCAAGTCTGCTAGGTCATTTCAGAATCAGAATCAGAATCTTTTATTTGCCAAGTACGAAATGTACAAGGAATTTCTGTTGGTGTAGGTGTCAACATAGCATTAAGTACAATAGGATACAGTATAGTAGGATATTAGGTCCATGTGCAAGATTAACAAGTAAAACAAACAAACATGCAAGACACCAAAACACCTCCTCTTCTAGGCTGTGTTGACCACTGCTGTGTCATTGTGTTTGAGGTTTGGTTAATTAAGATAAATGTGCTCATTTTCAACCCCTGCATTTTTTGGGTCTCTGGTACTGAACTGAATGTTCATATATCCCCTGCGAGAGAACATCCTCAAATGATTAAATATCTTGTTGAAATCTTATCAAGGTTTAGAAGCTTTACCATCTTAAGCTACGCCTTTTCAATCCACAATCCTGCTTTCAGGCACAAATTATAACCATACCACTGAGACTTGCTCACATATTAAGATTCCTTTCACAGAGAGATTCTGAATGTTGGTGCATGAATAGAAAAATCTGTTTTAAGCTGATAGCAGTTTAAACATTTGCTCTACAAGTGTTGATGCATGGATTCATTAAGAATACAATCTTACCTATATCAGGACAGCCATATGTAAGGGAAGGAAAGGCACAGTGACTGTGTTCATTACTTCTTACTGCTGAATATAGATGCATATACAAATTATTTTGTAATTCGCCTTGCATGTTGTGGGAGTCCGCTATTTTTACTATGATGTGCCATTGGGCAGCCTTCTCTCTTGCCAGCAGCTCGACTGTGCCCAGCTGTATTTATCCACACAGAAACATGTGCAGCATGCATCACTAGTTTGATTGTTGATTGAGATCACATGTGCAAGACTTATAATTTTACTCTACCATCAACCTGAGACAGCTTCATGGCATGGCATGTTCTATTAACTAAAGTGATTAAAGGGTTAATAGGTTAACTATAATAGTTTTTCCCCTGGAAAAACAAAAAATCCAAAGCTAAGTCTTAAAGATGTAGTAAAATAACAAAAGAAAAGAGCAAATAGACATATAAAAACATGCATTCATCACAAACACACACACACTGTTTTTGCTACAATGTAATTAGGCCTTCTTGGATGCATGCAAGGTGTTTTCTATCATGTTACAGGATTGTCTTTATTATTGGGTGTTTTGTGAGGCTGTCAATTAAATTTATAGCTGCTGTGACTATGAGACTACCCTGGATATTTACATCATGAATCAATTATTAAGAGCTGGAAGAGGCAATGTAGTTTCAACGCTCTGTAAATAATTTCCAGAGAGAGAAAGGCCAGGCCACACATAAAGACACATACATGCAGGCACTCAGACACACACAGCTGAAGAGCACGTTAACTCTGGGATGGGAGAGCATGACTTGCACTCATACCATTACCAAAGGCCATGCACTTAAACCTAATCTTAAAACAACTAGCTTTGTACATTTTCTTCACTTAACACCTTGATGAAAGAAGAATGTCCATTCTGTACCTGACACACACATATATATATCTGCGCTAAAGTCATTTAAATTTCACTGTTTTCCCCTGTAACTAATGAAGGTGCTTAAGGAACTAATTAGAAGCTCAGGATAGTTTAGTGAACTTTCAGGTTAAACCTCATAAGAAATTAATCTATTCGTTTTATTCTACCATTAATAATTCAATTTAAGATTTAGATCATGACGAAAAAGCTGGTATTCACAACCATGTAGGAACAGTCTGTGGAAAGAAATGAATGGCTTCAGTTTAGAAATTAAGCATTACCATAGATATTTTAAACTTTTTTATCCTAAACTACAAACCTCCTCTCCAATTTTACTCTCATAGAGTGTGTTACAGAATGACTAAAACAAAATTACAGTCTACAGATTGAGCACCAGAGCCCAATCCTCAATACAGACGAGGCTGTGTGGGATCTCATGGGTAGGGAAAAGGAAAAAAAAATTAGTCAAAAAATAAACTTTTTTGTTTTAAAGCAAATCATCACATTCTGCCTTGACTAATAGCTCAAACCCTTTGTCCCTAAAAGTACTGTATATCTGTAAAAATATGAAAGATTAATGAGTCAACAGCTTCGATTGTTCCTTTCAAAACTACTGCCCACCTAAGGGAGTATTGTTGTACATACCCATAGTTCTGTTGTGTCCACACTTTAACCTGAATGTCACTGCCCAACTGCAATACTGCTTTAGGGCTTCAAGTAGGCTATCCTCACACTTTATTCGGATCCTTTTTCCCCAGTTACATATATTAAATTCCACAGATTGAGTGTAACACTTGTTTCTTGTTTAGCTCTTTCTAAAACAAACATTTGAATCCAAGAATGATCTTAGGGAATAATTAGCAAAGTATTTTTTGATATGATGCATGTATTATTCTTAGCAGACCCGTACAGTAAGAAAACAAGCTAAGTGAATGATAGTTAAAAAATTCACTGAACAAAACAAATAAAAAACAAAGAGGGAGAAGCAAAATATGAATGCTGCAGTAATGGTTGCCTTATTTATATGGGCAATAGGTAGTCTTCTTCAAGGTATCAGGAATAGACACTTTTGGGATGAAACATGGCACACCAGCCTGTCAGGACACTTGAAAAGCATTCAAATCTGTCAAATGAGGTAATGAAGCATGTTTGACCTTCCTTGTGAAGGCAGTTATTATAATTACTTAAAGGTGCATTAGTCAATATTTTAAAAAACACTATCTCCAGCAGCTAAATTGGTTAACACAACCACACTGGAACATTTTTAAGATCTGCTTTCCATTCCAGCCTGTGAACACAAAACATTCCTCAAAGTTCTATGGTGTCCAGCAGAGATCAATTACAGTCTAGTATTACCTAAGCTGTCATGATTTCACTTTCAAATGATGATGTATGCTGTTTATTAATAACACTTATATTTAACAAATTGTTAGCAAAGGTGAACCTCATGGTAGCTATTATGTTATGTTGTTCGCAGATAAATGATAAGCAGCAAGAGAGGGCTACAACGCTTTGTCTAATCACATTACCCAAGTACTCTACAAATTCTCCTTCAAAATTCTTCACTGGTATTTGGCCAGAACGGCATCTTACTCCTATGTCTGGTGTGTGTGTGTGTGTGTGTGTGTGTGTGTGTGTGTGTGTGTGTGTGTGAGATGGTGTTAGCATTTTTACCTTGATATGTGATGTTGCCACTCTTTGAAATTTAGCGTCTTGATAGTGAAGTTACAAACCTATAAACACTTTGTTGCTCTGAAAATAGTCACATGTTTTCACTGTCCAATATTTTTTTTGTACTGAGATCACATGAGTTTACCACGTGTGTTATCTATTTAGTTAGCTACCATCATTAGCTACAAGGGAGTTTGATGTAGTACACCAACATTACATATATTTCTCTAAAGGTAGTTTACCCAAAGCATTATTTTACTTGGCTCTCTAAGTGATAAAGCTTGATCCTCTCAATTTGTTATGTAATGTCTGTCACTCAAACTGTTCAGTCCATTGTACAGATCATGTTTACGTACCTGTCCGGGAGGAATTTCACTAATTCTGCGTCTAGGTTAATTCCCTTCACATGTAGCTAATAATTATTTTAATTTTGAAAAAGCACTTCCAGTGTTAACTCATTTACATTTTCGCCATGAATGTTTTGGCTGCACTGCATGTGTGTTTGTGTTTTTTTGTTTGTTTTTGTTATTTTGTTGTTGTTTTTTACATCCAAACATTTGGGCGCAGGACGCTTACCAGATTCCACCATGCTTTCTTAGTCAAACAGAACGCAGTTTTTCTAAGATACAAAATACAAATGTGCTCATGCCAAAGCTAAAATATTTTTATTATACTCTGCATATTTCAGTTTATTTGAATTTGTATGAAAAGGTGAATAATTGACTAATGCACCTTTAAGGAAATCGAGCTTCTAAAAAAGGTTTTTCTAAACTTTTTTCTAAACTGTTTTGCGGCACAGTATGGGATGATTAATTATTAAACATTCAGTTTCAATGAGCAGTCTTTGAATCCCTTCAAATATCAGAAATGATTAATTCAGCAGTTAAGGGTGAGGGCATGCGGTACAAATAGTGACCGAACATGGATTGGATTGGTCGTTTTATTATTTATACATGAGAAGAGAATCATGGTGACACGATTTTGAACACCCTAGCCTGATTCAGCCCAATAACTTGTTGAAGGAAGGAGAGCTAGAGCTGTCTTTTCCACCAGCTGGACAGAGAAGGTAATGAAGAAAATTCATGATATACTGTGCAGAGGAAAATTCAACATTTACTATGTTAAAGGGGAATCGCGCTTACAAGGCGATAGATGACCAAAAACACGACATCACTGTTCTTTAGTTTGAAGCTAGAACAGCCTATTCCCAACAGAGAACGGAGCCGCTGCTCTGCCTGGCGGGCTGAGTAGAGTTGCTTATTCTCACTTTGCCTTTGCAAAGTCAAAGTCAGGAAAGAGCAGAAGATAAATAGATTGGAATGGAGAGCGGATGTTCTTTCACCAGATGGTGTGAGGAAACAGAATGCAGACCTCCGAAGAAGGCTGGCGAGCACACGCGCGCACCCAGGCTGACGGAATCTTTCACATCCCTTATTTCATTGACAAATTGCGAAGTATGTAAATTCCAAACCACGTATTAATATGAGAACCAATGTCGGGAATTTCTGACAGCGCAATCTCTCGTAACCTCATAATGTCTGTATTCATGATATCAAAGTGATCGTTTAAATTCCTTCAAAATGCAGCTGACTATAGGCATTAAAAGTGGACTGACAGAAACAGAACCCAGCAGGTTGTGAAATGCTAAATTCACCTCATAGCACCCGGCTGTTACCAGGTTTGTTTTAGTTATGGTGCTAAACAGATATGGGTAGGATGTGCTGTTCTCTGCTGTTTATATACAATCCCAGAGATAAGAACCAAACATGGGCCTAAATTCTCTCACCTCTGCCTGCTGCTCTTGTCATGGGCTGTTTTTGGTATCCATCACTCAGGCGATTTTCAGGGCCAACGTGTTCATATCCACGGTGTTTATGTGAGCTAAGGACATCTTGGTCTGCCACAGTGGTAGTTGAGAAGGGGAACGCAGAGATGAGAGTTCCATGCAGTTCCTCCTTAAGTACTATTAATTTACAGAAGGATGGAGGTGCTCTGCATGTTATCTTCTGTAATTTTTTATTTCAATTTAAAGGCTTATCTAACTGTTCTTGCCCTCTCACAGAAGTGACAAAGCATGGTGCACAGAAGAGGAGAACAATAAGTCCTCCCAGACCAAATTTGTCAGCCAAAATGAAAAAAAACCCCAACAACTTTCAAGCGGACCCTGTGTCTCAAGCAATTTTTGGAGTAGGCCTAAAGCCCCTGGGGTTGAGAATGGACTATTTGTGACTTTTTATATTTTTTGTGATGCATCAGTTATAAGACTCTTCCATGTAACCACGAATGTTAAAAATTAAAGTGCCAGTTTCTTCCCAGAAATAGATATTAAGAGAAAAAATAGGCAGAGATTGAAGTCCAACCATATCTGGATGCAGGTGAATGAAGAGTTCTGAAAGGAAAGATATGCAATCAGGGGAAAACACTATTGCAGAACTCCTCTGAGGAGTTCATTACAGTTGTAAAATGAAAGGATGTTCTGGTTTATTGACTATACCCAAAAAATATACCCAAAAAATTGGTAAAGCAGTTCAGTGAGTGTAAGCCTCTTTTGATGTTACCATGCATTACACAACTGGTTCATTCCCAGAGCAGTCGAATGTTGTCTTTCCACTATTCAGGTGGAAATTATTCTGCTCTAGAAACATGAATTACATCAAGGTAGTCTCTTAAATCTTTAGGCTTTAGTGATGTAGAAATGAAAACTGAGATCTAAACATTTAAAGAATATGCTTCAACCAATAAATTCATGGGTGAATCACATAAGCGATATAATCGTGAAATCCTGCATTTGTGCATTTCATTTTATCAGTGCTGTTGTTCCAACCAAATGAGTTTTGCTCCTGGCAGCATTTATCACCTGCACGCTGGTACCCACACCCTCAACTAGGAGACTGCCAGGCAGCCCCACAGTTCTGCTTACTCACAAATCTTCTGTTCTGTTCTCTCTAATGTGCACCCTCTCCTTCAGTATACCATGTCTTGTAAACATGTTAATACTGCATGGGCTTCAGCCTCAGCTGGGCTCTGTACTAGAACTTTGACACCATTCTGAGCCACAGTTCTGCCTCTAAGATTGTTAAAACAGACAATTTACATGTGACGACACCCAGAGGAAGTAACTTTTCATCCAATAAAAGCCCTGGCCTACATCTCAGACAGGACGAGTTCAAATGACACTACAACAAACAAGAGCTTATACACCAATGTGTCTCACTAACCACTGATTATTCCTGGGCCAATTCATTATTTAGAGGTCACGCACTTATTTTTGTATTTTCATCTTATATGCAGTGTTATCTGCTTCATTCATTTGATGGAGGCATTAATAATTTACCTATAGAAAAATACTGTGCTAATGTCACTTTAACATCACTTGAATGCTAGAGCGGGGTGCATAACAGAGCTAAGCAACAGTGTCTTACATGATGGAGAATGACAAACACAGTTCAATTTATGTGAAGCTTTTAATTATAACGCAGATATTCAAGTGGGTGTAAAACCTGCACATGTGGCAGTCATACAGTTTGAAAGACAAGTACTTGACCTAAAAGAACTCTGAAATGGAAATGGATCCTATAGCCATTTCAGATGAAAAGTGAATATTGTGTTTTTCTTGAATTAATGCTTAAACAACAAATTTAAACAACTTAACCTTGCCTAAAAAGCTGCTAATTTTTTCCAAATTTCAGAATCTTCTGTTTCTTTTTATAGTTCTTTATAAACAAATGGCATAAATCACAATATTAATTTAATGGCTCAATTCAAATGTTTTTCTGCTGTAAAAAAGGTTTCCAGACTACAATAGGTTTTTGGCAGTTTTTCTGTAATCGAATTTTCCACAGCTACTAGAAACTGGTCCTGCATCTCTTCCTAAAATAATATGTAAACTGGAGGCAGTGCAATAGATGAAGTACTCTATCAGCAACATTATTGTAATGCGCATTTGCGGATGAGAGTAATTTGTTTTCCAGATAGCATGCTGATTAATGGAGACCCTTTTGAAAGGTTATTTACAGCATCACACAGCTTGACACTAATTAAGACTGTCCATCAATCATTGTACATTGACCTAAAATATTTGAACTTTTTAATTGAAAACAGTAAAGCTTATCTGCTATGGGCATGTTAACATTCCAGAGCAAAGATGTTAAGCATTTTAGTGTGGCAGTCTTTACAGAGTTAAAGTATTTTTAAGTGAACCTTTTGGACAAACCTGCAGGCATATGGCTTGGTCCCCGTTTGGCGTAAGGTCTTACCACACATTTCAAAATGAATGTAATCCTGATTCTGAAACTTTAAGAATTTGGATCAAATGCAAAAGACGATGCCCCATTAATTCTTCAGTGATATGAAGCCGCATTGATTTCCTTCCTTGTTGCAGTGGTCACATTGTTCAAATGCAGGTCACTTTTGCTGGCACTGCGCTTGGATGTATCAAACACTTTGCTTGTTTTCAACTAGTTGGATAGATTTTCTTGGATTTCCAGGCTGAGAACAGGTAAGTAGACATGGGTGCAGTCTTTACTGTCTGCTGTTAATCTGGAGCATATTTGCCGTGACAGGAAAGAAATATACAGCATGTCACTGGGGCAAAACTGACACTGACATACTGTAAGGGAATCTGAAACTAACCATGTCATCTCTGAGTCTGATATTGAGCAATAACTCTCTATAATAGTGCCTCTGATAGATAGATAGATAGATAGATAGATAGATAGATAGATAGATAGATAGATAGATAGATAGATAGATAGATAGATAGATAGATAGATAGATAGATAGATAGATAGATAAAACTATTTAAATGCTCAACTAATTTGAAAAGGCTAACATTAAGAATTTGTTATGATATATGGAAATAAGTCTGGTTTACAGTGCTTCTTTTAAGAAAAGTGAACCTGATGATAACAGCAGTTAATAAAATCCATTGGATAAGCATCCCTAAGCCAAAAATACTTGGCTCTTGGTTCTGTGGACGTATTGGTTTACATTAGGTAGATGTGCACGAATACCTTTTTCAGTATAACTTTAGAGGAATTGATTCCACTATATTGGATCCCAGGAATTACTGGGGTCTGTCTGGCGGTGTTCAACCATGGGCCAAATGCCATTACACTAAGAGAGCAAATGCACATTTATCATCCTATGCCCTATGCCCTTATTTGTTCTTAAGTGTCTTTTGATTAGCAACTGCTTTCCCCTGCACATATTTGGTTAATAGGCCTCCTGATAGTCCAGAGGGCATTCTGACCAGATTCTATCTCTTATGTACTCCCTCTCTCCAAGTCTATTTGTCTGTCTCTTTCTATGTCCCCCTCTTCTTTGGCTTCCCATACTGTCTGGCTTAGTCTTGGTCAGGTGCAGGCGAGTTGTCCCTGACAACTATTGCTACAAGACCCCATCCTAGTTTACACATCTGAAAGTAAATTTTTAATAAAAAAAAAAACAGACAATGTACACCCTTTTCCCCTTGCAATTCAACCAACTGTAATGAGCCAAAAAAAGCCAATTTCCTTTGCACAGATCGGTATGACACAGAAAAACCCATCTCGTGCGACACCCAACAATATGGGAAAAAATTACAAATAGAAATGACAAAACTGTTTTGTACATCGCCACAGCTAAGGTGTCAAAAGTGAACAGGCTTGTGCCTCTGCTGCCTTTGCACAGCCATGACTGTGTTGGAAGACTAACAGTCTTATGCGTGGGCAAGCCACGTGGCATGAGGCTGCCTGGAGCAAGTACGCTACCATGCACACCCAAATCCCTTTTCATTTACCCCAATATCCCACACATAACATTCTATCTATTCACTCAGCTATCTAATGCTGACTATGTTCTCTCTGTGGAGTATAGAATCCTAAACAAAGAAAATGAGAAACATGAGAAAAATGTAAATGAAATATGAGTCAATGAAAAGTCATGAGGGAGGAAGGAGTTTAATTTTCAGGCGCCGGATGGGTCCCAAAACACCACCAATGTTCTCTAGCTTTGTGATGGGGGAAAAAAAGAACATTTTCACTACATTCTTCTTCTGTTATAATGCACCACTGTGCTTGCTGGGAAAAAAAAAAAACAAGCCATGAGTGTTTAATAAGGACACACATACAAGTGGATTTGACACATGTTATTCTCTTTCAGTTAGTGTCCACATGTCAGACAACTCAATGCATTTTTCATGCTTATTCTCAAAACAATAGACTTGTTCCATTTTCCTGTTTTCCATTTCTCACCTGATAACAGGAAGTGTGAAATTGCATCTGCTTACAGATTAAAATATAAACTGTGAGGGAAAATGGAAATATGTTCAATAAAAAATGTGAAAGCAATATGTTTCTTTTTAATTACATGAGAACTATTTTTATACTAATAATTAAGTGAGAGCTCAAACATTTTTTATCTAAACACTCATACTATGTTCCTTTAGCAATTGGTGTGGCTGAAACATGTGAACTCAAAAATTGGACTAGGCCACATAGTTTTGGCCTTATTGCATATCTCTCACCTCTTTTCATCAGATGCGTACCTGTTTGTAACATACAATGTGTCATACGACAGCTAAGCTGAACTGTGTGTGTTTAGTTGAGACTGTCTGAAAAGACAGATGCAAATGCAGGCACTCTTTTCTCTTTATTGACTGTTGTTTCTTAGATCTGTGCTGTTTGCTTTTGCTGATGTATAATTGAGCCAAGCAAGTAGATTCACGGAGGCTGATAGCTTAGAAACAAGGAAGTATTGATTTCCTTTTATTGGTTGTTGGTTGGCAGAAGCCAGATGCACTCTTAACACATTGCATTACTATGCACTTTGTATCCAGATAGTATACTATATAATATATATAAATTAAATATATATATATACTGTAAAATAATGAAACTAAATACATACATATATATGTAAAACAGTTCTTTTTAATGTAAAACAGTTCAAACTACTTCTTTTTATGTAGTGGCACTCAGATGCACAAAACATGTTTGCATAAACATCACTGAATCCATCCCTGAACCACACCGAATTGGTTTGAGTAATTCAATCACAATTCGATCACAATGCATCCTGAGTGCACATACCTGGGTTTTGATTGGGTCAAATGAAAGTGTCTACTTTGTGTATTAACTCACTGGCCACTTTATTAGGTACAGTGACTTTACATTATAAGTGCATTTTATAATACGCATATTTTTATTATGGGACTTCAGTGGTTCTGTGATCATAATGATTTGGAGGGTGGCTAAGACATCTTACATAGCAACAGATGGGCTGTACTCAATGACTGTACACTTTAATGGTCCTTATAATAAACAAATATTTCTAATAAGGTGTGTGGTGAGTATATTTATCAAGCAAATGTTTCCCTTTTAATTGGTGAATCACATCACATCAATATTCACTGCAAGTTGCTTGGCAACTGCTCTCTCCTCCTTAAATTGGCTAAGCCCCAATTTCACCATCTAAGCCCCAAACAGAGATAATATTTTGTATCTGCTAAGATATATCTACCACAGACTTCCAGCTACTATGATCATAACCCTGTGCCACAAGGTGTATGGAAAGGAACTTGAGGTCTGTTATCAACAACAGTTAATCCTTAGCAACTGAAAAGAGATTTTGAGGTATGCACTCAGTAAGAGGAGGGTGATTGATCTCAGTTTGGATTTAATTAAGTTCTACTGTCAGGAGAAGCCCATTTCCCTGTGACAAACTTTTCAAAAGAAGACCAGCTTGATAATGCATATGCAATCAGGATCTCCATTTTCTCTGTTTTAAGAGAGAGAGAGAGGCCTTCATCTACTTATGCAAAACAATAGCTGATTGGCATAAAGATGGTTTGCAAAGGATAGAGAAAGTTAGGCTGCTTCTAAATGGGAGCAAGATACCTAGAATCGATTTTCATGTGTCTGACTAAAAGGGAACTGTGAACCGTTCTTCTGTGTGAGACTGTGGGTTGATGTACGCCACAGGCCAAAAGTGCGCAAGGAGTTTGTTGTGTTTTGTGGGAAGTTCAATCCATCACATACAGTGAATACATCACCACAGTCTTTTACTAATTAAGCTCTTACATATCAAACTTCTAGGGAGTATGAGAAAGAATAGTCCAAATGGAATTCTTGCTGAGTTTGTACACCCCTCGTGCTCACATAGTAGAGCAGGTAGAACAAGGTGCTAGCAACCCCAAGGTCATGGGTTCCATTTCTAAAGAGCACATATGATATGAAAATGATACGTATATGTAATTCACTCTGAATTATGGCATCTGCTAATAATTGAAATTTATGGAATATCATATCAGCAACATACCCCCTGAAAATTAATGACTAAGTGCCTTGAACACGCTGGATTGCAATTAAAGCTAAAAGGTGATATTCTGATGGATGTAGAATTTAAACAAAAATAAATTTACAGCTAGTTAATTTGTTTTATATTAATAAATTTATTACTTTCTATCATATGCAAAAGAAGAATGACAAAGGTTTCCAAAGACTGGCCTGCAGTGGTTGTTTAAGAGGAATGAGGCTAAGTCCTTGTTATTCACTCTCAGTAGTGTCTTGTCACTATTCCCTAGGGTAGCTCCTCTCCTCTCTTGCCTGACTAAGGTAAGCGTACAATACAGAATGATGTATCGGACTCCAGACTCAGCCTCTTTGATCTGCCCCACTGAGGAACCAGAATGGAACCTATTCTTCCCTGTTCTCTGACTTACGGTATCAGCTTCTGCATAATTTACAGTGCAAGACCTGTTTGAAAATCTTTTTCTTCTATGTCTGGTTATTTCAGTGCAATTTAAGAAGACAGTTAAGGAGAGGTGACTTTGCAGGCATGAGATCATTTTGTTTCAGTTCAGTTTAGAATTAGCTTTAGATATAGATTCTTTTACTTTCTAAAAGATTCATATCTCCATATTCAGATTTTGAAAATGGCACTGGATATTGATGAGGGGTTTTAAAATTTGGTAAAGGTCAGTTAATGATGGAATGCTTTTCAGCAAAAGCAGAAAAAGTTGGTCTAGAACACTCTGGGAAAGATGTAAGTACTATGGTGAGGAAAGGTAGTGATCGCATTTTTAATACACATTATGTAACAGTGTAGAGATTTCAATAACATATTATAATAATTGTTTCATCATCTTATTTAACAGTCCTCTAGCATTTTGTTAGTGTAAATGGAGAGCTTTTACAGCCTATAAGCATGCATAAGAGTAATAAGACCTATAAGAGTAAAAAGTTCTATTTTAGGCTCCTTACTCTTCTCATTATACACACAGCCCGTTAAGACTAGAACACTCTGGTAAATTCATAAACACAATGTTGACTTTTATCTCTTTCACTTAAACAGATTATTTCAGTTTTCAGTTAAACTGCATTATATAGCTTATCTACATAAAATAGAATACTGTGTTACAATAAGAAAAGCCTAGATGACTAGAAATGTCCTTCACGTAAACTGAAAAAAATGTACTATTGTGGGGTAGTAAATCTGCTTGTGATAAATTCAGTGAAATCTAAAAACAACAGTTAAGGATCTTGGAGTAACACATGATGCAGGGTGAACATTTGATTCACATATAAACAGTTTCAGTTTCAGTACATAAGCTTTAGCTGGTCCAGAATGTTGCTGCCCAATTCTTGTCCAGAAGAGAAAGTCCTGGCAATAAAAAAATAACATAGGAATATAGGTAAAAATACATAAAAATGTGCATAGTATTTTTATGTACATTTTACTGCTGTAAAATCAAGTACAACATACTTTCCAATTTTAATTAAAAAGTTCTTACCATTTATTTTTGAAATATTCAGTAAATGTTACTTAAATATATTAACTTTACAAATTATATTTATTTAAATGAAGCCAATTTAATGTTTTTATAGGCAGTCATCAAAATATTAAGTATATTGTCAATTTTTTATGAAGTAAATAAGTAGATTTTATTTTTATTGTCACTTAGCTTATGTCAAGTTATATTACTAACATTAAATATGTAAATGTTGCTCATTTTTATTTGATAAATGTCAAATAACATTAAATAACAAATAAATAATCATTTTCTATGCATTTAAAATATTTTAATCTCAAATCACACACCTAAAATACAAATTAAATGGTTTATTTTATCAACATTAATCACCAATTAATCACACACATTCACATTACCTGGGAAAGTCTGGAAACAAGTTTTCAATGGTGCATTCCATAAAACTTTTGATCATTTGGAACAACTGCATAGAATTAACCTTCTACCATTTGACTATTATGTCAGGGAATTTCCTCGCTGAATGTTCGACGGGATGGGGTGGGGGGACTGGAGCCCTTATTACAAATGAAAAATCAGCAGCCGTAAATGTAACAGTCGCACAAACATGCATACCCCCCACTGATATAGAACCTTTTTGTTTGTTATTGCTTTGTTAAAAAAAGGAAAAAGTATGTGTGAATGTAAATTAATTTGTCTGTGGTTCCATAAAACAATCCAGTTTATTCACCAACATGAACTTATCAAAACACAAATAAAATAGCACCATTAATATGACTAGAATATACAATGCATTTAGTTTTCTTTCATACTCCAGCAGGCATAACATATAGAAATGCATATAACATGATAGGAGATCAACAGGAGATAAGGCTTAACAACAGGAGAAAAGGTTTTAACCTGACAGAGCTGGTTAATATTGACATTATCAAAATTTTAATAGCTATATTTTAAAATTAGCAACATTAACAATCAATGCTTCTTAACTGCTTGGACAAATCCATATCAGTATCTCATCCATCCACTTCAGCCCCTACCCAATGTTCTTCTCTCAGTGTAGCTTTGACTGGTATGTTAGAGGTTCCAATCTATAATGCATTAAGATATCTAAACATTTCCATGTCCTGAAGTTGCATTTTTTGCATGACCATATAGGCCCACTGTTTCTCTCTATTGATACTGGCATTGAAACCTGTCAATCTGTCCTGATGTGAATTTGGAACCCTGATCAGACTGAACCTATGTAGGTAAACCGAATGTAGTACAAAACTTCACAAGTGCCTTTATGACGGTTTTTGACTTTAATTAACATAATGGCATTGCTTCTGGGAATCTAGTAGTTGTACGCATAAGTGTTAGCAAATAACAATTTCCTGAACTAGTCTTTGGTAATGGCCCTACACAATCAATCAAGAGTCTCTTAAAAGGTTCACCTGTTACCAGAATGGGACACAAGGGAGCAGGAGGGATGACTTGATTTGGTTTTCCAACAAGCTGACATGTGTGACAAGATGGACAGTAACTAATGACATGTGACTTCATAGCAGGCCAAAAGAAATGTTTCAACAAATGCCTATATGTTTTTTGGATACTTAGGTGTCCTGAAAAAGGGTGATCATGAGCCAAAGACAGGACATGTGTTCTATAGGGCTTAGGAGCCACAATCTGCTGCACCTCCTCCCATTCACCACTTGCATTTGAAGGAGACCATTTTCTCATTAAACCCCCATTTAATATAAAGTAGCATGTTGGAGTACCAGAGTTGTCTGTACTGGCCTCAAAACAAGTGTCAAAACTAGCATCATCTTTCTGAGTAGCAGTCAAAGCAGTCCTATTAATAGGATCTGGGGTCATCCTGGGGTAAAGGCTGCTCATTCTGACGCTCTGGATTCCGAGACTCTGAACTCAAGACCGATTCATTACCTAAAAATGTTTCTGATAAGTTCACGTCACCAAACTTACATGACTATGCACGGGTCATGATGCATGCAGGGAATACATGCTCTAAAGTCTGATCAGAAATGGTCACATTTTACAGTAGTTTACCCACAACCTCAGGAAGTCGAAATAGTGTACCACCAACAATATCATTACCAAGGATAGATGAAACCCCCTTTACAGGTAACTCAGAACTAACTGCAACTTTAAATAAACCAGAGCTCTGATTTGTACACAAATTTACATGATGAAAAGGAATTCTACATACCCCTAGTTCAATTCCTTGTACTAGTACATCACTTCCGCAATATGACAACTCCGAAAACGGTAGTATACTGTCCAAAACAAACGATTGAGCTGCCCCAGTATCCTGCAGGATATTTATGGACTTGCTCTGCTCACCTTCTGTCAATGCAACAGTACCTGAGAATACAAAAGGCTTAAAGACAGGTTCAACCTCAGCAGTAGGTACTTCACAATTCCCAGGGTCTATCGTCATCTTGCAATATGCATTCACTTTTTTTACAGATGTGCTGTTACGAGCGTTTTTGCATTTCAAAACAGGACACATGGCAATAAGGTACCCCTGATCGTGACAATAGAAACACTCATGGGTATCCAAACCAGTGGTCTCATCTGGTGGTGGTGGCTCTGAACCAATAGTGGCTTTGCCGATTGGTTTACTAGTCATCGAACGACCTGTGGTCTCGCTGCGTGGAGTTGAGTAAAAGAAGGTTTTGTGTGTTAACACAAATTCACCTGCCAATATGGCTGCAGCAGACAAATTATCTACCTTTCTCTCATTAAAAAAAATAAAAACAAACATAATTTTATCTGGAAGACAGTGTCTAAATTATTCCAACAAAATCAGCTCTTTAAGCTGTTCGAAAGTAGTCACTCCACTCGCTGCACACCATTTCTCAAACAACCCAAACTTCTCTCTGGCAAATTCCACATACGTTTGGCTGGGCATTTATTTTGTGTTTCTGAACTTCTGGTGATAGGCTTCTGGCACCAGTTCATAAGCTTTCAAAATAGTAGACTTTACCAAGTCATAATCTAAACACTGCTCCACAGTCAAAGAAGAGCATACTTCCTTTGCTTTACCTGTAGGTTTGCAATGTACAAGCAAAGACCAAATGCTAGGTGGCCAGTTGAGTGTGCCGACTTGCATCACACATTGCATTTTCTGGAACAGGAATAGCTGGATGAGCCATTGCACTGGAGGAGCGAGGCTTAGGAACCGGCGCTCTGGCACATGTGGCAGAAACTGCTGCTGGTGAGACCACTTCCTGAGGAAGAGACACAGGCTATTCCAAGCCCATACTTATCCATACTTAAGGAAATCTCTTTTTCAGCCTCCACCTGAACCCCCGCAATCTGTAGTTCTGTCTTTGATTTCCAGCTCAAGTTCTTTTACCCTTATTTCCAACATAGGATCCCTCCCAGGAGACGGATACCTACCAGAGTCCATGGCCAACCTACCTGCAAAGCAAGTCTCAGCCTCCACTGTTTCTGTGCTCTGGGCTGAGTCAGCGGCAGTATCTGAAGAACTGCCTCTATGCAGAAGGACCCCATCTTTGGCTATGCGTGCCTCCAACATCAACTTGATATCCCTCTTAGGAGTGGAACGAGGCACAACCACATCATAGAAGTCAGCTATGAAAAGCAGTTCAACCTTACGGCATTTATCAAACTGCTCAATAGTGGGACGAACAGTAAACTCGGCCAGGTCAAAACATGGACATGGCCCACAGTCAGAAAACCACAAGCTGCCCCACCCAAAAAAAAAGGGGGAAAAAAACATCTGCCAAACAAAGACCAAACCAACCAAACCAAAGATAGAGAACAACAAAACCCCAGCCCCAAAGAAAAAGAGGGAAGGAACACAACAGAGCACGAGCCCCCAATTCTGTTACGACCCTGTCTAGGTGGTGAGGTTGCAACAGCACTGTGAAAAAAAATAAATAAATTGTAGCAGGATGGTATGTGGAATCATTAATCACTGGACTGAACTGGCAGATGAGGTGAACATACACACACACATACATACATATATATATATATATATATATATATATATATATATATGTGTGTGTGTGTGTGTGTGTGTATGTGTATATATGTACGTATATATATATATATATAGGTGTAGAATCAGTGGTCATATAAATATTCCACAAATATTTTGGTCTTCAGTCTGCGTTTGAAGACTGCATGGGACTTTGCTGTTCAGACAGCCAGTGGAAGTTCATGCCTCCATCTGGTAGCCAAGAGAGAGAATAGTCTTGACACTTGTCATCCCTGAAGCTTGAAGCATGGTGTTTGAAGCCAAGCTGTACTTGAAGTTCAAAGTACTCAAGGTAACATTTCAAAATGAAAATTAATGTCCAAAATGTACACGGACCCTGACTTTAGCACTGCCATCTAATACAACCTGATTCTAAATGTTTTTTCAGTGGGTCTAGTTTACACTGCCTGCCTGTCAAGCCTGTCAAGGTTCTGTTAATGACATAAACCATTAAAAAGTATAGACCTGATATATCTTACTGACCACCTTAGCATTATAGACCATCTCAAGGACTTTGTTCAGCTGAGGCAGGTTTACTATTAATCGCGAAGGTCAGATGTAGCTCAGTCAGTGATAGATCATTTTCTGAAATTGCCCCTAAACTCTCAAATAGTGTCCCTAGGAAATTAGGAATGCAAGTTTTATATATGTTTTACATCAAAACATCAAACATCCAAACTAAAAATGTATTTCTTCAGGTTAGCTTATTCATGAGATAGTATGTATGTGGATTGTTTTATAATTCTAACTGCATAATTAACTCTCATACTGTTGATATTAGATATTTTATTAATTATATTTTATTTTGTCTGATTTTATGACTTGATTTCATTGTTTTAATAATGTAAAGCGCTTTGAGATTTTGTGTTTTTGAGATTTTCATAAATTCTTCTTCTTCTTCGTCTTCTTCATCTGTGTTATTTTAACATGTTATTTTAAGACAAGCTGAAGTTGGGGTTTGTTTTCTATAGAGCTGTTATGTTTTGTTGTTTATACCCTTTTATACACTTTTGTTGATTGTGACCGTGCTTTCATAGTGGACCAGCTTGTTTGTGGCCTGCAAGTTGCAAAATGATTGCTTTTCAATTGTAGAGTCAATAAACTATATAATGGCTTTTTTTGGAAAGTACATGTATGGTGCAAGCAGTGTGAACATTAAAACAGGAAAGAAATGACTACTTAAACAAATAGAGGTATTCTAATTTTCTTTGCACCTTTCTCTTGTGTGATGATGTCCAGTTCAATTCTGGGCCTAAGATTTTCAAAGATTTCCAAAAGGTATGATGTGAAAATTGTCATTTTGGATTTAATGCTCACAGATCACGGGCAGTATCTGAATTCCATCCTGATGATCTTTCTGCTAAAGAATTACAGAGTGAATTTGTTGCAATACAAGGTGATACTTTGGTTAACTCCTTAATTAAATTGGAATGTACAAACCACTGATTTCATATCTGCAGATTTTCTTATGGATACTCATGCAAATAACAATGCAGATAAAAAAGCATACAACTAAAATATTTCAGGCTGTGAATCAAGCAAAAGTGTTATGAGACCAGAATGTAAAAATATAAGCAACAAAACAAGTTGAACAGTTACTATCAAACTCCAGTCTTGATTATTTGTGCCTTTCTGAAACTTTGTTAACCCCCACAACCCAACTGGGTGTGCTTAATTTCCCATGCTTTAATATCTACCAGCAAAATAGAGTTTGAAGTAAAGTGGGTGGTGTATTGATTTATATGAAGGACTGCATCCAGTATAAACAGGTGGATATTTCTAACAGTCCTTGTAGTTATATAATCTCCTGAAATGTATTTTATTGTAATAGTAGTTTATTGATCACAAACTATAAAGGCTGTGTTTTGTAGCTTTTTATTTAATGTTCTTAAACAATACATTGGCACAATTCTAAATTTTAAGCAGCCCCACTTGTTCAATATTCCCCCTGGTTCCTGACCCTTAATATCCTCCTTCTTATACAGCTTTTCTCAACTTTCTTTTTGTGAACTATTGCCAACCCTTTTTTTGCCTGCCTGCCATCTTGTGTATTGACCTGTGCTTCCATCCTAAACTATGCCCTCTGCCTAACCCTAGGAAAACACTTGGACTCTGATCTCCACTTATGACCCTGGAACGGAACAGCTACAAGCAAAGCCCCCCGCTCTTGACTCTTAGTTTAAATTATCGGTCTCTCATATTCATACTCTGCTTGTTATTAGCCTTCTTATCAGAAAAGAATTTAACCTCTTGCAATTGGATCCTTCCGTGACTGAAGTGTTTCCTATCATTACATAAATGACATTGTCAAAATATTCCATTTGATTGAAATGGGACATAGTCCAACAGCATTAACAAAGTCATCTCAATAAAATGGAATGTATATGCATGTGCACAATCTTATTTTAGTTGCTAGAAAGCTGACAAAGACACAATAAAGACAAATTTTGTGTCATATATCCCAAAGAAAGCCTTGGAGCAATCCAAGAAAGAAATAACACAAACCAAATAATAATCACCAAGAAAAACAGACCTGTGATAAATTATTGGTAAGAATTACATAAAATATATATAAATTTACAAAAATAAAAGATTGTAAGCATAATGTAAAACAGAGTCGACCTTGGTTCAGTGACACAATATGGAAGTTAATAAAGAAAAGCAATGCAGCTTTAAAACAACTATTATGATCAGGATTGAACACTGATTACTTGATTTTTAAATCTTAGAAATATGACATATGATAACAAGTGAACTTAGGAAGGTAAAGCAGTGACACTTTATTTTGAGTGGTCCTTTAGATTAAATAAACTCAGCAGACTCAGTCAACAGACTCTCACGCAACAGAGTCTCAGTAATATATCAGTGATGTAGAAGTAGTGAAGCATCTAAATATAGTTGTGTTCAAAATAATAGCAGGGTGTTTTAAAAAGTGAGTAAAGCTCAAAATTCTTATAATAGCTTTTATTGTCATATGCACAAATGCATTGAGAACACTGCACATTCTATTCCAAATCAAAATTAAAATTCTTCAAATGTGTTATTACTTTACAGAAAGTGAAGAAAAGGGAACATTAGGCTCTTAAAAATAGCAGTGTCAGTATTTTTCTTTACAAACTCACATGTTTACTATATAAACTGAAAAATGCTTGAATATTGAGCTTTCTTGTGAATCACTAAACTAATATTTAATTCTATAACCACTGTTTCTGAGAACTGCTTCACATCTGTGCTGCATGGAGTCAACCAACTTCTGGCCCCTGTGAGCAGGTATTCCAGCCCAGGACAACTAGACTACATTCCACAATTCCTCTTCTTTTCTTGGTTTTGCCAAGCATTTTTGACGTCACCCCACAAGTTTTCTATTGGATTAAGGTCCGGAGAGTGGGCTGACCACTCCGTAAAATTAATCTTCTTGGTCTGGAACCAAGATGTTGTACGGTTACTGGTGTGTTTGGGGTCACTGTCTTGTTGAAGCATCCATTTCAAGGGTATTTCATCGTCGGCACGATTCAACACGACCTCTTCAAGTATTTTGATGTATTCAAACTGATCCATGATTCCTGGTATGCAATATATAGGCCCGACACCATAGTATGAGAAACACCCGCGTTTCAGGATGCCTGCGCCACCATGCTTCACTGTCTTCACAGTGTACTGTGGCTTGACTTCAGTGTTTGTGGGCCCTAGACCCAAAAAGAACAATCTTGCTTTCATCAGTCCCCAAAATATTGCGCCATTTCTCTTTAGGCCAGTGTTCTTTGGCAAATTGTAACCTCTTCAGCATGTCATTTTTGCAGCAATGGGACTTTGCAGGGGCTTCTTGTCGATAGCTTGACTTCACATAGGCGTCTTCTAATTGTAACGTTTCCCAGGTAACTGTAGACCTTCTTTGATCTCCCTGAAGCTGATTCTCTATTCTTCAATCCATTTGAATGGGAGTTTTCCATTTTTCTTCCATGTCTTTCTGGTTTTGGTTGCATTGTAAAGCATTTGAGATCATTTTAGCTGAGCAGCCTATCATCTTCTACACTTCTTTATATGCTTTCCCCTCTCCAATCAACTTTTTAATCAAAGTACACTGTTCTTCTGAGCAATGTCTGGAACCGCTCGTTTTACTCAGTTTTTAATGCACTATAACCAGTATGCACAACATCTGCTGCTTTCATCCTGTAATAGGGACCACCTGTTTGACACCTGTTTTTTCACAGAATTAATGACCTCCCTAATTGAACTTCACACTGCTATTATTTTTGAACACGCCCCTTTTAGTTAATTATTCAGTTACACAGAATCAGCAGCATACATGTCATGAATGCTGGGCCTGTTGATTTTTATTACTCTATCACACCAACTAGTACATTTTTAGCCATGTAGAAATATAATCTCTACCAAAAACAGTGATTGATATAGTTAGTGATATTGGACTGCTATTATTTTGAACACAACTGTACATTCAGTAGGTTAATCAAGAGACTTTTGATTAACTGTTTAATTATTATTTCTTTATAATGTGAATAATTCTGTGTTTTTTCATTTTATTTACAATGACCAAGTTCATCAGTAGATGTTAACCTGAGCAGTAACTGAACACATAACAGGTATAATACATACCATTTTAGCATACTCAACAAGCTGTTAGATAAGATTTTGATATCCTGTAACTGGATTTTACCTCGATTTTGTTTAGGGTTAGGGTCAGAATTAGGTCCAGGATAAAGGTTAAGACTAGGCTATGGGTTGAGTTTAAGGTTGGGGTTAGGATTAAGGTTAGGATTAGAATTAGGTTTTGGTTGAGGTTAAGGTTAGTTGGGTTGGTTTGAGGCCTGTTCACTGGTGTCTAACCCTTCCGCTTATGAGTAAACTTAACAGCATCATGAACACCCCCCTCCCCCATCATCTTATATAATGTAGGATCAAATAACACAAAAGCAGGCAACCTTTCTTGCATCCATGAGGCCATCCCCTGGAACATGACCTGTTGACAACATGCTTGATCCCTCCCATTCCAAGGGATTTGAAATTCAGCAACCAAGACTCTGAACCTGCATACACCTCTCAACACGACTTACAAAATCTGAGAGCTCCTGGCACATGTCCCCTAGCAATGGACACCCTGGAACCATTTTTTCTGCAATATCTTATTTCTGCTCAGTACTGCTGGTCTTCCTGTACTGTGTGCAATGAGGCTAATGTCACTTGATATCTTTCCATACATTAGCACCTTTACCTCTCTGTCATTGTCCCTGGTGGCATAGATTTCATTAAAGCCTAGTCACTGAAACCTGGTAATAGTGGTCCACTTCTCAGAAGGCCTGCTGTTTGATGCCAATAACTATCATGCCATGTGTTTTGTCACTGTGGTATACCTAAGGACATCATGGTTGACAAGGAGTCAAAATTCACTTACCCAAGTTTGGCATAACTGAGTGAAAATTAGTTTATTTCTAGGCCTGATCCTTCATCTCCAGGCCCAAACAGCAGGCCAAACACCACAGACAAGATCTGCATTTCACTGACTATTTATATTCTTTGTATAGATCAACAGTGTTATCAAAACTGATTCTTAAAATAAACAACACATAAATACCTGCACAAAATGTGTTTATTATGTCTAACCAATATAATTCAAAACTATATTTTTAACATATAGTTATCAACCGTTATAATATGCAGTGATTACTATCTGTTGCCTTCATGCATTTTCTGCAGTAGACAACACCTTTGATAGAACCTTCACCTGGGTAGCATGAATATGTGGTTCCTGCCATCCTGAGCTTACATCGTAGCAGCAGATATTTCCAGTAGACTCAGAGGGCTATGAATCACAGGACTAATGCTGTATCCATGTTGTGGATATGCTGAACCCCATTATGATGGCAGGATCATTTGGATTATCTGATCCAGTGTCTGCACTGTTCCCTATAAGGACACTCTTTTTCCTCAAGACGTTTTGCAGTTGTGTAGTTGTGCAGTTGTAGCCTTTTGTGTTTTTTATGGTTGTGTCATTATTTTCCCTAAAGTTTCATGTTGCCTCACTATACTTGTAAATTTTGCTTGTATTATTCTGTCTCATTAAAGAATCCCTTGCATGCAGTCTGCTTGTGAGTAATTATTCCATTATAAATTCACTCTGGTCCATTCTTGCTCATCAAAACAATATAAAACACTGTAAACAGTGTTAATTATAGGTATTGTGTCATTGTATGATTCACTTGAAGATTAAATCTAAAATGGGTAAATAGAGGTATTTAAGAATTTATATTTTCCTAACATCAGGTCCAAAAGCTCACATCTGAAGTCAAATTTGCTAAGGAATTATCAGAACAGAGAATATAATTGGTTGCTTTCTCTAACTTATTAAATTGGCAAGTTTGTAAGGAAATGTTAAACTTTCTTTCACACCAATTTTGGACAAAGATTTGCTTTAATAATTACAAATGGTTAATTTCTTTGAGCCAGTACTTGAAGCATAAGTTTTAGCAAACACTGCTCACGTAGCTGCTTCACTGCAGAAGATTTATATTGTGCATAAACATAGACAAAGATAATTGTCATACTACACTACACTGCCGTCACCGGATGGCACCTCATCCAATCAGAGACATACCGTGAGATCATCACCTGAGTATTGATTTCACCTGCTTTCACTTAAGTCCATGTTTAAACACTACCCAGAACTGATCTATGTTGCGAAGTATTGCCTCCAGTATTTACTGTGCGTACCGAGCGTTATTATCTAGTTTTATCTACTGTGTTTCGGTTTTGTCTTTTCTCTTTCCCGATTATCGCTTTCCTGATTATCGCATTAATTTACCTGGTTACCATAGCTCTCTGTTTTCTTTTGGCTCGGACTGATTTGCTTCATGATCTGGATTACCCCTAGCATTTCCTTACTGGTTTTGACCCTGGCCTCTTCATCCACCATTAATTTGAGTTGCAATAAAACCCCTACCTTCTGTCCGCGAGCGTCTGACTTTGCTTATCACGTCACAATAATACGCACGGAGACCTCTTGCTTGTCTTTTTGTAACGGGGAAGGGATGATTTGCGAACACACTTGCGAAGTGCCGGCGCTTTGGATGTTATGAAGGACAAGATTTACGGAGGAAGCCATAATGTGAACAACGAGGCGGATATTATAAATGATTAATAAATTTAATAACAGAAACAGAACAGCACAGAACGGACAGGTTAACATAAAACAGGCTAACAAGTTGAGTACGTGAACTGGTAGACTAACGGAGAATAATGAGAAATATAACTAGAACTAAAGGGGAATACACAGAACTGGGTTGCTTATTAATGACCACCAACAACACAGGGAACAATAAAAAACTAAACAAGGAAAGCAACATAGACAGCGGTGGTAACTAAACAGGGAGCGCGGGGAGAAAGTGCATAGAAACGACGGGCGAGATCAAACGGGAATATATTAAACACATACGAGCGAAGACAAATGTGATCTAACCAGAAACAATGAGCGACAAACAAGAGACGCAGAAACTGGGTTTACATAGGAATGCAATAAGGGGCAAACTCGGAACAGCTCTAGACAAAGGGGAGGAGACACGGAACTATGGAGACTGACAAAAACCCGGAAGTAACTCGGTTGCTAGGGAAACGGGGTGTGACACTTCAGATTATGATTTTACAACAGTGACATCGTGGAGATATCATGGAAAGTCACTTAGCTCCCTAGAGTACCACACAACATATGTTGAATTCTGGGAGACTCTTTTACAGTCCCATCCTTTAAAATAACAAATTATTTGTAGTATTTAATTGTCGAAGTCCAGGAAGAAGCCATGTGTAAATATGAGACTGCAGAAAGGACAAATATTCCTGAGCAATAAACATATTTGAATAGACAGCATGTGACTCCCTCTTCTTGACAACAGTCAGACCTGTTGTGTAAGTTACGTTTTTACATAACTACTAATATACCTCATGCACAATGCTGGTATAACAGCTTGTGGAGAAGTACACTCTAAGAAAATATATGTTAAAAATGACACAATTTGTCTAAAATTTTAATACATGTAAAAAGTGTATGCAGGGACAGTTATTGTGACAGTGATTTAAAGTTATTGTGTACGTTTTTTTCTATCCAGCGAGTGTATAAACTAATCAACATATAAATACCTGCACAAAATGTGTTTATGTCTAACCGGTATAATATTCAAAATGATGTATTTTTTTAAATGAGAAAAACATCAAAACATTTACTTAGTTACTATTTATTAAACAATAGTAACATTGTCACATAATCAATCAGAACCATAGTATTAATACACAAAAAAGCACAAGATAGTAATAGTACAATAGTAATTACAATATAAGAACACATTTTCAACATTAGTCAAATAAAAAAGTATGGTTCACTTTAAAGAATTCAATCTTATTACAAATTCATATACAAAGCTAGGATTAGATGTGATCTAAATAGTTAAAAATTGTCACGGAACGCTCCCCTTCCCCCTGATAACATGGTATATCCCGCCACATACAGTGGGAGATCATTGACCGTCTCATTTGTAACCATGCCCCTGTTGTCAGCACACACCTGCACATGGTTTATTGTTGTGATGTCTGTATGTATTTAATCCACTGTTGGTATGTGCCTCTTCGTCTGTCTTTGTTACGTCTTTAGTCGTACTCATAGTCGTCTGTTTGTGATGTACATAGTCACTGTCACAGTATGGCCCCTCCTCCCAAACATCTACCCTTGTGTGTGTGTATGTGTGTGTGCTTGTGGCCACGCCCCCATGTATTTCAGAGCTGCTCCTCATTGTGTTGTTAATGTGAGCGTAAATAAGTCCTTACTGTAAACATTAGTATTGTCAGTGTTTGATTCCCCGATGGCCTTAGAGCTATGTTGTCTTCTGTGTCTATAAATAAACGTCATTGTGTGTATCATGGCTCCTCTTTGCATCCTGCTAAGCCTCCCCCCGTCACAGAAACACTGACCGCTGAAGGATGCCAGGAAAGAGGAGCAAGAAGAAGAAGGGGAAGAAGGCATGTAATCGTTCCTCCCCAGCCCTTGTGGGGAAATCCCCCATGTTTTTGGGAACTCTCCACACCGGTACAACAGGGGAGAGTGTTCCTGGGAAATTTTTGGGGGGCCCTGAGAGTAGTACGGGGTTGTACTCGGCGGAGTACCGTAACAGGTATGATGGCGACCAGAGCAGAGTGAGGAGTGTCAGGACATCAGCGTCCGGTCAGACTCAGAGGTCGACCATTTGGAGAATCCCGTAATGGAGGCCCTCCATGAGGATTCCCCATCTGTGATGGACACATGGTCAGCAGAGTCAGAGAGCGACGAGCCTCCAGTGCCCAAGGTTCCGCCCAAAGCACATCGAACTCGAATCAGCAAGCCCCGCGTGACTCACAAAGAGGCGGTGCCATCATCGTCTGAAGACACTCCCTCACCTGGGGCACACAGCCCCAGGGCTCACATGCTTGCACGCAAGCCTCAAAAAGACAAAAAGGAGGCGTCACCAGTGCCCGCCCCAGAGACAGGCAAAACCACTGGTGCGCCTCCTAAGGCATATGCCCCAAAGCCAGAGAAGCCGTCGCCACCCAGCTCAGCAAAAGGTGATCCCCCACAGCAGAGTGAGACTCCGAGCCAGCTGATGACTCGGGGACAGGCTGGGGCTCCTGCCAGCTTCCCCGGACTTATTCATAACTCATTGTTTAATTACATGCATGTACCTGTCCCGGTCACTGTGTCAGTCCCAGTCACATTTAATGTATCCATCGCTTTGTCTCCATTTGTGTCTGTGCCTGTGCCCATCAGTGTGTTTGTCCCTGTGTCTGTTATTGTTCTGTCTCTGTCCTTCCCCCCACTGTCCTGCTCGCACTGGCCCATGATGGTTCGCTCGGTCCTCCGGCTTCGGCATTCGGCGTAGGATTCGGAGCCGTAGCCTGATAGGCTGCCGCGCCGGGAGTCTCGCCATCGGGGAGGGGCTCTGTCACGGTACAGCCCCTCCCCCCAAACGTCTACCCTTGTGTGTGTGGGTGTGTGTGTGTGTGTGGCCATGCCCCCATGTGTTTCACATCTGCTCCCCGTTGTGTTGTTAATGTGAGTGTATATGTAAACGTTAATGTAAACGTTAGTATTGTCAGTGTTTGATCCCTCGATGGCCTTAGAGCTATGTTGTCTTCTGTGTCTATAAACGTCTTTGTGTGTATCACAGCTCCTCCATCACAGCTCTCCCTCCATCACAGTCGCTGTTGAGTGTTACTCCGTTTCACCCTGCATGTTATACATGAATGCTGTTATGTTTACCATTATTGTTTTGTTAATAAACATCTGTCCACAACGAGGAAGTCAGTGCGTCCTGCTCCTTGCCCTGCGGCACACGGGCAATTACAAAAACATTTGCATTTGCAACTAAAAGTTCATTTTATTCTTATACAGTGTCTAATGTCAACATTGAACTTTTTTATAAATTCATCACAGCTTGGAAGGTTGTTAGTTTCATTTTATGTGAATTACAATATTTTTATTCCTAAAATGTCAGTTAAAACACTATAACAAATAGTTCTCATATAGAAATTTCATAAACACAAAAAAAGGTTGAGGATAGCAACCACACCCAGGTCTTCCAGGTAGCAAGTGTATGCTATGACTACTAGCATAGCATATGACTTTGTTATAGCAGACAGAACACACATTTAACTTCTGGCTGACCATCACACTCCATCTCACTGCCCACTCCTTCAGGGAGCATACCTGTGCACTTCACACCTTCCATGTGTCCCTCACACCTCCACCCTTCATTCAAGGGGACCATGCATGCCCCTCACCAGGGGTTCACACCAGACCATCCCATTTCTGACACCATTTGTGACAAAGGCTGAGGGCAGCAACCACACCCAGCCTCAAACCTGGGTCTTCCACAGAGTAAACATGCTCTGACCTCCAGAGCTAGCTGAGTAGGTGAGCACCTGAGGGCAATGTATAAAAGAAAATAGAAGGCACTTCTGATAAGATGTGGAACTGAGATATTGTAATTTATCATGAGTAAAATAAAAGATGACCACAAATGTTTTTGTCAAGTAGGTGGTGCTAAAGAGATGTTCTAACTCAAGGGTGCCTAAATCTCGTCCTGGTGATCTACCACCCTGCAGAGTATAGTTCCAAGCCTAAACTTTATCCAATTAATCATGGCCTTCACTGGGTCCTTACTAGTAGTGCCAGTTGTGCTAGATTAGGTTAGGTAGATTAGGTAAACTCTGCAGGGCAGTAGATCACAAGGATAGCACTTAAGCATCACTGTTCTGAAATTAGTCTGTGAATATTTTTGCCACAGTATTAGTCCTGTGGTCTGACTTCACTCAAGAGCTTTGCAGCAGTTAAGAGGAGAAGCCATTTAATGTAATAGGATTGTACATATTATATATGTAGATTTTATGATTGTATACACACATGAGGGAGCGGATTGAAATGCAAGCAGTTTTATTGATGAAACACGACAGGTTAGAGGAGTCAGGCAGGTACTCGTAATCACGAAGTGTCCGGAAGGCATCCAGGGGTCAGGAAGGAGACGAGGTCTGAAACACAGACAGGATTCGAAAACCAGGAAGTATCTGGAATGCTTGGTATGCAAAATGGAGTTGGCAATAGCTCACAAAGTGAGTGCGAGGGAGGGGAGCTTAAATAGGGGGGCAGTAATGAGAATAGCATTTAGGTGCGTACTTAGTACTCTGGCGAACCAGATTGGAGATGTCTGTGCGAAGAGGTAGACGTGGCAGTGCGGGGATAAGTGGTTCCTAGTGTTTGTAATAGTAGAACTGAACAGAATAGTCACTGTAAATTGTGGAATACAGTGGATTGTTTGTAACCGACAAACTAGTGTAAATAGCCAATGAAAAAATGTTAAAAGGCATCACCTTCCATTTTCTTTCATTACTTCAAAGGTTACAAAGGAGGTAGCTGAGTTACTTCATGTACCTATTAACGATGTAGGGAATTTGTTATCTCTCCTCACTATTGATCCAGTCCATTTCTAATTCTTTTGGCAATTATGGGAGAGCAGGCAGGAAAAGGTTATAGGGTGTTTAGTAAATGGCATTTTCCAAGAAACAGACATGAATGATGATGAGTGAGGGAAGAGGGAGATGCTTCTGGAACTTGGAGAAAGGTTAAATTCGGAGTGATAAATGATCAACTGTACTGACTGCACTGTTCTGGGCCCAGAGATGATTTACAAGATTTTTTTTTTAAAGTAATGGTTTGTTTATAATAAATGGAAGGATTTTAAGGAAGGCATAGAAGAGAAACACTCCTGAATATTTGAAAACATTCTCTGATGGCTCCCATCCACACTGTAAGTCTTCCTGTTTACCTAGGAAAGTATTCTGGGTCTAATATAATAAAAAGTGAATAGGGGCATAATATTATGTATTACTAATTCTAGTCAATACCTCTATAGTGTTTATAAAATTTTAATAGGCAGTCATCCTGCATTTTGCCAAAATCTGCTCTTTCCTATGTATTCTAAAATTTATTCTGTACCTTCAAGCTGGACATGAGGAACTACTTGTGCTCTTTTTGACTGACAAACACCACCCTGTAAACACCACCCTGATGGACTGTGTTTCTTTTGTCCTCTCTGAAAGATCGACAAAGAAAGTTGTCCGATTACACTGCGCAACCAGACACCTACCCTAATCTCCCTTATCTATTCCTCTCTGTCTAGCCAAAGTCCTCCCTCTCTGTATAGCCATGAACCTGGGTTTCAACTTCCTTTTTTGAAAGCCTTTTCAGATACTTGCTAATGGCTTTTACTGAAGCCAGTAATCTTCTCCAATACTCCCCCTCCACCCCACAGTTCCCAAACAACCGGACCTCAGCCTGCAAGACATTAGGTCATGCCCCTTATAGAAAAAGTATTCTGGGCATCTCGCTTCCATATAAGGACAGTGACAAAAACACAAAAGCAGCTCAGAAGTGATCAAAGCTTTGACTGACTCACTCTAAATTTCAAGCATCTTTTGTGCACAATTATTGAACTACAATGGTTTAGGAGCTATCAGAAGTCGCAGAGGGAATGGTCTCATTAATGGAACTAAGAAAAGTGTGATTGCTTTGCATTCATTTGAATTTTTAATTCACATTTTACACAGCTCCACCCTCCTCAATATTCAGGAATTAGTATGGTAGCAAAATCACCATAAGTTATCTCAGGGGATTGTGATTTGTTGCTTGAATATATTTGACTTTTGGTGTTACCTCGCTACCCCCAAACACTTTGAAGTCTAAAGAGTCATCTCAATTTGTTGAAATTAACAAGAACTATTGGCTTGTTTTATAGAGCAAGTCAGTTTACAACAAACATTTTTGATAGCTGACATATCAGATTCATGTAATGAATTGAAATTGTGCATTTCAAGGTTGATAGTGTGGCTGACAATGATGAAGGGAGCTTTAAAAGCAGGAAGGGAAACCAAACTTTAACTGTGTCCACCTAAGAATGAAAAATGTCCTTACTACATATGACAAACCTTTTATTACAGCTGAAGGGAACAAGTAAGAATGAGCTGATCCAGCTCTTAAACCCTGGTCCTACAGGTGGTAAACATGTGCCCCAACAACTGCTCCAAAGAGCCAGCTCTCTGGCATAGCAGCCAGAGCACCCATTTCACCTCCCTGAGCTGACGATCCCCATCACACCCCCCTCTCTCCTTTAGGGGGTGACTGCCTGTGTCACCACACTGCCGTTCCTTTTTGGATGTGCGCACCTGCACTTCACCCCTTTCCTGGGTCCTTTAACACTATTCTGAGACTGATGAACTCCTAATAGTTTGATGCATGCAAGTGTGGTTTTACTTAAACCAGAAGTAGTATCTCAGTGTTGTCAGCTCAGTTTAAACTGGTACGGTTAAATATGCTTGATCACACTTTACCATGGTAGGACTTGTACAAAACACAAGGCATTATGTTCTTACTTGCAAAGACTGTGTGAATGTTCACACTCATCTCAGAACTAGTGGATTTTTCTTTGCAGGAGTGTGACCCATTTGCTGTTATCACAGGCACCAGAAAGCAGAGCTAAACCCAAAGGTATTAAAATATCCATGTGCTGTCTTCTGTTTGCTGTCAGCATCTAATAAACCTCCCATGTGGATGATGTATGAACATGTCAGCTGTGAAAATCATGGTTCTCTGACCCTTTGGGAAGCAGCTGCAGCTTAAAGCCACCAATGCACCACAGCTCTTTTTGTGTGTGTGACTTTGATGAATTGAGTCACATATAGAACATATTGTATGAGTCTGGGAGGGCAAAGAAAAGTCTTTATGACAGTAAGCTCCTGCAAAAGCCAAAAAGGGTTGTCATAAGACTCATCAAGTCTTAAACAATGTATGCTTATGTACAATAACTTTCTTGCCCAATGCCTACAATGCCAAACAAAATAGAATTCTCTCATTTCTCCAAATCATAAAGCAAAATAATTTTCAATTCGGACATCAGCATGCACACTGCAATGAACAAGTCAGATTCCTCAGAGTTTCTCTGCTGCACTATAGGTAACGATGCAACAGATGTAGATTGCTTGAACCTGGCTGGACTGAGGGCTGTGCCCCTGGACACCTCTGTGATGGCGCTCAATGCAGCAAAGTACCAGTGCCAGAGTGCAGCAGGCCATGGTGTGGTGCGGGAATTCTGTGAGCACATTCTGCTGCTGAAGAAGATGCGCACCCTCCAGACAGCAGGGAATCCTCACTGCAAGAGCTTACTTTTTTTAAATTTTATTAAATTTTTTTATGCAGCACTCAATGGGCATCCTTGTTTAACCCCTCTATGTATTTCAAATTCTTCAGTTAACACACCATTAACATTAATTTGTACTTTTGATTTACTATACAATAATTTAATCATATTTACAAACCTCTCTGGGAAACCATAATGTTCCAATGTACACCATAAGTAGTCTCTAGAAATATAATCAAAGGCCTTTTTCTGATCCAGTCCTATTATATAAAAATCTCTCTCAGACCCTTCAATAACCAAATTCCTTATTATTCCTGAATCCTCACAGAGCTTATATCCCGCCCTGACTTCGATGCTTGCCACCAGGTCGAGTATCACTGCGCTTTCCTCCCCCTGCGGGGCCGAGGGCTTGGCCGAACCGGACCTGGTCGCGGCACACCGCCGCGGAGAAGTGTGTCCGGCGGCGGCCAACGGCATGCTCTGCTCCGCACTCCCGTGTCCCTCTTGGGGGACAATGGGGGCAGCGTAAGTCACAGGACCAGCCCTCGTACCAAAGTACTCAGGGTCACACTATCACACGCTGACAGGGGTTTAAATACAGACAAAACACTTAACACCAAATCCTGTGCAGGTGTGTGTTATCCCAGGGGGGCGTACTTACAATTTAGACAACCGTGAATCCCCCCTACATGCAGCGGGCCGTACCACGTGACTCGTAGAGGGAGGAGCATTCCTTGACAGAATTGAATTTGGCCCAGTTGTACTATAATTGGTAGTTTATGAAAAATATAATTTAAAAAAATCAAATGTTTCTTAATCTGGGACTAATCAGACATCACCAAAGAAAGACACTGATATCAACATGTTATGATTCAGTGTTTTTTAAATGTCTAATTTTTCCACTTCCACTTCACACAGTATGTTGCATAGGATTTAATGTTCACTTTAGTTTCTTTTAGGAAGGATAGCTGTTTTATTTGCTATGTTTGTTTTAAACACTCTAAGCTTGTGTGAGGTTTATGTGAGAGTAAAAAGTGGTGGTGTTATGAAAATGTGATGTGTGAAGGGTAATGAAGATATATTATGTTTCTATACATTGAACATGGGTCATTCTTAATACATATGCATTAAAAATAAAATGGTCATTTTTAAATTCAGATAAGATAATTTCTGTACTTTTGACATTGACTGGGCCTTTTGACATTGACTTTCTTGCCCACAAGGTAGCGCTATGCTCAGCTCTGTTGCCATCCTAGATGAGTGCGAGCCACTCCCACCTCGTCTCTAATGGACAATTGTAGTAGCTCAGTAGCTGCACTCCTTCACTGTCAGTAAACTGGTCCCTCAGCACCGATGCAAGCATGTGTCTTCCAACACTGTCTGGGCCGATGGATTGCCCTCCACATCCCCTCCCATTATCATGTATTCCAAAAGCTGACTGAGTGATTAACTGATTTTGCACTAATGAACTCATAGGCATTGTGACATGGCAAGTACAATTCTCTTAATGCTGTGCAGTTACAGTTATAGTATCAAGGAACTCTAAAAATGCTGGCCACAAAACCAGAGAAACAGGAGTTTGTTATGCTTCCAGATTAAAATATCTCATAAAACATGTCTGCTGAGAATTTTATGAAGCAAATCCAGTCCTACCAAGCCCACCTGTGGCCCCATGGCAGGCTGGGGATCTGACGGCTGTGTTTACTGAGGGAGAGTGGCAGAAAGCCGGGGGCGGGGGGCTCTAATAAGGTGACAGGAGCCAGCAGGAGCTAGGCTGCTGCTGCCAGCATGTCAATCACTAGGTGCACCTACGAACAACGCACAGGGTCTCATAAGGCCCTATTGATCCTCTTTAATTGGTTTTGTCACACAAACCATGAGCCAGACTTCAATGAGTAGGAGCACCTCCAACTGTATTGATCCTACTTCTGGGTCTTAACCAAAATTCTTACACTGACCTTTAATTAACTAATTACCCATCTCTGGGAGAAAGAGGAAAAAATACATGTCATGGAATATACATTTTCAACACTTCAAAAAATAATAGGTTATATAAATGCTAAAAGAATTTCCAAGCAATAAATGGTATCATGATAATCCACAGTACTGAACAAAAGCTCTCCTATTTAGCAAAAGAAGCATCGCTAAGCTACAAATGGAATTGAATTCATTGGGTTCCTGAATAAAAATGACATACTATCTCTCTGAAACATGCAAAACGATAGCAAGTGTTACATTTGAAATACTGATTTCAAAAAGTTCTGTGAGGCTCCATTATGTCATAGGTTGCTATAAAACATCAACCAGTTTTATACAGAAAGAAGTAATGCTACAAGAAGCTGTAACTGTAGGCGTCAGGTACTCTGACTCTAGAAATGTGGATTACACTTTGAAATCCAAATGGATCTGTGTAAAATATTTTCTCTCTATTTTTTTTTTTTTTTTAAATGCGATGGAGGAAGATCCTTTATACAATGACAGTGAATATGGCACCATGGTAAAAATGTAATGATGCATACACAAGCGTAACATTTGGCACGTCAAGTTCCCAGATCAATCGTTACACTGTTTCATACACGAAGTATAACTCAGAGCAAAACTTCTTTCAAAGGATGTAACAATGTCCCACAGGTGGTAGTTTATTTATAATACTTTATGGCTATTTTCTAAGAGCTTGTTAAGCATGTCTTATTTAAGAGACTACAAAACTAAACGATGTGACATGAGCAAAGGTTCTTTTTAAAATCGCACGTGTACAAAAATCAAATGATTAACTGTAGACAGCTTTTATAGAGGCTTTTGCTGTGTTGTGTGATGTATATTTAGGCATATTCCTGCCAAACTCCATTTAGAATAGTTATAAAATTAGACTGCCTACATCAACGACCTGATCTAGAACTTTAGCTAGTTAGCGAACTAAAAAAGGAAAATCAATAAAACAAATACAAATTGTAGAAACCATAGTTTTGCATCTAGTAACTATTATCTGTGTTTTATTATTATTATTGAATATAATTATCATCATCATCATTTTAAAATTATTTTCCCAAGACTCGTCCTTGTAACAAGGAGAGCACCTGGGATTAGGAACAGAAATATAGGCAGCTGTTATTTCCTACGGCAATGTTTATCCTACATCTGTTTTGTACTTTTCAGGTAGACGTTTCAGTAACGCCCCCAATGAAACAATAACTCATGTCTCCTCCAGAATAAAAGAATTTGATTAAACCTTTATATACAGGCATTCATACCAATGACACAATACCATATAAACATTGCAAAACTACTCTAACCAATGAAAACGCATTTCTTATTTTCAGACAATAACATCAACCTCCTGGAAGACCACCAAAAATTGCCAGTGCCAACTATATCTCAAGTTGCAACAGCAGGGTATTGGGTAAAGTTTTCAACTAGCAATAATCACGCCTCAGATAAACCTCATAGGCTACGATACTGCCGCTGCGCAAAGATAACCTACCATCCTAGGAGTTCGAGCATCTGAGTAACAGGGTCCCTATGCACGTTGACAGTTCTTTGATTTGCCTTAACAAAAACTCCAGAACTACTAGACATGCAGGCTGAAATTAGAGTTTCATATAAAATAATCAACAATGATCAACACTTCTTGATCAGTGTTTTGTGTAAAAACACAAATACTTCGAATGTTACAAAAAGTGAAAGAACGAACACAATGCATGATGGGTAGTGGACAACAGAGTAAGGGTAAGGGGATGATGGTAGAGGTGGGGGGTTAAATTAGTGTGAACCTTTTGGTCAATCACCATAAGGGGTGTGGATTGCACCAAAGCGGGTGGGGAGAAATTACATTGTTGAAGGCCCAACATGAACACCCTGTAAACATACATGCTCTTTTGCGACTGAAAAAGTGAATTCACAACCTACAGTTCCAATATACAGCAGTACAGAATCACCCAGCATTTTTACCAATGCCTTCGTCAAGACCGTTTTGATTCAAATTTACAGACCCTATGTAAATATAAAACACACAGTCTTGATTTTAAAAAGTCTCCACTGCCCTACCCTAAACACACAAAGAAAGCTGTGGTTTAATTAACCTGATCACAGATCAGCTTAGCATGACCTCTATTAATACCTACCTCTGTTCCTTCTCTCTGCAGCATGGTGATACCATCCAGATCTCTGCTGTTAATGGACACCCTCTCGTCTCCACTTGCAGACAGAGAGATCTGCCTATCTGTCAAACAGCCCAACACATTACAAAGGAGAAGCCGCACCAACTCCGGCTTGTCCTTACCGAAGTAACCAAACCTGCATGGAGGCAAATGTGCACGCACACACACACACACAAACATACACACACACCCCTGGATGCTGATCTTAAGGCTAGTGGCCATTCTTGCCCGAACACTAAGAGAGCAAAAGACGTGAAGGAGTGAGCTGTGGAGATGGTTCTGTGCTGTTCTGCTGGTTTACCTGAGCACCCTCTGTTCTGCAACAGGCCAATCTATGTCAATATCAATGCTGTACTCTGCCGGCATCTCAAAATAGGCCATCTTCCCTCCCTACAAAAGGCGAACAGATCACACTTCATGCCCTTTTCAATATTTTAAATAAAGCTCATAAAAGATTATATAATAAACCACTAACAACTTCTGGGACAACTAATATTCTGCAATAAGAAGGAGGCTCAGGTCATCATCAATAGACAGTGGTGAGTGGGCAGAAACTTCTGACTGGCATTAGACCTGTGATAAAAGTGAGTATCTGAACAATTGTTATAAATGTTTGTAACAATTAAATTAATATTAAATTCTGAGATTAGATTAATTTGCTGCCTGCAGCTTGAACACTGTGGAATTCAGCTCACCTGCAGGACTCCTTCATCTATAAGTTTTTTGGTGGCGATGTAAAAGGATCCATTTTCACAGAGCTCCCCAGCCCAGTCCTGGTGATGGGGCCTCTTGGCTGGGTTCAGGTTCAGGGCCTTAGTGTCGGTGCCCTCTTGAGTAAAAAGAAGAGACAGGAAACACTTCAATTAAACAGCTGTGCAGTAGGCTTGAGAAGAGCTGGAACAATCTTCAACCAAGAGGTCTTTCGGTTCAAGAACACTGATCACAGAACTTGATTTGCTTTCCATTTAAGACTCATAAATGCACAATACATTTCAGAAACATAGCCTAGAGACCTTGCCAAAGAAAGTAAACTACTTAGTTCCATCCCAATGTGACTGAATTCCACTTATACCTCAAACACATCCATCTATGTAGGCTTATCGGTGCATCTTTCACACACCTCCTTTGGTGACCTCTTGCCAACGGAAGTGGTGTCTGCGATCGACAGAGAACACAGAGTCGTAGCCTTGTTTGGTCACCATCTCCACTGCCTGTATAAGGTGGTGTGGGTGGAGGCATGGAGAGGTGGCCTGAATATTACAGATGATGTCCACCTCTAAGGGAGTGGTGCGAAGTGTAAAAAGGGAAATACAAACTATGATTAGACAAAGTCAAATAATAGTCATTGAATTATAACAAATAATTAGTATGTGATATAACATAGAACATGTTACATACTGTATGACTATGTATGTAAAAAAAAAAAAACAAACCTGAATTGGATGCAAATGTTGGTATGAATAAATATGAGAAGGATAGGAAAGTGTCTAATAAAAAGCTCAGTTAAGCAGACTCTGCTGCAGCTGTTTATATGAATAAGTGTTCATTTAAACAGCAAAATGAACAGGGGTTGATTAAGTATGCAGCTGATACCTACAAAATGCATGGCACAATGAGCCAGATATGAAGTCCATTCACTTTTAAACACCAAACTAATGGCTCTGAGTTTCTGATCTGATCAACAGCGGACCACAGCAGAGAACAACATAACTCGCCTGGGTTCATTCGGCAAAACTCTTGAATAGTTTCCAGGGAGCTGGTTGTATCTTTGGACACTTCTGCACTCCTCCTGTGTACTCGAGCCCCCCCATTTCTTTGCCACCCGCTCAATCTCATCGTGGTCAGTGAATACCCACAGGCTGTGGAAATGTCCCGGGAAACATCACGTCAAGACAGGAACAACTGGTTTGGTGGTGGTCATCCGTACATTCATACTGCCACGAGTTGCAATTTGCAAATTACTATATTTAACGAATTACCTGTCAAACACATCAGAGTCTATAGCTGCCCGTATAACCCATCCGATCAGTGGAACACCCGCCAGCAATTTTATGTTCTTCAGAGGAATTCCATTGCTGCCGCCACGAGCGAGAATCACCCCAGCTACGTGTCTCTCCTTAACAGTATCTAGTTTGGTTGACTGATTACTACTGCCTTCAGCAGCGTTATCTACAATTTTCCTCTTTAATCTATTCATTCTCTTCAAAGGCTACGAAAATAAAGGGATCGCAAAAGAAACAAAGCTTCAGTAATCGGTGATGGTAAAAACTGGCTTAAAACCTATTCTGCTACAGAGAACAGGTCCAAGAAATGAAGCGCAATTCAAACTAATTCAGTTTAAAAGCAACTAGCGTAGCGTATTATCGGCCACGTCAGTACAAAACATCGACAATCTAAGATAATGGTAAATAAATGTAAGCGCTTTACTAACCCCAATTGGTGTTTTTCAGACGAGATAAATGTTTAATAGTCTAAGATCCAAGACCTATTTGATTTCATGGAAAGAAGTTTTTTTTAAAAACAATTGTTTTTTATATCCTTTGACATTGTGGCCGTCGCGCAAAAACGGCTTCACTTCCGGTGTTCCGTAATTGACCTTTTCTCTTACACAGCGTGTATAATTTGTAAAACTGCGTGTGCATTTGTTTTACGTTATTGAAATGTAAAACTTTTTTTTTCATTTTCAGTGACAGTATGCAGTGTTTTATTTTTTTTAAACTGACCCTGTTAAAAAAAGGACCTCCTGAGAAATAAGACACAATTTATAAGACAAAATTTATTATACCTGTATTAGTTAGGTTTTCTTTTTGGTAATCATGGTTCACTTTGTATTTTTTAGACAGTATACATTTATGAAACCGGCTTCTTAAAACTGTAGAACTGTATATCGCACGGCATAATGGGAAGCGGGAACGTCGTCAACATGTTACAACGGGACTTTTATTTAATAAATAAAAAAACAAGCACATGCAGTAAAGCCGTTGTAATAATCAACAATAACTCCATTTTGAAACATAAATGGAACCTGCTGCATTTTATTCGAGAGGATTGTTCAATTTAACTAAAGCATGTCGCAACGTTTATTACCAGAGATTGACCACCAGGAAGCAGTGTTTATACATTTACAAATCTGTCCAGGCTATACGGAAGTCTACAAAGCCCATTATTTAAGCATTAAAAAAATGTAACAAATGAATGTTCGAAATACTCAGGATGTAATTGCTGGACACCAGAATCCATTTAATTGTGACGTCCACGAACAACTTATTTATCTGTTGGATAAATGATGCCGTGTAAAATTGTGGCAATTTCATCCGCGAGGATTGGCTATACACCAATCAATATACACCCTACCTAACGTCATCTGGTAAAGCCAGAAATTCTAGTGTTCTTGCAGTTTCTTAACTGACTTTTCATTCAAGAGCAACTTTTTCATTCAAAAGTGTGACAGTTCAGTGCAGTCTGTAGTGGTGGAGAGGAAATCTGTTTCCCTGAAAATCAGAAAATCTTGCAGAACGTTTATGAATTATGGGTAATTTATGGGCTAGGTTGTTTCTTGTGTTGAATGTACATTTGAGAACACAGTTGGAACACTGAATCATAACATGTTGATATCAGTGTGAGGCTTAAAGTAAGCCTTAAACACTGTTTAAGAGTGCACACTCCAGTCACATTCGAACCTACCGAGTCTTTGCTTTAAACGTCCTCATTCTGTTTGAAAGGTAAGCTCTTGCAGTAAGGATTCCCTGCTGTCTGGAGGGTGCGCATCTTCTTCAGCAGCAGAATGTGCTCGCAGAACTCCCGCACCGCACCATGGCCTGCTGCACTCTGGCACTGGTACTTTGCTGCATTGAGCGTCACCACAGAGTTGTCCAGGGGCACAGCGCTCAGTCCAGCCAGGTTCAAGCAATCCACATCTGTTACATCGTTACCTGTAGTGCAGCAGAGAATCACTGAGGGATCCGGCTTGTTCATTCTAGTGTGCATGCCGATGTCCGATTTGCAAATTATTTTTGCTTTATGATTTGGAGAAATGAGAGAATTCCATTTTGTTTGGCATTGGATCAGAATCTTGGCTATTTTTAGATCAAAATGGTTTGGTTTTCAATGTTTTTTGTCATCATGCTAAAAAAATGTCAGTAAACACTGGACTGTGAAACCTCAGTGAATATTGTGCTCAGTAATGAAAAGCAGGTGGCGAATATTTATGCATTTTTTTTAGCTGAATGAGTTTCTGGCACAAAACAACTTTTCCTGATTAGCTGCAGCTATATTTCTAACCATTCTAACAAAATATTTTAACAAAAAAAAAAATCTAATCACTGTATGAGATCTACAAACCACAAAATAATCATTATTTAGAAGGGTAACTAAAGGCAAAAGTATACAGAAATCACTTACCAATATAGGCCACCTCTTTCCATTCTAGCTTCTTCTCCTTCATCAGTTTCTCAACCTCCACCTGCTTCGGCTCATTCAGAGACATCAGAACACAGCCCGTTTTCTGGGACAGCTTGTCTGTGAGTCTCCCCAGTGTGGGGTTCTCACTGGAAGTCAGCAGGATCACCTGATAAGACAGAGTGGAAGAAACAAACATGCAAAACGATAGCAAGTGTTACATTTGAAATGCTGATTTCAAAAAGTTCTGTGAGGCTCCATTATGTCATAGGTTGCTATAAAACATCAAACAGTTTTATACAGAAAGAAGTAATGCTACAAGAAGCTGTAACTGTAGGCGTCAGGTACTCTGATTATAGAAATGTGGATTATACTTTGAAATCCAAATGGATCTGTGTAAAATATTTTCTCTCTATTTTTTTAAATGCGATGGAGGAAGATCCTTTATACAATGACAGCGAATATGGCACCATGGTACAAATGTAATGATGCGTACAAAAGTGTAACGTTTGGCGCGTCAAGTTCCCAGATCAATCGTTACACTGTTTCATACACGAAGTATATCTCAGAGCAAAACTTCTTTCAAAGGATGTAACAATGACCTACAGGTGGCAGTTTATTTATAATACTTTATGGCTATTTTCTAAGAGCTTGTTAACCGTTTCTTATTTAATAGACTACAAAACTAAACAATGTAATAGATGAGCAACAGCAAAGGTCGTTTTTAAAATTGCATGTGTAAAAAAATCAAATGATCAACTGTAGACGTCTTTTATGCATGTTTTTGCTATGCTGTGTGATGTATATTTAGTTATAAAATTAGACTGCCTGTGTCAATGACCTGATTTAGAACTTTAGCTAGCTAGCAAACTAAAAATGAAAAGTCAATAAAACAAATACAAATTGTAGAAACCATAGTTTTGCATCTAGTAACTATTATCTGTGTTTTATTATTATTATTGAATATAATTATCATCATCATCATTTTAAAATTATTTTCCCAAGACTCGTCCTTGTAACAAGGAGAGCACCTGGGATTAGGAACAGAAATATAGGCAGCTGTTATTTCCTACGGCAATGTTTATCCTACATCTGTTTTGTACTTTTCAGGTAGACGTTTCAGTAACGCCCCCAATGAAACAATAACTCATGTCTCCTCCAGAATAAAAGAATTTGATTAAACCTTTATATACAGGCATTCATACCAATGACACAATACCATATAAACATTGCAAAACTACTCTAACCAATGAAAACGCATTTCTTATTTTCAGACAATAACATCAACCTCCTGGAAGACCACCAAAAATTGCCAGTGCCAACTATATCTCAAGTTGCAACAGCAGGGTATTGGGTAAAGTTTTCAACTAGCAATAATCACGCCTCAGATAAACCTCATAGGCTACGATACTGCCGCTGCGCAAAGATAACCTACCATCCTAGGAGTTCGAGCATCTGAGTAACAGGGTCCCTATGCACGTTGACAGTTCTTTGATTTGCCTTAACAAAAACTCCAGAACTACTAGACATGCAGGCTGAAATTAGAGTTTCATATAAAATAATCAACAATGATCAACACTTCTTGATCAGTGTTTTGTGTAAAAACACAAATACTTCGAATGTTACAAAAAGTGAAAGAACGAACACAATGCATGATGGGTAGTGGACAACAGAGTAAGGGTAAGGGGATGATGGTAGAGGTGGGGGGTTAAATTAGTGTGAACCTTTTGGTCAATCACCATAAGGGGTGTGGATTGCACCAAAGCGGGTGGGGAGAAATTACATTGTTGAAGGCCCAACATGAACACCCTGTAAACATACATGCTCTTTTGCGACTGAAAAAGTGAATTCACAACCTACAGTTCCAATATACAGCAGTACAGAATCACCCAGCATTTTTACCAATGCCTTCGTCAAGACCGTTTTGATTCAAATTTACAGACCCTATGTAAATATAAAACACACAGTCTTGATTTTAAAAAGTCTCCACTGCCCTACCCTAAACACACAAAGAAAGCTGTGGTTTAATTAACCTGATCACAGATCAGCTTAGCATGACCTCTATTAATACCTACCTCTGTTCCTTCTCTCTGCAGCATGGTGATACCATCCAGATCTCTGCTGTTAATGGACACCCTCTCGTCTCCACTTGCAGACAGAGAGATCTGCCTATCTGTCAAACAGCCCAACACATTACAAAGGAGAAGCCGCACCAACTCCGGCTTGTCCTTACCGAAGTAACCAAACCTGCATGGAGGCAAATGTGCACGCACACACACACACAAACATACACACACACCCCTGGATGCTGATCTTAAGGCTAGTGGCCATTCTTGCCCGAACACTAAGAGAGCAAAAGACGTGAAGGAGTGAGCTGTGGAGATGGTTCTGTGCTGTTCTGCTGGTTTACCTGAGCACCCTCTGTTCTGCAACAGGCCAATCTATGTCAATATCAATGCTGTACTCTGCCGGCATCTCAAAATAGGCCATCTTCCCTCCCTACAAAAGGCGAACAGATCACACTTCATGCCCTTTTCAATATTTTAAATAAAGCTCATAAAAGATTATATAATAAACCACTAACAACTTCTGGGACAACTAATATTCTGCAATAAGAAGGAGGCTCAGGTCATCATCAATAGACAGTGGTGAGTGGGCAGAAACTTCTGACTGGCATTAGACCTGTGATAAAAGTGAGTATCTGAACAATTGTTATAAATGTTTGTAACAATTAAATTAAATTCTGAGATTAGATTAATTTGCTGCCTGCAGCTTGAACACTGTGGAATTCAGCTCACCTGCAGGACTCCTTCATCTATAAGTTTTTTGGTGGCGATGTAAAAGGATCCATTTTCACAGAGCTCCCCAGCCCAGTCCTGGTGATGGGGCCTCTTGGCTGAGTTCAGGTTCAGGGCCTTAGTGTCGGTGCCCTCTTGAGTAAAAAGAAGAGACAGGAAACACTTCAATTAAACAGCTGTGCAGTAGGCTTGAGAAGAGCTGGAACAATCTTCAACCAAGAGGTCTTTCGGTTCAAGAACACTGATCACAGAACTTGATTTGCTTTCCATTTAAGACTCATAAATGCACAATACATTTCAGAAACATAGCCTAGAGACCTTGCCAAAGAAAGTAAACTACTTAGTTCCATCCCAATGTGACTGAATTCCACTTATACCTCAAACACATCCATCTATGTAGGCTTATCGGTGCATCTTTCACACACCTCCTTTGGTGACCTCTTGCCAACGGAAGTGGTGTCTGCGATCGACAGAGAACACAGAGTCGTAGCCTTGTTTGGTCACCATCTCCACTGCCTGTATAAGGTGGTGTGGGTGGAGGCATGGAGAGGTGGCCTGAATATTACAGATGATGTCCACCTCTAAGGGAGTGGTGCGAAGTGTAAAAAGGGAAATACAAACTATGATTAGACAAAGTCAAATAATAGTCATTGAATTATAACAAATAATTAGTATGTGATATAACATAGAACATGTTACATACTGTATGACTATGTATGTAAAAAAAAAAAAAAAAACCTGAATTGGATGCAAATGTTGGTATGAATAAATATGAGAAGGATAGGAAAGTGTCTAATAAAAAGCTCAGTTAAGCAGACTCTGCTGCAGCTGTTTATATGAATAAGTGTTCATTTAAACAGCAAAATGAACAGGGGTTGATTAAGTATGCAGCTGATACCTACAAAATGCATGGCACAATGAGCCAGATATGAAGTCCATTCACTTTTAAACACCAAACTAATGGCTCTGAGTTTCTGATCTGATCAACAGCGGACCACAGCAGAGAACAACATAACTCGCCTGGGTTCATTCGGCAAAACTCTTGAATAGTTTCCAGGGAGCTGGTTGTATCTTTGGACACTTCTGCACTCCTCCTGTGTACTCGAGCCCCCCCATTTCTTTGCCACCCGCTCAATCTCATCGTGGTCAGTGAATACCCACAGGCTGTGGAAATGTCCCGGGAAACATCACGTCAAGACAGGAACAACTGGTTTGGTGGTGGTCATCCGTACATTCATACTGCCACGAGTTGCAATTTGCAAATTACTATATTTAACGAATTACCTGTCAAACACATCAGAGTCTATAGCTGCCCGTATAACCCATCCGATCAGTGGAACACCCGCCAGCAATTTTATGTTCTTCAGAGGAATTCCATTGCTGCCGCCACGAGCGAGAATCACCCCAGCTACGTGTCTCTCCTTAACAGTATCTAGTTTGGTTGACTGATTACTACTGCCTTCAGCAGCGTTATCTACAATTTTCCTCTTTAATCTATTCATTCTCTTCAAAGGCTACGAAAATAAAGGGATCGCAAAAGAAACAAAGCTTCAGTAATCGGTGATGGTAAAAACTGGCTTAAAACCTATTCTGCTACGGAGAACAGGTCCAAGAAATGAAGCGCAATTCAAACTAATTCAGTTTAAAAGCAACTAGCGTAGCGTATTATCGGCCACGTCAGTACAAAACATCGACAATCTAAGATAATGGTAAATAAATGTAAGCGCTTTACTAACCCCAATTGGTGTTTTTCAGACGAGATAAATGTTTAATAGTCTAAGATCCAAGACCTATTTGATTTCATGGAAAGAAGTTTTTTTTAAAAACAATTGTTTTTTATATCCTTTGACATTGTGGCCGTCGCGCAAAAACGGCTTCACTTCCGGTGTTCCGTAATTGACCTTTTCTCTTACACAGCGTGTATAATTTGTAAAACTGCGTGTGCATTTGTTTTACGTTATTGAAATGTAAAACTTTTTTTTTCATTTTCAGTGACAGTATGCAGTGTTTTATTTTTTTTAAACTGACCCTGTTAAAAAAAGGACCTCCTGAGAAATAAGACACAATTTATAAGACAAAATTTATTATACCTGTATTAGTTAGGTTTTCTTTTTGGTAATCATGGTTCACTTTGTATTTTTTAGACAGTATACATTTATGAAACCGGCTTCTTAAAACTGTAGAACTGTATATCGCACGGCATAATGGGAAGCGGGAACGTCGTCAACATGTTACAACGGGACTTTTATTTAATAAATAAAAAAACAAGCACATGCAGTAAAGCCGTTGTAATAATCAACAATAACTCCATTTTGAAACATAAATGGAACCTGCTGCATTTTATTCGAGAGGATTGTTCAATTTAACTAAAGCATGTCGCAACGTTTATTACCAGAGATTGACCACCAGGAAGCAGTGTTTATACATTTACAAATCTGTCCAGGCTATACGGAAGTCTACAAAGCCCATTATTTAAGCATTAAAAAAATGTAACAAATGAATGTTCGAAATACTCAGGATGTAATTGCTGGACACCAGAATCCATTTAATTGTGACGTCCACAAACAACTTATTTATCTGTTGGATAAATGATGCCGTGTAAAATTGTGGCAATTTCATCCGCGAGGATTGGCTATACACCAATCAATATACACCCTACCTAACGTCATCTGGTAAAGCCAGAAATTCTAGTGTTCTTGCAGTTTCTTAACTGACTTTTCATTCAAGAGCAACTTTTTCATTCAAAAGTGTGACAGTTCAGTGCAGTCTGTAGTGGTGGAGAGGAAATCTGTTTCCCTGAAAATCAGAAAATCTTGCAGAACGTTTATGAATTATGGGTAATTTATGGGCTAGGTTGTTTCTTGTGTTGAATGTACATTTGAGAACACAGTTGGAACACTGAATCATAACATGTTGATATCAGTGTGAGGCTTAAAGTAAGCCTTAAACACTGTTTAAGAGTGCACACTCCAGTCACATTCGAACCTACCGAGTCTTTGCTTTAAACGTCCTCATTCTGTTTGAAAGGTAAGCTCTTGCAGTAAGGATTCCCTGCTGTCTGGAGGGTGCGCATCTTCTTCAGCAGCAGAATGTGCTCGCAGAACTCCCGCACCGCACCATGGCCTGCTGCACTCTGGCACTGGTACTTTGCTGCATTGAGCGTCACCACAGAGTTGTCCAGGGGCACAGCGCTCAGTCCAGCCAGGTTCAAGCAATCCACATCTGTTACATCGTTACCTGTAGTGCAGCAGAGAATCACTGAGGGATCCGGCTTGTTCATTCTAGTGTGCATGCCGATGTCCGATTTGCAAATTATTTTTGCTTTATGATTTGGAGAAATGAGAGAATTCCATTTTGTTTGGCATTGGATCAGAATCTTGGCTATTTTTAGATCAAAATGGTTTGGTTTTCAATGTTTTTTGTCATCATGCTAAAAAAATGTCAGTAAACACTGGACTGTGAAACCTCAGTGAATATTGTGCTCAGTAATGAAAAGCAGGTGGCGAATATTTATGCATTTTTTTTAGCTGAATGAGTTTCTGGCACAAAACAACTTTTCCTGATTAGCTGCAGCTATATTTCTAACCATTCTAACAAAATATTTTAACAAAAAAAAAAATCTAATCACTGTATGAGATCTACAAACCACAAAATAATCATTATTTAGAAGGGTAACTAAAGGCAAAAGTATACAGAAATCACTTACCAATATAGGCCACCTCTTTCCATTCTAGCTTCTTCTCCTTCATCAGTTTCTCAACCTCCACCTGCTTCGGCTCATTCAGAGACATCAGAACACAGCCCGTTTTCTGGGACAGCTTGTCTGTGAGTCTCCCCAGTGTGGGGTTCTCACTGGAAGTCAGCAGGATCACCTGATAAGACAGAGTGGAAGAAACAAACATGCAAAACGATAGCAAGTGTTACATTTGAAATGCTGATTTCAAAAAGTTCTGTGAGGCTCCATTATGTCATAGGTTGCTATAAAACATCAAACAGTTTTATACAGAAAGAAGTAATGCTACAAGAAGCTGTAACTGTAGGCGTCAGGTACTCTGATTATAGAAATGTGGATTATACTTTGAAATCCAAATGGATCTGTGTAAAATATTTTCTCTCTATTTTTTTAAATGCGATGGAGGAAGATCCTTTATACAATGACAGCGAATATGGCACCATGGTACAAATGTAATGATGCGTACAAAAGTGTAACGTTTGGCGCGTCAAGTTCCCAGATCAATCGTTACACTGTTTCATACACGAAGTATATCTCAGAGCAAAACTTCTTTCAAAGGATGTAACAATGACCTACAGGTGGCAGTTTATTTATAATACTTTATGGCTATTTTCTAAGAGCTTGTTAACCGTTTCTTATTTAATAGACTACAAAACTAAACAATGTAATAGATGAGCAACAGCAAAGGTCGTTTTTAAAATTGCATGTGTAAAAAAATCAAATGATCAACTGTAGACGTCTTTTATGCATGTTTTTGCTATGCTGTGTGATGTATATTTAGTTATAAAATTAGACTGCCTGTGTCAATGACCTGATTTAGAACTTTAGCTAGCTAGCAAACTAAAAATGAAAAGTCAATAAAACAAATACGAATTGTGGAAGCCACAGATTTGCATCTAGTAACTATTATCTGTGTTTAAGTATTATTGAATATAATTATTTATTATTATCATTATTTTTCTAAGACTCATCCTTGTAACAAGGAGAGCAGCTGGGATCAGGAACAGAAAGACAGGCAGCTGTTATTTCCTCCTGCAATGTTTATCCTACATCCGTTTTGTACTCTTCAGATAGACGTTTCAGTAACGTCCCCAAAGAAACCACAACTCATGTCTCTTCCAGAATAAAATAATTTGATTATATATAAAGGTTTAGACATTCATACCAATGACACCATAGCATATAAACACTGCAAAACTACTATAACCGTAACTGATGAAAACACGCTTCTTACTTTCAGACAATTTATATCAGCCTCCTGGGAGACTGTCAAAAATTGCCAGTGCCGACTATATCTCAAGTCATCACGGCAGGGTATTGGGTAAAGTTTTCAGTTAGCAATAATCGCACCTCAGATAAACCTCATAAGATAGGATACTGCCACTGCGCAAGAATAACCTAAAACCACATGAGGTCGAGCATCCGAGTAACAGGGTCCCTATGCACATTGACGGTTCTTTGATTTGCCTTAACAAAAACTCCAGAACTACTAGACATGCAGGCTGAAATTAGAGTTTCATATAAAATAATCAACAATGATCAACACTTCTTGATCAATGTTTTGTGTAAAAACACGAATACTTCGAATGTTACAAAAAGTGAAAGAACGAACACAATGCATGATGGGTAGTGGACAACAGAGTAAGGGTAAGGGGATGATGGTAGAGGTGGGGGGTTAAATTAGTGTGAACCTTTTGTCAATCACCATAAGGGGTGTGGATTGCACCAAAGCGGGTGGGGAGAAATTACATTGTTGAAGGCCCAACATGAACACCCTGTAAACATACATGCTCTTTTGCGACTGAAAAAGTGAATTCACAACCTACAGTTCCAATATACAGCAGTACAGAATCACCCAGCATTTTTACCAATGCCTTCGTCAAGACCGTTTTGATTCAAATTTACAGACCCTATGTAAATATAAAACACACAGTCTTGATTTTAAAAAGTCTCCACTGCCCTACCCTAAACACACAAAGAAAGCTGTGGTTTAATTAACCTGATCACAGATCAGCTTAGCATGACCTCTATTAATACCTACCTCTGTTCCTTCTCTCTGCAGCATGGTGATACCATCCAGATCTCTGCTGTTAACGGACACCCTCTCGTCTCCACTTGCAGACAGAGAGATCTGCCTATCTGTCAAACAGCCCAACACATTACACAGGAGAAGCCGCACCAACTCCGGCTTGTCCTTACCGAAGTAACCAAACCTGCATGGAGGCAAATGTGCACGCACACACACACACAAACATACACACACACCCCTGGATGCTGATCTTAAGGGTTGTGGCCATTCTTGCCTGAACACCAAGAGAGCAAAAGACGAGAAAGAGTGAACTGTGGAGATGGTTCTGTGCTCTTCTTCTGGTTTACCCTGCTGGTTTACCTGAGCACCCTCTGTTCTGCAACAGGCCAATCTATGTCAATGTCAATATCAATGCTGTACTTTGCGGGCATCTCAAAATAGGCCATCTTCCCTCCCTACAAAAGGCAAACATCACATATCACCACACTGCATGCCCTTTTCAATATCTTAAATACAGCCCATAAAAGATTATATAAATAAACCACTAACAACTTCTGGGACAACTAATTTTCTTTAATAAGAAGGAGGCTCAGGTCATCAACAGTAGACACTGGTGAGTGGGCAGAAACGTCTGACTGGCATTACGTTGTGGCTTGCAAACAGATTTTTGTTCTGAGTTTTTTCTTAATGGTTATGTTGCTAGACCTTTGATAAAAGTGAGTATCTGAACAATTGTTATAAATGTTTGTCCCTGCCTGATTGGTTTGAATCTTGTCAGTGTCCCTGTGTTATCCTAAGGTGTGTGGCCTAACTGCTCAGACAGAAACAAATTCTGAGATTAGATTAATTTGCTGCCTGCATCTTGAACACCATGGACCTCAGCTTACCTGCAGGACTCCTTCATCTATAAGTTTTTTGGTGGCGATGTAAAAGGATCCATTTTCACAGAGCTCCCCAGCCCAGTCCTGGTGATGGGGCCTCTTGGCTGGGTTCAGGTTCAGGGCCTTAGTGTCGGTGCCCTCTTGAGTAAAAAGAAGAGACAGGAAACACTTCAATTAAACAGCTGTGCAGTAGGCTTGAGAAGAGCTGGAACAATCTTCAACCAAGAGGTCTTTCGGTTCAAGAACACTGATCACAGAACTTGATTTGCTTTCCATTTAAGACTCATAAATGCACAATACATTTCAGAAACATAGCCTAGAGACCTTGCCAAAGAAAGTAAACTACTTAGTTCCATCACAATGTGACTGAATTCCACTTATACCTCAAACACATCCATCTATGTAGGCTTATCGGTGCATCTTTCACACACCTCCTTTGGTGACCTCTTGCCAACGGAAGTGGTGTCTGCGATCGACAGAGAACACAGAGTCGTAGCCTTGTTTGGTCACCATCTCCACTGCCTGTATAAGGTGGTGTGGGTGGAGGCATGGAGAGGTGGCCTGAATATTACAGATGATGTCCACCTCTAAGGGAGTGGTGCGAAGTGTAAAAAGGGAAATACAAACTATGATTAGACAAAGTCAAATAATAGTCATTGAATTATAACAAATAATTAGTATGTGATATAACATAGAACATGTTACATACTGTATGACTATGTATGTAAAAAAAAAAAAAAAAAACCTGAATTGGATGCAAATGTTGGTATGAATAAATATGAGAAGGATAGGAAAGTGTCTAATAAAAAGCTCAGTTAAGCAGACTCTGCTGCAGCTGTTTATATGAATAAGTGTTCATTTAAACAGCAAAATGAATTGGGGTTGATTAAGTATGCAGCTGATACATACAAAACGCATGGCACAATGAGCCAGATTTGAAGTCCATTCACTTTTAAACACCAAACTAATGGCTCCGAGCTTCTGATCTGATCAACAGCAGAGAACAACATAACTTGCCTGGGTTCATTCGGCAAAACTCTTGGAATAGTTTCCAGGGAGCTTGTTGTATCTTTGGACACTTCTGCACTCCTCCTGTGTACTTGAGCCCCCCATTTCTTTGCCACCCGCTCAATCTCATCGTGGTCAGTGGATACCCACAGACTGTGGAAATGTCCCGGGAAACATCACGTCAAGACAGGAACAACTGGTTTGGTGGCGGTCATCCGTACATTCATACTGCCACGAGTTGCAATTTGCAAATTACTATATTTAACGAATTACCTGTCAAACACATCAGAGTCTATAGCTGCCCGTATAACCCATCCGATCAGTGGAACACCCGCCAACAATTTTATGTTCTGCAGAGGAATTCCATTGCTGCCGCCACGAGCGAGAATCACCCCAGCTACGTGTCTCTTCTTAGTAATATCTAGTTTGGCTCGTTTTGACTGATTATTTCTGTCTTCATCAGCGCTAGCTACAATTTTCCTCTTCATTATAGCCATTCCCTTCAACGGCTACGTGTACAGATTTTCCGGCGCATTACTGATGATGTCAGCGGGTACACGCAGGCGGTAGTAGGGTTTATTGAGAAGTACACCTTGATGCTAGTGGAGTTCCTAGACGGGTTCCAAATGAATTCAAGTCCAGGGATCAAATTGCAGCGGGATTTGAATCAGCATTATATACATCAGCGCTATATAAATACATTTGATTTGATTTAACCAATCAGCTTTTGCGCCATCTTTTAGTGTTTTTCATTTAAGTGGAAATCACAACGTGACAATAACTTGGTTTCTGTTTATTGTAATTGTTAATTGTTCTGTTAATTGTCTGTTAACTTGTAAAGATGGGTTGCCTTATGGGTTTCCATGCAAATGTGCTTCTGGAGAACTGAGCTGCATTGCATCAAGACAGATTAGAGGTGGGAAAAGGACACATCTGTTGGCTGTACTGTGTTGTCCTTTCTCTAGACTGAGAGATTCATCATTTTGTTCCAATAGCACCATTCCTGACTGAGGGCTCTGGTTTAATAGTCACCGAGCGAGAGAGAGCAGCTTTGTGGAACAGTGGGTGAGTAGGCCTGGCTGTGCATGAGCAATGACAGCTCAGCAGCATGCTGAACCAGAAGGGCAAGAGTTTATTGGGTTCAGCCTCTCACACAGGGTGAGGACTGTGTGGTATTGCAAATCAACAAGTTTACAGGGAGCTAAGCGAGGATGATGCAGGCTTCCATACTACCAGTATCGCTCCACTGTTCTGGCTTGCTCAACATACATTACCTGGATATCTATTTTTCTTTTAAAATAGGTTCTTTTTTTTTTAAACAGGTTCAATAATCAAGGCAAAAAGCCAAAAGAGGGATTTCTTAAATCAATTGTTTAACCTACATTTCTTTATTTCTGTTGTGCACAGAAGTCTGAAAAACATATTTAAATACAAATTTGTGTTTTCATTATTTTACAGAAATGTGTTCAGCGATGCTTTATAAACTTGCTCCTTGGTCTATATTCATCTTTTTTACTTTTTAGTTATTAACTCCAACCAATCTTTAGTCCAATATTTTCCTCAAAATTCCTCTTTAAGTATGAATAAAATACTACAGGTCTGATCATTGCTGTAAGTTAAGAAGGAGCACATTGATCAAGCTGCATTCCTGAACAGCACTCAGTTGCCATCGTGATTATTTACAGTATAACAGCGTTGCCAAGAGAATAAAGTTACTCCAGTCAGCGAGCGTTTCAGTTTACATTTTGAGTCCCCATGCAACCCATGCATGTTCACCCAATAAGCAAAAGGTTTTTAGATCAATAAAACAAGAGTTAATTCTCCCAATTATTAGCCCAGTGCATAGTAACTACATATACCATAAAACTGGAAAAATCGAAAACATTTCAAATATGCACATGCAAGCATCCTTTACAATATTTATATAGAATCTTGATGCCTCCGTGAACTTGATAGCCCTGTCATGATAAAACCAGTCCTTTTGTTGAATCAGAAATGCACTTCACTAAATAGAAATCAACTTTTTGCCTGGACCAAGAGAACTGCAAACTGAATTCTGTTCTGAGACTTCAGATTTGATGACCAAGGTTGCCCTCTGGTGTCTACTAGAATTCATCACCAAAGGTAAACAATCATACCAGTTTTACAGAGACAGAGTGATGTTTTGAAAACTCCTCATTGTCATGCCAGGCCCAATCAATGTCAAAAGTACAGAAATGATCTTATCTGAATTTAAAAATGACCATTTTATTTTTAAAGCATATGTAATAAGAATGACCCATGTTCAATGTATAGAAACTAGGGGTGGGACTTTAACGCGTTAATTTCAATTAATTAATTACAGGGAAAATAACTAAATAAAAAAATAACGCATTTTAATCACACTTTTGCACTGTGGAACGTTTCTCAGTGCACGGGTTCCAGGCATACAGATGATATTGAGGCACAATGTGATGAGCATGATGGAGATGACGGAAGAGGCTACGCTGGTGGATGGGAAATTTAAATACAAGAAACTTCCAGATGGAAGTACAAACAAAAAATTTGTTATTTGCACTTTATGCAGGAAGGAGTTTGCTCATCACAGAAGCACTTCCACCCTGTCAAAGTCCACGTCAGACAAATTGACCAATTCACTGGCGAGATGGATTGCTGTGGACTGTAGACCACTCTCTGTGGTCGAAGATAAAGGGTTACAAGAGACGCTGCAAATTGCGTCAGCTGATGCAAGTTACGAACTGCCGTCCAGAAAGAGAATGTCCTGCCCTGCCCTGGCCCGAAAATATCTGGCCAGTCCTGCCATGTCTGTTCCTTGTGAGAGACTTTTCTCACTTTGTGCTGCTAATGCTAGCAGCACAAAGGCCAACGGCGCTAGTGCTAACAGCGCCAATGCTAACGGCGCTAGTGCAAATGGCACTATCGGCGCAGCCAATGGCACTATCGGCGCAGCCAATGGCACTATCGGCGCAGCCAATGGCACATGCGCGGGGCCCACCATAGAACAGCGCCCTCTCATCATCACGGAGAGTGACGTGAGGAGAGTGTTTAAAAGGGTGAATACCAGGAAGGCGATGGGACCAGACGGTATCTGCGGGAGGGTCCTCAAAGCCTGCGCAGATCAGCTAGCCCCGGTATTCACCGACATCTTCAATCTCTCCCTGACGCTCGGTATTGTCCCGTCCAGCTTCAAGCGGTCCACCATCGTCCCCGTCCCGAAGAAACCTCGACCCTCCGACCTCAGTCGTGATGAAGTGCTTTGAAAAGCTAGTCAGAGACTTCATCACATCTTCACTGCCAGCCTCCACGGACCCACTGCAGTTTGCATACCGCCACAACCGCTCCACTGACGATGCGATTGCACATCTGCTCCACACTACACTGACTCACCTGGACGAAGGGAGGGGAAATTATGTTAAAATGCTATTTGTCGACTACAGTTCAGCATTTAACACTATCATCCCCTCCCTACTCACTACTAAGTTGGGGGATCTAGGACTGCATGCGACTGGATCTCCAACTTCCTAACAGACAGACCACAATCAGTACGGGTGGGCAACTGCGCCTCATCCACCCTCACCCTCAGCACTGGAGCTCCTCAGGGTTGTGTCCTAAGCCCCCTGCTCTACTCACTGTACACCTACGACTGCACAGCCACTTCCAGCTCTAACATCATTGTCAAGTTTGCTGATGACACCGTTGTCGTGGGTCTGATCTCGGACAACGACGAGAGGGCCTACCTGGAGGAGATTAAACACCTGGAAAACTGGTGCCAGGAAAATAATCTCCTCCTAAACGTCAGTAAGACAAAGGAGCTGATTGTGGATTGCAGCAAGAAGCAGGAGCGGCACTACCAACCTGTGAGGATCAGTGGAACCACGGTGGAGAGAGTAGATAGTTTCAGGTACCTTGGTGTTCACATCTCGCAGGACCTGTCCTGGTCCCGCCATACCAGCTCCCTGGCAAAGAAGGCTCGTCAGCGTCTTTACCACCTCAGACGCCTAAGGGACTTCAGACTGCCCTCCAAGGTACTGCGGAACTTCTACACCTGCACTATCGAGAGCATCCTCACGGGGAACATCACAGTCTGGTTTGGAAATAGCACCAAGCAGGACAGACAAGCACTTCAAAGGGTAGTGCGTTCAGCAGAGCGCATCACTCACTCAGAACTTCCTGACCTGCAGACCACCTACTACAAGCGGTGCCAAATCAAGGCCAGGAAAATTGTGAAGGACCCCACCCATCCCAACAATAGACTCTTCTCTCTGTTGAGGTCAGGGAGGCGCTTCCGCTCCCTGAAGGCCAAGACAGAGAGGCTGAAGAGGAGCTTCTTCCCACAGGCCATTCGGGCCCTGAATCAGGGAAACTGATAAACTGTGGGGACCACCACCACGTAACATGACTGTATATCTGTACATATGTATATATAGATTTAGATTTATACTCAATTAACCTGTTACAACAACTGTAGATATGGTACTATACAATGGATCTGTACATTCTGTAGATTGTGTACATATATACTCAACCATATACATTGTACATTGTGTATATAATCATAATATACATATATATTGTACATACATTATTAATATATTTTGTAAATACATAGAATATATATTTTTATCTGTATATATAGTTTTTTCTCTATGCACCCCTGGTTCTCTTCCTCAGTTTGGACAGAGCACGCTCCACCATTTCACTGCGTGTTGTACTGTGTATGAATATGTATGTGACAAATAAACCGAACTTGAACTTGAATACCTACCTCTGTTCCTTCTCTCTGCAGCATGGTGATACCATCCAGATCTCTGCTGTTAACGGACACCCTCTCGTCTCCACTTGCAGACAGAGATCTGCCCATCTGTCAAACAGCCCAACACATTACACAGGAGAAGCCGCACCAACTCCGGCTTGTCCTTACCGAAGTAACCAAACCTGCATGGAGGCAAATGTGCACGCACACACACACACACCCCTGGATGCTGATCTTAAGGCTAGTGGCCATTCTTGCCCGAACACTAAGAGAGCAAAAGACGTGAAGGAGTGAGCTGTGGAGATGGTTCTGTGCTGTTCTGCTGGTTTACCTGAGCACCCTCTGTTCTGCAACAGGCCAATCTATGGGAATGTTAATATCAATGCTGTACTCTGCAGGCATCTCAAAATAGGCCATCTTCCCTCCCTACAAAAGGCAAACAGATCACACTTCATGCCCTTTTCAATATTTTAAATAAAGCTCATAAAAGATTATATAATAACCACTAACAACTTCTGGGACAACTAATATTCTGCAATAAGAAGGAGGCTCAGGTCATCATCAATAGACAGTGGTGAGTGGGCAGAAACTTCTGACTGGCATTAGACCTGTGATAAAGGTGAGTATCTGAACAATTGTTATAAATGTTTGTAACAATTAAATTAATATTAAATTAATATTAAATTCTGAGATTAGATTAATTTGCTGCCTGCATCTTGAACACTGTGGACCTCAGCTCACCTGCAGGACTCCTTCATCTATAAGTTTTTTGGTGGCGATGTAAAAGGATCCGTTTTCACAGAGCTCCCCAGCCCAGTCCTGGTCACGGGGCCTCTTGGCTGGGTTCAGGTTCAGGGCCTTAGTGTCGGTGCCCTCGTGAGTAAAAAGAAGAGACAGGAAACACTTCAATTAAACAGCTGTGCAGTAGGCTTGAGAAGAGCTGGAACAATCTTCAACCAAGAGGTATTTCGGTTCAAGAACACTGATCACAGAACTTGATTTGCTTTCCATTTAAGACTCATAAATGCACAATACATTTCAGAAACGTAGCCTAGAGACCTTGCCAAAGAAAGTAAACTACTTAGTTCCATCCCAATGTGACTGAATTCCACTTATACCTAAAACAATAAATAAACCTGAAGGAACACCATTCATCATGCTACTTTATTATGGCTTCCATACATCCATCTATGTAGGCTTATCGGTGCATTTTTCACACACCTTCTCTGGTGACCTCTTGCCAACGGAAGTGGTGTCGGCGGACGACAGAGAACACAGAGTTGTAGCCTTGTTTGGTCACCATCTCCACTGCCTGTATAAGGTGGTGTGGGTGGAGGCATGGAGAGGTGGCCTGAATATTACAGATGATGTCCACCTCTAAGGGAGTGGTGCGAAGTGTAAAAAGGGAAATACAAACTATGATTAGACATTATTTATAACAATTAGTATCTGATATAGAACATCTTACATAGTGTATGACTATGTAGCAAAAAAAAAACAAAAAAAAAAACCTGAATTGGATGCAAATGTTGGTATGAATAAATATGAGAAGGATAGAAAAGTGTCTAATAAAAAGCTCAGTTAATCACTTTGCTGCAGTTGTTTATATGAATAAGTGTTAATTTAAACAGCAAAATGAACAGGGGTTGATTAAGTATGCAGCTGACACATACAAAATGTATGGCACAATGAGCCAGATATAAAGTCCATTCACTTTTAAACACCAAACTAATGGCTCCGAGTTTCTGATCTGATCAACAGCGGACCACAGCAGAGAACAACATAACTTGCCTGGGTTCATTCGGCAAAACTCTTGAATAGTTTCCAGGGAGCTGGTTGTATCTTTGGACACTTCTGCACTCCTCCTGTGTACTTGAACCCATTTCTTTGCAACCCGCTCAATCTCATCGTGGTCAGTGGATACCCACAGACTGTGGAAATGTACCAGTAAACCTCACGCCAAGACAGGAACAACTGGTTTGGTGGTGGTCATCCGTACATTCATACTGCCACGAGTTGCAATTAGCAAATTACTATATTTAACGAATTACCTGTCAAACACATCAGAGTCTATAGCTGCCCGTATAACCCATCCGATCAGTGGAACACCCGCCAGCAATTTTATGTTCTTCAGAGGAATTCCTTTGCTGCCGCCACGAGCGAGAATCACCCCAGCTACGTGTCTCTCCTTAACAGTATCTAGTTTGGTTCGTTTTAACTGATTATTTTTGTCTTCATCATCGCTAGCTACAATGTACCTCTTACTTCTAGACATTTCCGTCAAAGGTTACGTGTATAGATTATGTTCTGGGTCATCGCTGATGATGTCAGCGAGTACACGTAGGCGGTAGTAGGGTTTATTGAAAAACCGTTGGATGATACGATCCCAAGAGCCTCCATCAAGACGTTTCCCAACCAGACTCCGAACTTTCGCACTGATTCCTACAACGCGGGGATCATCAGTGGGAACATGGACTAGTACAAGTCTGCGGCATACGAAGGGCGATGAGAGAGGCGAAGAAGGCGCAACCTTCCGATTACAAGTACCTTAACCACTGAGCTATTAGATATATAATCATGTATTATTTTATCACTTATCTACTAATGGTAAACAATGCATAAACTATCAACTATAGACTAACCTCTTCTAACTTTCACAATAATATCAGCCTCCTAAGAGACCGTCAAAAAATGGTCAGCGCCGACTATATTTCAAGTCGTCACGGCGGGGTATTGGGTAAAGTTTTCAACTAGCAATAAACCTTTTTGGTAATCATGCTTTACTTTTTATTTTTTAGAAAGTATACATTTATGAAACCGGCTTCTTAAAACTGTAGAAATGTATATCGCACGGCATGATGGGAAGCGGGAACGACATATAACTGGATGATGTATACCTAATTTACAGATGTAAATGGTATTGTTAATTGTTAATGAAGGTAGTCTGGGTCCTGGATATTGTTTGTGAGGTTTTTGTGATGGAGTGTTTGTATTGAATTGAATTGAATTTTCTTAATAAAGTCAATTTAAAAATGGAACGTCATCAACATGTTACAACTGAGCTTTTACTTAAGAAATAAAAAAAGAAACACATGCAATAAAGACGTTGTAATAATCAGCAATAACTCCATTTTGAAATATAAATGGAACCTGCTGCATTTTATTCTAGAGGATTGTTCAATTTAACTAAAGCATGTAACAACGTTTATTACCAGAGATTGACCACCAGGAAGCAGTGTTTATACATTCACAAATCCCATTATTTTTAAGAGTTTTAAGAATTTCACCTAGTTATACCCAAATCACCACTTACAGTGTGGTGATTCCTGGTGTTTATTGGGTATGTGGACATAATGGATTGTATGTGACGCTGAGAGCCAAATGGACAGATTTATGTGCCCGAGTTATGCTAATGGTGCCATGTTCTATAATTCCAGTACCGGATTCAGCATTAACGGAAACTCTTCATTATGCTCAACAAATACATCATCACATTAAAAAACATGCTGTAGTACCAGGAAGTTTCGATGACAAAGTACACCTTGATGCTATTGGAGTTCCTAGGCGGGGTCCAAATGAATTCAAGGCCAGGGATCAAATTGCAGCGGGATTTGAATCAGCACTTTTCTGGTGGGTTACGATAAATAAAAATGTAGATTGGATAAATTACATATATTATAACCAGCAGCGTTTTATCAGTTATACTCATGATGCATTATCGGCTGTGCCTGAACAATTACAAGCTACTTCATTAATGACCTGGCAGAATCGGGTGGCATTGGATATGTTATTAGCAGAAAAGGGGGTGTTTGTGTTCTGTTTGGAGAATCCCGCTGCACATTTATTCCTAATAATAGCTCCCAACGGCTCCATAACGACAGCTTTATCCAAATTGGAGGCGCTTAGACACGAATTAGCTGAGAATTCGGGTGTTGATAATATCGTTACTGAATGTTTCGATTCAATGTTTGGCCGATGAAAACAACTCATTATGTCAGCACTGACTAGCGTGGTAGTGGGAATTGCTTCGTTAGCGTTATTCGGATGCTTTGTTATTCCTTGTGCTAGACGTTTGATCGTAAGGGCGGCTGATAAATCTGGTTCATCCCAAATGTATACTGGTTATCCACGGTTAACCATCTCTGCCTCATTACCATGGGAAATTACAGCTGTATGTGAGACACAAACTGACACATCTGGATGGTGCTAACTGGGGTTAGGCAACAAATTTTAGCGGGTGACATTACAGCTTTAGTTTATCGTCGTACATATGCTGCTTCTTAGTCTCCCCTACCAAATAATGGTCCATTTGAGATATCTGATGATAAAGGGTGGTTGGCGAAATCATCTCGTCTGGAGGCTGAGGCTTGTTAGGTTCCCAGACTTCATCACCAGGGGTGATCTGTTTTATAAATAGTTGGCAATTCAGCAGATGGGTAATTTATTTTAAGAAGTTTTGTAATATAAACTTTAATATCCCAACCTGCTGCGTCACTTATATAGCATCAGCTCCTGGTGCGCAGGAGATGACTGATAATGTGTGATGATGGTCCCTAGGTAGGCTGGACAGCCAATGACAGGTAAGATCCTGGCCTGAGTACAGGACAACCTAAGGTGGGCACAGTCGCGGGACTTACCACATCCACATTCCATTAATTCTTGGTAATTTGTTGAAGGGGGGAAATGAGGGAGGATGAGGGACATCATATGATTATTTTATAATAATTTTTATAACCACATTATATTCTACATTATGCATGATCATCTAATACCCCACCAGTACATTTGTCATTTTGTATTGTTTTCTTTACTGACTTGGATTTCAGTATTTAATCAGTATTAACCAATAAATATAGTATACATTAGTTGTAACTGCATACAACAAGAGAAATATCCTGACTTCATAGATGGTCAGGAATGTATTAAGCTTGCATACAGTAGTTCACATCAATATGTTAGTTACTCACAGTATTAGTAATATTATGAAGTGTAATAACTTTGTAGAAGTAACAACTCAACTATCCTGCCCCATGTCCGATGATTAGATATGGTTTCTGCTGGCAGAGATGGCCACCTTGTATACAACGTATAGGTAAGAAGGAATGAACGGTTGGGGACAGTCAATTAACCCACACTATTAACTATATAAGCAAACTATTAAAACACTATATCATTAAAAAGTATATCATAGATAGATTGCAAACAAAAAGGCTGGCTATAATGGGTTCATGACAAAAGTCATGAAAGGGGGGAATGAGGTAATAAAATGATATTGTAAGCAGAAAAAATAGGGATGGTCCAGAATAAACTGGTTTCATACAGGAAAGGCCTCTGTAGGCTTCAGCGTAAATGCTTAGGAGGCTTCTTTGACAGGCCTCTAGGGGCCTCAGCCAAAGGGAGAGCCTTGGTTCAAGGACGGGACATCCCGGCCAAGCACCGGAAGAACCTATATGGGCAACCGGTGATATAGAATATGATCGCCTTTTAAAAAGTAGAAGTAGTTCAGGATGAATCTAATGGTACAAAGAACGGGTTGGTGTAAGTATTGAATATCAATTTGCATACATTGAATAATGTATGGTTTGGAGAACAAAAGTGGAACCTGGCCAAGTTTTACGAAAAAATAAAAATGGTTATGAAGAAAATGTATAAAAGGTGTGCCCACACTATTTAGTGTGTATTGAATAAACAGTCTTGAATTTAAGAAGATCTAGGAATGACAAAGCCCCCCCTTTGAGTCTTGGTTCCTCTCAAGGTTTCTTCCTCATGCTTTATGGAGTTTTTCCTTGCCACTGTCACCCTTGGCTTGCCCAGTGGGGGCTTGGACATTTCTAAAGCTGCTCTGTTACAACATCTGTTTAAAAAAAAAAGCGCTATATAAATAAATTTGATTTGATTTAACCAATCAGATTTTGCGCCATCTTTTAGTGTTCTTCATTTAAGTGGAAATCACAATATGACAATAACTTGGTTTCTGTTTATTGTAATTGTTAATTGTTCTGTTAATTGTCTGTTAACTTGTAAAGATGGGTTGCCTTATGGGTTTCCATGCAAATGTGCTTCTGGAGAACTGAGCTGCATTGCATCAAGACAGATTATAGGTGGGAAAAGGACACATCTGTTGGCTGTACTGTGTTGTCCTTTCTCTAGACTGAGAGATTCACCATTTTGTTCCAATAGCACCATTCCTGACTGAGGGCTCTGGTTTAATAGAGTCACCGAGAGAGAGAGAGAGCAGCTTTGTGGAACAGTGGGTGAGTAGGCCTGGCTGTGCATGAGCAATGACAGCTCAGCAGCATGCTGAACCAGAAGGGCAAGAGTTTATTGGGTTCACCCTCTCACACAGGGTGAGGACTGTGTGGTATTGCAAATCAACAAGCTTACAGGGAGCTACCAGAGGATGATGCAGGCTTCCATACTACCAGTATCGCTCCGATGTTGTTCTGGGTTGCTCAACATACATTATCTGGATATCTATTTTTCTTTTGAAACAGGTTCAATAAATCAAGGCAAAAAGCCAAAAGAGGGATTTCTTAAATCAATTGTTTAACATACATTTCTTTATTTCTGTTGTTCACAGAAGTCTGAAAAACATATGTAAATGCAAATTTGTGTTGTTTCATTATTTTACAGAAATGTGTTCAGCGATGCTTTATAAACTTGCTCCTTGGTCTATATTCATCTTTTTTACTTTTTAGTTACTAACTCCAACCAATCTTTAGTCCAATATTTTCCTCAAAATTCCTCTTTAAGTATGAATAAAATACTACAGGTCTGATCATTGCTGTAAGTTAAGAAGGAGCACATTGATCAAGCTGCATTCCTGAACACCACTCAGTTGCCATCGTGATTATTTACAGTATAACAGCGTTGCCAAGAGAATAAACTTACTCCAGTCAGCGAGCGTTTCAGTTTACATTTTGAGTCCCCATGCAACCCATGCATGTTCACCCAATAAGCAAAAGGTTTTTAGATCAATAAAACAAGACAGTTCATTCTCCCAATTATTAGCCCAGTGCATAGTAACTACATATACCATAAAACTGGAAAAATCTAAAACATTTCAAATATGCACATGCAAGCATCCTTTACAATATTTATATAGAATCTTGATGCCTCCATGAATTTGATAGCCCCATGATAAAACCGCCACCACCGCTGCCACCACCGCCGCCACCAACGCCGCCACCGCCGCCACCAACGCCGCCACCGCCGCCACCGCCACTGCTGCCACCACCATTGCCGTCGGGAAAACTTCTCCGCGGCAGTGAGCCGTGACCATCTCTGGTTTGGCCAGGGCAGGTACCGGCCATGGGCCCTGCAGGGGAAGGAACACTGAGGATTCCCTGCTGGCTGGAGGCTGTGCAGAATGTGCTCGCAGAACTCCCGCACCGCACCATGGCCCGCGGTACTCTGGCACTGGTACTTTGCTGCAATGAGCGCCATCGCAGAGGTGTCCAGGGGCACAGCGCTCAGTCCAGCCAGGCTCAAGCAGTCCACATCTGTTGCATCATTACCTATAGTAGTGCACAAGAGAAACACTGAGGGATCCGACTTGTTCGTCGCAGTGTGCATGCCGATGTCCGATTTGAAAATTATTTTGCTTTATGATTTGGAGAAATGAGAGAATTCCATTTTGTTTGGCATTGTAGGCACTGGATCAGAATCTTGGATATTTTTAGATCAAAATGGTTTGGTTTTCAATGTTTTTTTGTCATCATGCTAAAAAAATGTCAGTAAACACTGGACTGTGAAACCTCAGTGAATATTGTGCTCAGTAATGAAAAGCAGGTGGTGAATATTTATGCATATTTTTTTAGCTGAATGAGTTTCTGGCACAAAACAACTTTTCCTGATTAGCTGTAGCTATATTTCTAACCATTCTAACAAAAATATTTTAACAAAAAAAAAAAAAAAAAATCTGATCACTGTATGAGATCTACAAACCAAAAAATAATCATTATTTAGATGGGTAACTAAAGGCAAAAGTACACAGAAATCACTTACCAATATAGGCCACCTCTTTCCATTCTAGCCTCTTCTCCTTTATCAGTTTCTCAACCTCCACCTGCTTCGGCTCATTCAGAGACATCACAACACAGCCCGTTTGCTGGGACAACTTGTCTGTGAGAGTCTTCAGTGTGGGGTTCTCACTGGAAGTCAGAAGGATCACCTGATAGGACAGAGTGGAAGAAAACATGCAAAATTATAGCAGGTGTTACATTTGAAATGCTGATTTCAAAAAGTTCTGTGAGGTTCCATTATGTCATAGGTTGCTATAAAACATCAAACAGTTTTATACAGAAAGAAGTAATGCTACAAGAAGCTGTAACTGTAGGCGTCAGGTACTCTGATTCTAGAAATGTGGATTACACTTTGAAATCCAAATGGATCTGTGTAAAATATCTATATTTTTTTTTAAATGCGATGCAGAAAGATCCTTTATACAATGACAGCGAAAATGGCACCATGGTACAAATGTAATGATGCATACACAAGCGTAACATTTGGCACGTCAAGTTCCCAGATCAATCGTTACACTGTTTCATACACGAAGTATAACTCAGAGCAAAACTTCTTTCAAAGGATGTAACAATGACCCACAGGTGGTAGTTTATTTATAATACTTTATGGCTATTTTCTAAGAGCTTGTTAAGCATGTCTTATTTAATAGACTACAAAACTAAACGATGTGACAGATGAGCAAAGGTTGTTTTTAAAATCGCACGTGTACAAAAATCAAATGATTAACTGTAGACAGCTTTTATACAGGCTTTTGCTGTGTTATGTGATGTATATTTAGGCATATTCCTGCCAAACTCCATTTAGAATAGTTATAAAATTAGACTGCCTACATCAACGACCTGATCTAGAACTTTAGCTAGTTAGCGAACTAAAAAAGGAAAATCAATAAAACAAATACAAATTGTAGAAACCATAGTTTTGCATCTAGTAACTATTATCTGTGTTTTATTATTATTATTGAATATAATGATCATCATCATCATCATCATCATCACCACCATCATTTTAAAATTATTTTCCCAAGACTCGTCCTTGTAACAAGGAGAGCACCTGGGATTAGGAACAGAAATATAGGCAGCTGTTGTTATTTCCTACGGCAATGTTTATCCTACATCTGTCTTGTACTTTTCAGGTAGACGTTTCAGTAACACCCCCAATGAAACAATAACTCATGTCTCCTCCAGAATAAAAGAATTTGATTAAACCTTTATATACAGGCAGTCATACCAATGACACAATACCATATAAACATTGCAAAACTACTCTAACCAATGAAAACGCATTTCTTATTTTCAGACAATAACATCAACCTCCTGGAAGACCACCAAAAATGGCCAGTGCCAACTATATCTCAAGTTGCAACAGCAGGGTATTGGGTAAAGTTTTCAACTAGCAATAATCACGCCTCAGATAAACCTCATAGGCTACGATACTGCCGCTGCGCAAAGATAACCTACCACCCTATGAGTTCGAGCATCTGAGTAACAGGGTCCCTCGATTTGCCTTAACAAAAACTCCAGAACTACTAGACATGCAGGCTGAAATTAGAGTTTCATATAAAATAATCAACAATGATCAACACTTCTTGATCAATGTTTTGTGTAAAAACATGAATACTTCGAATGTTACAAAAAGTGAAAGAACGAACACAATGCATGATGGGTAGTGGACAACAGAGTAAGGGTAAGGGGATGATGGTAGAGGTGGGGGGTTAAATTAGTGTGAACCTTTTGTCAATCACCATAAGGGGTGTGGATTGCACCAAAACGGGTGGGGAGAAATTACATTGTTGAAGGCCCAACATGAACACCCTGTAAACATACATGCTCTTTTGCGACTGAAAAAGTGAATTCACAACCTACAGTTCCAATATACAGCAGTACAGAATCACCCAGCATTTTTACCAATGCCTTCGTCAAGAGCGTTTTGATTCAAATTTACAGACCCTATGTAAATATAAAACACAGTCTTGATTTAAAAAAGTCTCAACTGCCCTACCCTAAACACACAAAGAAAGCTGTGGTTTAATTAACCTGATCACAGATCAGCTTAGCATGACCTCTATTAATACCTACCTCTGTTCCTTCTCTCTGCAGCATGGTGATACCATCCAGATCTCTGCTGTTAACGGACACCCTCTCGTCTCCACTTGCAGACAGAGAGATCTGCCAATCTGTCAAACAGCCCAACACATTACACAGGAGAAGCCGCACCAACTCCGGCTTGTCCTTACCGAAGTAACCAAACCTGCATGGAGGCAAATGTGCAAGCGCGCACACACACACACACACACACACACACACACACACACACACACACCCCTGGATGCTGATCTTAAGGCTAGTGGCCATTCTTGCCCGAACACTAAGAGAGCAAAAGACGTGAAGGAGTGAGCTGTGGAGATGGTTCTGTGCTGTTCTGCTGGTTTACCTGAGCACCCGCTGTTCTGCAACAGGCCAATCTATGTCAATGTCAATATCAATGCTGTACTCTGCCGGCATCTCAAAATAGGCCATCTTCCCTCCCTACAAAAGGCAAACAGATCACACTTCATGCCCTTTTCAATATTTTAAATAAAGCTCATACAAGATTATATAATAAACCACTAACAACTTCTGGGACAACTAATATTCTGCAATAAGAAGGAGGCTCAGGTCATCATCAGTAGACAGTGGTGAGTGGGCAGAAACTTCTGACTAGCATTAGACCTGTGATAAAGGTGAGTATCTGAACAATTGTTATAAATGTTTGTAACAATTAAATTAATATTAAATTAATATTAAATTCTGAGATTAAATTAATTTGCTGCCTGCATCTTGAACACTGTGGACCTCAGCTCACCTGCAGGACTCCTTCATCTATAAGTTTTTTGGTGGCGATGTAAAAGGATCCATTTTCACAGAGCTCCCCAGCCCAGTCCTGGTGATGGGGCCTCTTGGCTGGGTTCAGGTTCAGGGCCTTAGTGTCGGTGCCCTCTTGAGTAAAAAGAAGAGACAGGAAACACTTCAATTAAACAGTTGTGCAGTAGGCTTGAGAAGAGCTGGAACAATCTTCAACCAAGAGGTCTTTCGGTTCAAGAACACTGATCACAGAACTTGATTTACTTTCCATTTAAGACTCATAAATGCACAATACATTTCAGAAACATAAGAGACCTTGCCAAAGAAAATAAACTACTTAGTTCCATCCCAATGTGACTGAATTCCACTTATACCTCAAACACTAAATAAACCTGAAGGAACACCATTCATCATGCTACTTCATTATGGCTTCCATACATCCATCTATATAGGCTTATCAGTGCATTTTTCACACACCTTCTCTGGTGACCTCTTGCCAACGGAAGTGGTGTCGGCGTACGACAGAGAACACAGAGTCGTAGCCTTGTTTGGTCACCATCTCCACTGCCTGTATAAGGTGGTGTGGGTGGAGGCATGGAGAGGTGGCCTGAATATTACAGATGATGTCCACCTCTAAGGGAGTGGTGCGAAGTGTAAAAAGGGAAATACAAACTATGATTAGACAAAGTCAAATAATAGTCATTGAATTATAACAAATAATTAGTATCTGATATAACATAGAACATGTTACATAGTGTATGACTATGTATGTGACAAAAGCTAATAAAGAGCTCAGTTAAGCAGACTCTGCTGCAGTTGTTTATATGAATAAGTGTTAATTTAAACAGCAAAATGAACAGGGGTTGATTAAGTATGCAGCTGATACATACAAAACGCATGGCACAATGAGCCAGATTTGAAGTCCATTCACTTTTAAACACCAAACTAATGGCTCCGAGCTTCTGATCTGATCAACAGCAGAGAACAACAGAACTTGCCTGGGTTCATTCGGCAAAACTCTTGAATAGTTTCCAGGGAGCTTGTTGTATCTTTGGACACTTCTGCACTCCTCCTGTGTACTTGAGCCCCCCATTTCTTTGCCACCCGCTCAATCTCATCGTGGTCAGTGGATACCCACAGACTGTGGAAATGTCCCGGGAAACATCACGTCAAGACAGGAACAACTGGTTTGGTGGCGGTCATCCGTACATTCATACTGCCACGAGTTGCAATTTGCAAATTACTATATTTAACGAATTACCTGTCAAACACATCAGAGTCTATAGCTGCCCGTATAACCCATCCGATCAGTGGAATACCCGCCAGCAATTTTATGTTCTTCAGAGGAATTCCCTTGCTGCCGCCACGAGCGAGAATCACCGCAGCTACGTGTCTCTTCTTAGTAATATCTAGTTTGGCTCGTTTTGACTGATTATTTCTGTCTTCATCAGCGCTATCTACAATTTTCCTCTTCATTATAGCCACTCCCTTCAACTGCCAACTGTAGATTTTCCGGCGCATTGCTGATGATGTCATCTTGTACACGTAGGCGGTAGTAGGGTTTATTGAGAAGTACACCTTGATGCTAGTGGAGTTCCTAGACGGGTTCCAAAGGAATTCAAGTCCAGAGATCAAATTGCAGCGGGATTTGAATCAGCACTATATACAGCGCTATATAAATAAATTTGATTTGATTTAACAATCAGATTTTGCGCCATCTTTTAGTGTTTTTCATTTAAGTGGAAATCACAATATGACAATAACTTGGTTTCTGTTTATTGTAATTGTTAATTGTTCTGTTAATTGTCTGTTAACTTGTAAAGATGGGTTGCCTTATGGGTTTCCATGCAAATGTGCTTCTGGAGAACTGAGCTGCATTGCATCAAGACAGATTAGAGGTGGGAAAAGGACACATCTGTTGGCTGTACTGTGTTGTCCTTTCTCTAGACTGAGAGATGCACCATTTTGTTCCAATAGTACCATTCCTGACTGAGGGCTCTGGTTTAATAGTCACTGAGAGAGAGAGAGAGCAGCTTTGTGGAACAGTGGGTGAGTAGCAAGCCTGAACACCCAACAGGCCTGGCTTTGCATGAGCAATGAGAGCTCAGCAGCATGCTGAACCAGAAGGGCAAGAGTTTATTGGGTTCACCCTCTCACACAGGGTGAGGACTGTGTGGTATTGCAAATCAACAAGCTTACAGGGAGCTAAGCGAGGATGATGCAGGCTTCCATACTACCAGTATCACTCTCAGTATTGCTCCACTGTTGTTCTGGCTTGCTCAACATACATTACCTGGATATCTATTTTTCTTTTAAAATAGGTTCAAATTTTTTTTAAACAGGTTCAATAATCAAGGCAAAAATCCAAAAGAGGGATTTCTTAAATCAATTGTTTAACCTACATTTCTTTATTTCTGTTGTTCACAGAAGTCTGAAAAACATATTTAAATACAAATTTGTGTTATTTCATTATTTTACAAAAATGTATTAAGTGATGTTTTATAAACTTGCTCCTTGGTCTATATTTATAGTTTTTACTTTTCAGTTACCCCAACCCAATCTTTAGTCCAATATTTTCCTCAAAATTCCTCTTTAAGTATGAATAAAATACTACAGGTCTGATCATTGCTGTAAGTTAAGAAGAAGCACACTGATCAAGCTGCATTCCTGAACAGCACTCAGTTGCCATCATGATTATTTACAGTATAACACCGATGCCAAGAGAATAAACTTACTCCAGTTAGCGAGCGTTTCAGTTTACATTTTGAGTCCCCATGCAACCCATGCATGTTCACCCAATAAGCAAAAGGTTTTTAGATCAATAAAACAAGACAGTTCATTCTCCCAATTATTAGCCCAGTGCATAGTAACTACATATACCATAAAACTGGAAAAATCTAAAACATTTCAAATATGCACATGCAAGCATCCTTTAAAATATTTATATAGAATCTTGATGCCTCCATGAATTTGATAGCCCCATGATAAAACCGCCACCACCGCTGACACCATCCACCACCGTCGCTGCTGCCACCACCATCGCCGTCTGGAAAACTTCTCCGCGGCGGTGAGCCGTGACCATCTCTGGTTTGGCCAGGGCAGGTACCGGCCATGGGCCCTGCAGGGGAAGGAACACTGAGGATTCCCTGCTGGCTGGAGGCTGTGCAGAATGTGCTCGCAGAACTCCCGCACCGCACCATGGCCCGCCGCACTCTGGCACTGGTACTTTGCTGCAATGAGCGCCATCGCAGAGGTGTCCAGGGGCACAGCGCTCAGTCCAGCCAGGCTCAAGCAGTCCACATCTGTTGCATCATTACCTATAGTAGTGCACAAGAGAAACACTGAGGGATCCGACTTGTTCGTCGCAGTGTGCATGCCGATGTCCGATTTGAAAATTATTTTGCTTTATGATTTGGAAAAATGAGAGAATTCCATTTTGTTTGGCATTGTAGGCATTGGATCAGAATCTTGGATATTTTTAGATCAAAATGGTTTGGTTTTCAATGTTTTTTGTCATCATGCTAAAAAAATGTCAGTAAACACTGGACTGTGAAACCTCAGTGAATATTGTGCTCAGTAATGAAAAGCAGGTGGTGAATATTTATGCATGTTTTTTTAGCTGAATGAGTTTCTGGCACAAAACAACTTTTCCTGATTAGCTGTAGCTATATTTCTAACCATTCTAACAAAATATTTTAACAACAAAAAAAAAAATCTAATCACTGAGATCTACAAACCAAAAAATAATCATTATTTAGAAGGGTAACTAAAGGCAAAAGTAGACAGAAATCACTTACCAATATAGGCCACCTCTTTCCATTCTAGCCTCTTCTCCTTCATCAGTTTCTCAACCTCCACCTGCTTCGGCTCATTCAGAGACATCACAACACAGCCCGTTTGCTGGGACAACTTGGCTGTGAGAGTCTCCAGTGTGGGGTTCTCACTGGAAGTCAGAAGGATCACCTGATAGGACAGAGTGGAAGAAAACATGCAAAATTATAGCAGGTGTTACATTTGAAATGCTGATTTCAAAAAGTTCTGTGAGGCTCCATAATGTCATAGGTTGCTATAAAACATCAAACAGTTTTATACAGAAAGAAGTAATGCTACAAGAAGCTGTAACTGTAGGCGTCAGGTACTCTGATTCTAGAAATGTGGATTACACTTTGAAATCCAAATGGATCTGTGTAAAATATTTTCTCTCTATTTTTTTTTTAAATGCGATGCAGAAAGATCCTTTATACAATGACAACGAAAATGGCACCATGGTACAAATGTAATGATGCATACACAAGCGTAACATTTGGCACGTCAAGTTCCCAGATCAATCGTTACACTGTTTCATACACGAAGTATAACTCAGAGCAAAACTTCTTTCAAAGGATGTAACAATGACCCACAGGTGGTAGTTTATTTATAATACTTTATGGCTATTTTCTAAGAGTTTGTTAAGCATGTCTTATTTAATAGACTACAAAACTAAACGATGTGACAGATGAGCAAAGGTTGTTTTTAAAATCGCACGTGTACAAAAATCAAATGATTAACTGTAGACAGCTTTTATACAGGCTTTTGCTGTGTTGTGTGATGTATATTTAGGCATATTTTTACTTCAACGCAAAGCATGGTCAGGGGCCTCCAGTTGGCGAGATCCATTGGATCACCCTTCTGGTATAACAAGGAGAGCGCCCCTGACCGCATGCTCTCAGTGAGCAGACCCTGCCGGTGCACAACCTCGGCTACCTCCATGATCTCCGGCCCTAGGACATCCCAGAATGTAGAGTAGAACTCCACTGGTAGTCCGTCCAGGCCAGGGAACTTACGCCGGTTCATCTTGCCAAGTACCCCTGTCAACTCTGCCAGAGTAAAGGGGGCCTCTAAGCTGTCCCGGGTAGTGCTCGGAAGGCTAACCTTAAGATAAGACAGGAACTGCTCCCCTACTTCAAAGTCTGTAGTTCTTTTATTAAAAAGATTACAATAAAAATTTTGTGCAACCTCTATCATCCGGGCCGGATCCAAGCAGGTGTGGCCTTCCGAGGCTTTGAGCAATGTAAAACATTGCTCCTCACGAGCCTGCCGGACCCTCTGAAAAAAAGATGCAGTGCAGCGCTCGTCCTCCTCCACTTGCTGCAACCTGGCATTAAACAGGAGGGCTGCCGCCGACCTCTCGTGCAGGACCCTGAGTTCGTCTTTAAGGGCCTGCACTCTAGCGAGGTCTAGCTCCACGCCCTTTCAAGAAAACATTAAAAATCACCCGCCAGAAAAAGGTGTCTATTAGTGACACAGGACGGGACCAGTGCATCAAAAAAGGCAATACAGGACGAGGCCTCTACCGGAGCATAGGCACAAAGTACCCGTAGGTGTTTGCTTCTCCAGGTGACATCCACCCCCATCGCCCTTCCCGGCACGATGATGAAGGAGCTTACCTTCTCGAAGGTGCGATCCCCCAACAGAATCCCCACCCCCAAAGAGTGGACACCACCCACGCTCCAGTAGGCTTTACCTTGTGGCACTCAGATGCACAAAACATATTTGCATAAACATCACTGAATATACAATCCATCCCTGAACCACACCGAATTGGTTTGAGTAATTCAATCACAATTCGATCACAATGCATCCTGAGTGCACATACCTGGGTTTTGATTGGGTCAAATGAAAGTGTCTACTTTGTGTATTAACTCACTGGCCGCTTTATTAGGTACAGTGACTTTACATTATAAGTGCATTTTATAATATGCATATTTTTATTATGGGACTTCAGTGGTTCTGTGATCATAATGATTTGGAGGGTGGCTAAGACATCTTACATAGCAACAGATGGGCTGTACTCAATGACTGTATACTTTAATGGTCCTTATAATAAACAAATATTTCTAATAAGGTGTGTGGTGAGTATATTTATCAAGCAAATGTTTCCCTTTTAATTGGTGAATCACATCACATCAATATTCACTGCAAGTTGCTTGGCAACTGCTCTCTCCTCCTTAAATTGGCTAAGCCCCAATTTCACCATCTAAGCCCCAAACAGAGATAATATTTTGATATTTTGTATCTGCTAAGATATATCTACCACAGACTTCCAGCTACTATGACCATAACCCTGTGCCACAAGGTGTATGGGAAGGAACTTGAGGTCTGTTAGCAACAACAGTTAATCCTTAGCAACTGAAAAGAGATTTTGAGGTATGCACTCAGTAAGAGGAGGGTGATTGATCTCAGTTTGGATTTAATTAAGTTCTACTGTCAGGAGAAGCCCATTTCCCTGTGACAAACTTTTCAAAAGAAGACCAGCTTGATAATGCATATGCAATCAGGATCTCCATTTTCTCTGTTTTAAGAGAGAGAGAGAGAGGCCTTCATCTACTTATGCAAAACAATAGCTGATTGGCATAAAGATGGTTTGCAAAGGATAGAGAAAGTTAGGCTGCTTCTAAATGGGAGCAAGATACCTAGAATCGATTTTCATGTGTCTGACTAAAAGGGAACTGTGAACCGTTCTTCTGTGTGAGACTGTGGGTTGATGTACGCCAAAGGCCAAAAGTGTGCAAGGAGTTTGTTGTGTTTTGTGGGAAGTTCAATCCATCACATACAGTGAATACATCACCACAGTCTTTTACTAATTAAGCTCTTACATATCAAACTTCTAGGGAGTATGAGAAAGAATAGTCCAAATGGAATTCTTGCTGAGTTTGTACACCCCTCTAGCTCACATAGTAGAGCAGGTAGAACAAGGTGCTAGCAACCCCAAGGTCATGGGTTCCATTTCTAAAGAGCACATATGATATGAAAATGATACGTATAAGTAATTCACTCTGAATTATGGCATTTGCTAATAATTGAAATTTATGGAATATCATATCAGCAACATACCCCCTGAAAATTAATGACTAAGTGCCTTGAACACGCTGGATTGCAATTAAAGCTAAAAGGTGATATTCTGATGGATGTAGAATTTAAACAAAAATACATTTACAGCTAGTTAATTTGTTTTATATTAATACATTTATTACTTTCTATCATATGCAAAAGAAGAATGACAAAGGTTTCCAAAGACTGGCCTGCAGTGGTTGTTTAAGAGGAATGAGGCTAAGTCCTTGTTATTCACTCTCAGTGGTGTCTTGTCACTATTCCCTAGGGTAGCTCCTCTCCTCTCTTGCCTAACTAAGGTAAGCGTACAATACAGAATGATGTATCGGACTCCAGACTCAGCCTCTTTAATCTGCCCCACTGAGGAACCAGAATGGAACCTATTCTCCCCTGTTCTCTGACTCACGGTATCAGCTTCTGCATAATTTACAGTGCAAGACCTGTTTGAAAATCTTTTTCTTCTATGTCTGGTTATTTCAGTGCAATTTAAGAAGACAGTTAAGGAGAGGTGACTTTGCAGGCATGAGATCATTTTGTTTCAATTCAGTTTAGAATTAGCTTTAGATATAGATTATTTTACTTTCTAAAGAATTATACCTCCATATTCATATTCATATTGAAAATGGCACTGGATATTGATGAGGGGTTTTAAAATTTGGTAAAGGTCAGTTAATTATGGAATGCTTTTCAGCAAAAGCAGAAAAAAAGTTGGTCTAGAACACTCTAGGAAAGATGTAAGTACTATGGTGAGGAAAGGTAGTGATGGCATTTTTAATACACATTATGTGACAGTGTAGAAATTTCAATAACTTATTATAATAATTGTTTCATCATCTTATTTAATAGTCCTCTAGCATTTTGTTAGTGTAAATGGAGAGCTTTTACAGCCTATAAGAGTGCATAAGAGTAATAAGACCTATAAGAGTAAAAAGTTCTATTTTAGGTTCCTTACTCTTCTCATTATACACACAGCCCGTTAGACTAGAACACTCTGGTAAATTCATAAACACAATGTTGACTTTTATCTCTTTCTCTTAAACAGATGATTTCAGTTTTCAGTTAAACTGCATTATACAGCTTATCTACATAAAATAGAATACTGTGTTACAATAAGAAAAGCCTAGATGACTAGAAATGTCCTTCACGTAAACTGAAAAAAATGTACTATTGTGGGGTAGTAAATCTGCTTGTGATAAATTCAGTGAAATCTAAAAACAACAGTTAAGGATCTTAGAGTAACACATGATGCAGGGTTAACATTTGATTCACATATAAACAGTTTCAGTTTCAGTACATAAGTTTTAGCTGGTCCAGAATGTTGCTGCCCAATTCTTGTCCAGAAGAGAAAGTCCTGGCAATAAAAAAATAAGATAGGAACATAGGTAAAAATACATAAAAATGTCCATAGTATTTTAATGTACATTTTACTGCTGCAAAATCAAGTACAACATACTTTCCAATTTTAATTAAAAAGTTCTTACCATTTATTTTTGAAATATTCAGTAAATGTTACTTAAATAAATTAACTTTACAAATTATATTTATTTAAATGAAGCCAATGTAATGTTTTTATAGGCAATCAAAAATATTAAGTATATTGTCAATTTTTTATGAAGTAAATAAATAGATTTTATTTTTATTGTCACTTAGCTTATGTCAAGTTATATTACTAACAATAAATATGTAAATGTTGCTCATTTTTATTTGATAAATGTCAAATGACATTAAATAACAAATAAATAATCATTTTCTATGCATTTAAAATATTTTAATCTCAAATCACACACCTAAAATACAAATTAAATGGTTTATTTTATCAACATTAATCACCAATTAATCACACATATTCACATTACCTGGGAAAGTCTGGAAACAAGTTTTCAATGGTACATTCCATAAAATATTTGATCATTTGGAACAACTGCATAGAATTAACCTTCTACCATTTGACTATTATGTCAGGAAATTTCCTCGCTGAATGTTCGCCGGGATGAGGTGGGGGGACTGGAGCCCTTATTACAAATGAAAAATCAGCAGCCGTAAATGTAACAGTCGCACAAACATGCATACCCCCACTGATATAGAACCTTTTTGTTTGTTATTGCTTTGTTAAAAAAAGGAAAAAGTATGTGTGAATGTAAATTAATTTGTCTGTGGTTCCATAAAACAATCCAGTTTATTCACCAACATGAACTTATCAAAACATAAATAAAATAGCACCATTAACATGACTAGAATATACAATGCATTTAGTTTTCTTTGATAACATATAGAAATGCATATAACATGATAGGAGATCAACAGGAGATAAGGCTTAACAACAGGAGAAAAGGTTTTAATCTGACAGAGCTAGTTAATATTGACATTATCAAAATTTTAATAGCTATATTTTAAAATTAGCAACATTAACAATCAATGCTTCTTAACTGCTTGGACAAATCCATATCAGTATCTCATCCATCCACTTCAGCCCCTACCCAATGTTCTTCTTTCAGTGTAGCTTTGACTGGTATGTTAGAGGTTCCAATCTATAATGCATTAAGATATCTAAACATTTCGATGTCCTGAAGTTGCATTTTTTGCATGACCATATAGGCCCACTGTTTCTCTCTATTGATACTGGCATTGAAACCTGTCAATCTGTCCTGATGTGAATTTGGAACCCTGATCAGACTGAACCTACGTAGGTAAACCGAATGTAGTACAAAACTTCACAAGTGCCTTTATGATGGTTTTTTACTTTAATTAACATAATGGGATTGCTTCTGGGAACCTAGTAGTTGTACACATAAGTGTTAGCAAATAACAATTTCCTGAACTAGTCTTTGGTAATGGCCTTACACAATCAATCAAGAGTCTCTTAAAAGGTTCACCTGTTACCGGAATGGGACACAAGGGAGCAGGAGGGATGACTTGATTTGGTTTTCCAACAAGCTGACATGTGTGACAAGATCGACAGTAACTAATGACATGTGACTTCATAGCAGGCCAAAAGAAATGTTTCAACAAATGCCTATATGTTTTTTGGATACTTAGGTGTCCTGAAAAAGGGTGATCATGAGCCGAAGACAGGACATGTGTTCTATAGGGCTTAGGAGCCACAATCTGCTGCACCTCCTCCCATTCACCACTTGCATTTGAAGGAGACCATTTTCTCATTAAACCCCCATTTAATATAAAGTAGCATGTTGGAGTACCAGAGTTGTCTGTACTGGCCTCAAAACAAGTGTCAAAACTAGCATCATCTTTCTGAGCAGCAGTCAAAGCAGTCCTATTAATAGGATCTGGGGTCATCCTGGGGTAAAGGCTGCTCATTCTGACGCTCTGGATTCCGAGACTCTGAACTCAAGACCGATTCATTACCTAAAAATGTTTCTGATAAGTTCACCTCACCGAACTTATGTGCCTGTGCACGGGTCATGATGCATGCAGGGAATACATGCTCTAAAGTCTGATTAGAAATGGCCACATTTTACAGTAGTTTACCCACAACCTCAGGAAGTCGAAATAGTGTTCCACCAACAATATCATTACCAAGGATAGATGAAACCCCCTTTACAGGTAACTCAGAACTAACTGCAACTTTAAATAAACTAGAGCTCTGATTTGTACACAAATTTACATGATAAAAAGGAATTCTACATACCCCTAGTTCAATTCCTTGTATTAGTACATCACTTCCGCCATATGACAACTCCGAAAACGGTAGTATACTGTCCAAAACAAACAATTGAGCTGCCCCAGTATCCTGCAGGATAGTTATGGACTTGCTCTGCTCACCTTCTGTCAATGCAACAGTACCTGAGAACACAAAAGGTTTAAAGCAGTAGGTACTTCACAATTCCCAGGGTCTATCGTCATCTTGCAATATGCATTCACTTTTTTTACAGATGTGCTGTTACGAGCATTTTTGCATTTCAAAACAGGACACATGGCAATAAGGTACCCCTGATCGTGACAATAGAAATAGTTTGGGTATCCAAACCAGTGGTCTCATCAGGTGGTGGTGGCTCTGAACCAATAGTGGCTTTGCCGATTGGTTTACTAGTCATCGAACGACCTGTGGTCTCGCGTGGAGTTGAGTAAAAGGTTTTGTGTGTTAACACAAATTCACCTGCCAATATGGCTGCAGCAGACAAATTATCTACCTTTCTCTCATTAAAAAAAATAAAAACAAACATAATTTTATCTGGAAGACAGTGCCTAAATTATTCCAACAAAATCAGCTCTTTAAGCTGCTCGAAAGTAGTCACTCCACTCGCTGCACACCATTTCTCAAACAACCCAAACTTCTCTCTGGCAAATTCCACATACGTTTGGCTGGGCATTTATTTTGTGTTTCTGAACTTCTGGTGATAGGCTTCTGGCACCAGTTCATAAGCTTTCAAAATAGTAGACTTTACCAAGTCATAATCTAAACACTGCTCCACAGTCAAAGAAGAGCATACTTCCTTTGCTTTACCTGTAGGTTTGCAATGTAAAAGCAAAGACCAAATGCTAGGTGGCCAGTTGAGTGTGGTAGCAATGCGTTCAAAAGTAGGGAAATATGCATCAATTTTATGTTCCCTAAATACTGGCACCAACCCGATATGCCGACTTGCATCAAACATTGCATTTTCTGGAACAGGAATAGCTGGACGAGCCATTGCACTGGAGGAGCGAGGCTTAGGAACCGGCGCTCTGGCACATGTGGCAGAAACTGGTGCTGGTGAGACCACTTCCTGAGGAAGAGACACAGGCTATTCCAAGCCCATACTTATCCATACTTAAGGAAATCTCTCTTTCAGCCTCCACCTGAACCCCCGCAATCTGTAGTTCTGTCTTTGATTTCCAGCTCAAGTTCTTTTACCCTTATTTCCAACATAGGATCCCTCCCAGGAGACGGATACCTACCAGAGTCCATGGCCAACCTACCTGCAGAGCAAGTCTCAGCCTCCACTGTTTCTGTGCTCTGGGCTGAGTCAGCGGCCGTATCTGAAGAACTGCCTCTATGCAGAAGGACCCCATCTTTGGCTATGCGTGCCTCCAACATCAACTTGATATCCCTCTTAGGAGTGGAACGAGGCACAACCACATCATAGAAGTCAGCTATGAAAAGCAGTTCAACCTTACGGCATTTATCAAACTGCTCAATAGTGGGACGAACAGTAAACTCGGCCAGGTCAAAACATGGACATGGCCCACAGTCAGAAAACCACAAGCTGCCCCACCCAAAAAAAAGGGGGAAAAAAACATCTGCCAAACAAAGACCAAACCAACCAAACCAAAGATAGAGAACAGCAAAACCCCAGCCCCAAAGAAAAAGAGGGAAGGAACACAACAGAGCACGAGCCCCCAATTCTGTTACGACCCTGTCTAGGTGGTGAGGTTGCAACAGCACTGTGAAAATAAATAAATAAATTGTAGCAGGATGGTATGTGGAATCATTAATCACTGGACTGAACTGGCAGATGAGGTGAACATATACACACACATATATATATATATGTGTGTGTGTTTGTGTATGTGTATATATGTACGTATATATATATATATATATATATATATATATATATAGGTGTAGAATCAGTGGTCATATAAATATTCCACAAATATTTTGGTCTTCAGTCTGCGTTTGAAGACTGCATGGGACTTTGCTGTTCAGACAGCCAGTGGAAATTCATGCCTCCATCTGGTAGCCAGGAGAGAGAATAGTCTTGACGCTTGTCATCCCTGAAGCTTGAAGCATGGTGTTTCAAGCCAAGCTGTACTTGAAGTTCAAAGTACTCAAGGTAACATTTCAAAATGAAAATTAATGTCCAAAATATAGACCTGATATATCTTACTGACCACCTTAGCATTATAGACCATCTCAAGGACTTTGTTCAGCTGAGGCAGGTTTACTATTAATCGCGAAGGTCAGATGTAGCTCAGTCAGTGATAGATCATTTTCTGAAATTGCCCCTAAACTCTCAAATAGTGTCCCTAGGAGATTAGGAATGCAAGTTTTATATATGTTTTACATCAAAACATCAAACATCCAAACTAAAAATGTATTTCTTCAGGTTAGCTTATTCATGAGATAGTATGTATGTGGATTGTTTTATAATTCTAACTGCATAATTAACTCTCATACTGTTGATATTAGATATTTTATTAATTATATTTTATTTTGTCTGATTTTATGACTTGATTTCATTGTTTTAATAATGTAAAGCGCTTTGAGATTTTGTGTTTTTGAGATTTTCATAAATTCTTCTTCTTCTTCGTCTTCTTCATCTGTGTTATTTTAACATGTTATTTTAAGACAAGCTGAAGTTGGGGTTTGTTTTCTATAGAGCTGTTATGTTTTGTTGTTTATACCCTTTTATACACTTTTGTTGATTGTGACCGTGCTTTCATAGTGGACCAGCTTGTTTGTGGCCTGCAAGTTGCAAAATGATTGCTTTTCAATTGTAGAGTCAATAAACTATATAATGGCTTTTTTTGGAAAGTACATGTATGGTGCAAGCAGTGTGAACATTAAAACAGGAAAGAAATGACTACTTAAACAAATAGAGGTATTCTAATTTTCTTTGCACCTTTCTCTTGTGTGATGATGTCCAGTTCAATTCTGGGCCTAAGATTTTCAAAGATTTCCAAAAGGTATGATGTGAAAATTGTCATTTTGGATTTAATGCTCACAGATCACGGGCAGTATCTGAATTCCATCCTGATGATCTTTCTGCTAAAGAATTACAGAGTGAATTTGTTGCAATACAAGGTGATACTTTGGTTAACTCCTTAATTAAATTGGAATGTACAAACCACTGATTTCATATCTGCAGATTTTCTTATGGATACTCATGCAAATAACAATGCAGATAAAAAAGCATACAACTAAAATATTTCAGGCTGTGAATCAAGCAAAAGTGTTATGAGACCAGAATGTAAAAATATAAGCAACAAAACAAGTTGAACAGTTACTATCAAACTCCAGTCTTGATTATTTGTGCCTTTCTGAAACTTTGTTAACCCCCACAACCCAACTGGGTGTGCTTAATTTCCCATGCTTTAATATCTACCAGCAAAATAGAGTTTGAAGTAAAGTGGGTGGTGTATTGATTTATATGAAGGACTGCATCCAGTATAAACAGGTGGATATTTCTAACAGTCCTTGTAGTTATATAATCTCCTGAAATGTATTTTATTGTAATAGTAGTTTATTGATCACAAACTATAAAGGCTGTGTTTTGTAGCTTTTTATTTAATGTTCTTAAACAATACATTGGCACAATTCTAAATTTTAAGCAGCCCCACTTGTTCAATATTCCCCCTGGTTCCTGACCCTTAATATCCTCCTTCTTATACAGCTTTTCTCAACTTTCTTTTTGTGAACTATTGCCAACCCTTTTTTTGCCTGCCTGCCATCTTGTGTATTGACCTGTGCTTCCATCCTAAACTATGCCCTCTGCCTAACCCTAGGAAAACACTTGGACTCTGATCTCCACTTATGACCCTGGAATGGAACAGCTACAAGCAAAGCCCCCCGCTCTTGACTCTTAGTTTAAATTATCGGTCTCTCATATTCATACTCTGCTTGTTATTAGCCTTCTTATCAGAAAAGAATTTAACCTCTTGCAATTGGATCCTTCCGTGACTGAAGTGTTTCCTATCATTACATAAATGACATTGTCAAAATATTCCATTTGATTGAAATGGGACATAGTCCAACAGCATTAACAAAGTCATCTCAATAAAATGGAATGTATATGCATGTGCACAATCTTATTTTAGTTGCTAGAAAGCTGACAAAGACACAATAAAGACAAATTTTGTGTCATATATCCCAAAGAAAGCCTTGGAGCAATCCAAGAAAGAAATAACACAAACCAAATAATAATCACCAAGAAAAACAGACCTGTGATAAATTATTGGTAAGAATTACATAAAATATATATAAATTTACAAAAATAAAAGATTGTAAGCATAATGTAAAACAGAGTCGACCTTGGTTCAGTGACACAATATGGAAGTTAATAAAGAAAAGCAATGCAGCTTTAAAACAACTATTATGATCAGGATTGAACACTGATTACTTGATTTTTAAATCTTAGAAATATGACATATGATAACAAGTGAACTTAGGAAGGTAAAGCAGTGACACTTTATTTTGAGTGGTCCTTTAGATTAAATAAACTCAGCAGACTCAGTCAACAGACTCTCACGCAACAGAGTCTCAGTAATATATCAGTGATGTAGAAGTAGTGAAGCATCTAAATATAGTTGTGTTCAAAATAATAGCAGGGTGTTTTAAAAAGTGAGTAAAGCTCAAAATTCTTATAATAGCTTTTATTGTCATATGCACAAATGCATTGAGAACACTGCACATTCTATTCCAAATCAAAATTAAAATTCTTCAAATGTGTTATTACTTTACAGAAAGTGAAGAAAAGGGAACATTAGGCTCTTAAAAATAGCAGTGTCAGTATTTTTCTTTACAAACTCACATGTTTACTATATAAACTGAAAAATGCTTGAATATTGAGCTTTCTTGTGAATCACTAAACTAATATTTAATTCTATAACCACTGTTTCTGAGAACTGCTTCACATCTGTGCTGCATGGAGTCAACCAACTTCTGGCCCCTGTGAGCAGGTATTCCAGCCCAGGACAACTAGACTACATTCCACAATTCCTCTTCTTTTCTTGGTTTTGCCAAGCATTTTTGACGTCACCCCACAAGTTTTCTATTGGATTAAGGTCCGGAGAGTGGGCTGACCACTCCGTAAAATTAATCTTCTTGGTCTGGAACCAAGATGTTGTACGGTTACTGGTGTGTTTGGGGTCACTGTCTTGTTGAAGCATCCATTTCAAGGGTATTTCATCGTCGGCACGATTCAACACGACCTCTTCAAGTATTTTGATGTATTCAAACTGATCCATGATTCCTGGTATGCAATATATAGGCCCGACACCATAGTATGAGAAACACCCGCGTTTCAGGATGCCTGCGCCACCATGCTTCACTGTCTTCACAGTGTACTGTGGCTTGACTTCAGTGTTTGTGGGCCCTAGACCCAAAAAGAACAATCTTGCTTTCATCAGTCCCCAAAATATTGCGCCATTTCTCTTTAGGCCAGTGTTCTTTGGCAAATTGTAACCTCTTCAGCATGTCATTTTTGCAGCAATGGGACTTTGCAGGGGCTTCTTGTCGATAGCTTGACTTCACATAGGCGTCTTCTAATTGTAACGTTTCCCAGGTAACTGTAGACCTTCTTTGATCTCCCTGAAGCTGATTCTCTATTCTTCAATCCATTTGAATGGGAGTTTTCCATTTTTCTTCCATGTCTTTCTGGTTTTGGTTGCATTGTAAAGCATTTGAGATCATTTTAGCTGAGCAGCCTATCATCTTCTACACTTCTTTATATGCTTTCCCCTCTCCAATCAACTTTTTAATCAAAGTACACTGTTCTTCTGAGCAATGTCTGGAACCGCTCGTTTTACTCAGTTTTTAATGCACTATAACCAGTATGCACAACATCTGCTGCTTTCATCCTGTAATAGGGACCACCTGTTTGACACCTGTTTTTTCACAGAATTAATGACCTCCCTAATTGAACTTCACACTGCTATTATTTTTGAACACGCCCCTTTTAGTTAATTATTCAGTTACACAGAATCAGCAGCATACATGTCATGAATGCTGGGCCTGTTGATTTTTATTACTCTATCACACCAACTAGTACATTTTTAGCCATGTAGAAATATAATCTCTACCAAAAACAGTGATTGATATAGTTAGTGATATTGGACTGCTATTATTTTGAACACAACTGTACATTCAGTAGGTTAATCAAGAGACTTTTGATTAACTGTTTAATTATTATTTCTTTATAATGTGAATAATTCTGTGTTTTTTCATTTTATTTACAATGACCAAGTTCATCAGTAGATGTTAACCTGAGCAGTAACTGAACACATAACAGGTATAATACATACCATTTTAGCATACTCAACAAGCTGTTAGATAAGATTTTGATATCCTGTAACTGGATTTTACCTCGATTTTGTTTAGGGTTAGGGTCAGAATTAGGTCCAGGATAAAGGTTAAGACTAGGCTATGGGTTGAGTTTAAGGTTGGGGATAGGATTAAGGTTAGGATTAGAATTAGGTTTCGGTTGAGGTTAAGGTTAGTTGGGTTGGTTTGAGGCCTGTTCACTGGTGTCTAACCCTTCCGCTTATGAGTAAACTTAACAGCATCATGAACACCCCCCTCCCCCATCATCTTATATAATGTAGGATCAAATAACACAAAAGCAGCCAACCTTTCTTGCATCCATGAGGCCATCCCCTGGAACATGACCTGTTGACAACATGCTTGATCCCTCCCATTCCAAGGGATTTGAAATTCAGCAACCAAGACTCTGAACCTGCATACACCTCTCAACACGACTTACAAAATCTGAGAGCCCCTGGCACATGTCCCCTAGCAATGGACACCCTGGAACCATTTTTCTGCAATATCTTATTTCTGCTCAGTACTGCTGGTCTTCCTGTACTGTGTGCAATGAGGCTAATGTCACTTGATATCTTTCCATACATTAGCACCTTTACCTCTCTGTCATTGTCCCTGGTGGCATAGATTTCATTAAAGCCTAGTCACTGAAACCTGGTAATAGTGGTCCACTTCTCAGAAGGCCTGCTGTTTGATGCCAATAACTATCATGCCATGTGTTTTGTCACTGTGGTATACCTAAGGACATCATGGTTGACAAGGAGTCAAAATTCACTTACCCAAGTTTGGCATAACTGAGTGAAAATTAGTTTATTTCTAGGCCTGATCCTTCATCTCCAGGCCCAAACAGCAGGCCAAACACCACAGACAAGATCTGCATTTCACTGACTATTTATATTCTTTGTATAGATCAACAGTGTTATCAAAACTGATTCTTAAAATAAACAACACATAAATACCTGCACAAAATGTGTTTATTATGTCTAACCAATATAATTCAAAACTATATTTTTAACATATAGTTATCAACCGTTATAATATGCAGTGATTACTATCTGTTGCCTTCATGCATTTTCTGCAGTAGACAACACCTTTGATAGAACCTTCACCTGGGTAGCATGAATATGTGGTTCCTGCCATCCTGAGCTTACATCGTAGCAGCAGATATTTCCAGTAGACTCAGAGGGCTATGAATCACAGGACTAATGCTGTATCCATGTTGTGGATATGCTGAACCCCATTATGATGGCAGGATCATTTGGATTATCTGATCCAGTGTCTGCACTGTTCCCTATAAGGACACTCTTTTTCCTCAAGACGTTTTGCAGTTGTGTAGTTGTGCAGTTGTAGCCTTTTGTGTTTTTTATGGTTGTGTCATTATTTTCCCTAAAGTTTCATGTTGCCTCACTATACTTGTAAATTTTGCTTGTATTATTCTGTCTCATTAAAGAATCCCTTGCATGCAGTCTGCTTGTGAGTAATTATTCCATTATAAATTCACTCTGGTCCATTCTTGCTCATCAAAACAATATAAAACACTGTAAACAGTGTTAATTATAGGTATTGTGTCATTGTATGATTCACTTGAAGATTAAATCTAAAATGGGTAAATAGAGGTATTTAAGAATTTATATTTTCCTAACATCAGGTCCAAAAGCTCACATCTGAAGTCAAATTTGCTAAGGAATTATCAGAACAGAGAATATAATTGGTTGCTTTCTCTAACTTATTAAATTGGCAAGTTTGTAAGGAAATGTTAAACTTTCTTTCACACCAATTTTGGACAAAGATTTGCTTTAATAATTACAAATGGTTAATTTCTTTGAGCCAGTACTTGAAGCATAAGTTTTAGCAAACACTGCTCACGTAGCTGCTTCACTGCAGAAGATTTATATTGTGCATAAACATAGACAAAGATAATTGTCATACTACACTACACTGCCGTCACCGGATGGCACCTCATCCAATCAGAGACATACCGTGAGATCATCACCTGAGTATTGATTTCACCTGCTTTCACTTAAGTCCATGTTTAAACACTACCCAGAACTGATCTATGTTGCGAAGTATTGCCTCCAGTATTTACTGTGCGTACCGAGCGTTATTATCTAGTTTTATCTACTGTGTTTCGGTTTTGTCTTTTCTCTTTCCCGATTATCGCTTTCCTGATTATCGCATTAATTTACCTGGTTACCATAGCTCTCTGTTTTCTTTTGGCTCGGACTGATTTGCTTCATGATCTGGATTACCCCTAGCATTTCCTTACTGGTTTTGACCCTGGCCTCTTCATCCACCATTAATTTGAGTTGCAATAAAACCCCTACCTTCTGTCCGCGAGCGTCTGACTTTGCTTATCACGTCACAATAATACGCACGGAGACCTCTTGCTTGTCTTTTTGTAACGGGGAAGGGATGATTTGCGAACACACTTGCGAAGTGCCGGCGCTTTGGATGTTATGAAGGACAAGATTTACGGAGGAAGCCATAATGTGAACAACGAGGCGGATATTATAAATGATTAATAAATTTAATAACAGAAACAGAACAGCACAGAACGGACAGGTTAACATAAAACAGGCTAACAAGTTGAGTACGTGAACTGGTAGACTAACGGAGAATAATGAGAAATATAACTAGAACTAAAGGGGAATACACAGAACTGGGTTGCTTATTAATGACCACCAACAACACAGGGAACAATAAAAAACTAAACAAGGAAAGCAACATAGACAGCGGTGGTAACTAAACAGGGAGCGCGGGGAGAAAGTGCATAGAAACGACGGGCGAGATCAAACGGGAATATACTAAACACATACGAGCGAAGACAAATGTGATCTAACCAGAAACAATGAGCGACAAACAAGAGACGCAGAAACTGGGTTTACATAGGAATGCAATAAGGGGCAAACTCGGAACAGCTCTAGACAAAGGGGAGGAGACACGGAACTATGGAGACTGACAAAAACCCGGAAGTAACTCGGTTGCTAGGGAAACGGGGTGTGACACTTCAGATTATGATTTTACAACAGTGACATCGTGGAGATATCATGGAAAGTCACTTAGCTCCCTAGAGTACCACACAACATATGTTGAATTCTGGGAGACTCTTTTACAGTCCCATCCTTTAAAATAACAAATTATTTGTAGTATTTAATTGTCGAAGTCCAGGAAGAAGCCATGTGTAAATATGAGACTGCAGAAAGGACAAATATTCCTGAGCAATAAACATATTTGAATAGACAGCATGTGACTCCCTCTTCTTGACAACAGTCAGACCTGTTGTGTAAGTTACGTTTTTACATAACTACTAATATACCTCATGCACAATGCTGGTATAACAGAGCTTGTGGAGAAGTACACTCTAAGAAAATATATGTTAAAAATGACACAATTTGTCTAAAATTTTAATACATGTAAAAAGTGTATGCAGGGACAGTTATTGTGACAGTGATTTAAAGTTATTGTGTACGTTTTTTTCTATCCAGCGAGTGTATAAACTAATCAACATATAAATACCTGCACAAAATGTGTTTATGTCTAACCGGTATAATATTCAAAATGATGTATTTTTTTAAATGAGAAAAACATCAAAACATTTACTTAGTTACTATTTATTAAACAATAGTAACATTGTCACATAATCAATCAGAACCATAGTATTAATACACAAAAAAGCACAAGATAGTAATAGTACAATAGTAATTACAATATAAGAACACATTTTCAACATTAGTCAAATAAAAAAGTATGGTTCACTTTAAAGAATTCAATCTTATTACAAATTCATATACAAAGCTAGGATTAGATGTGATCTAAATAGTTAAAAATTGTCACGGAACGCTCCCCTTCCCCCTGATAACATGGTATATCCCGCCACATACAGTGGGAGATCATTGACCGTCTCATTTGTAACCATGCCCCTGTTGTCAGCACACACCTGCACATGGTTTATTGTTGTGATGTCTGTATGTATTTAATCCACTGTTGGTATGTGCCTCTTCGTCTGTCTTTGTTACGTCTTTAGTCGTACTCATAGTCGTCTGTTTGTGATGTACATAGTCACTGTCATAGTATGGCCCCTCCTCCCAAACATCTACCCTTGTGTGTGTGTATGTGTGTGTGCTTGTGGCCACGCCCCCATGTATTTCAGAGCTGCTCCTCATTGTGTTGTTAATGTGAGCGTAAATAAGTCCTTACTGTAAACATTAGTATTGTCAGTGTTTGATTCCCCGATGGCCTTAGAGCTATGTTGTCTTCTGTGTCTATAAATAAACGTCATTGTGTGTATCATGGCTCCTCTTTGCATCCTGCTAAGCCTCCCCCCGTCACAGAAACACTGACCGCTGAAGGATGCCAGGAAAGAGGAGCAAGAAGAAGAAGGGGAAGAAGGCATGTAATCGTTCCTCCCCAGCCCTTGTGGGGAAATCCCCCATGTTTTTGGGAACTCTCCACACCGGTACAACAGGGGAGAGTGTTCCTGGGAAATTTTTGGGGGGCCCTGAGAGTAGTACGGGGTTGTACTCGGCGGAGTACCGTAACAGGTATGATGGCGACCAGAGCAGAGTGAGGAGTGTCAGGACATCAGCGTCCGGTCAGACTCAGAGGTCGACCATTTGGAGAATCCCGTAATGGAGGCCCTCCATGAGGATTCCCCATCTGTGATGGACACATGGTCAGCAGAGTCAGAGAGCGACGAGCCTCCAGTGCCCAAGGTTCCGCCCAAAGCACATCGAACTCGAATCAGCAAGCCCCGCGTGACTCACAAAGAGGCGGTGCCATCATCGTCTGAAGACACTCCCTCACCTGGGGCACACAGCCCCAGGGCTCACATGCTTGCACGCAAGCCTCAAAAAGACAAAAAGGAGGCGTCACCAGTGCCCGCCCCAGAGACAGGCAAAACCACTGGTGCGCCTCCTAAGGCATATGCCCCAAAGCCAGAGAAGCCGTCGCCACCCAGCTCAGCAAAAGGTGATCCCCCACAGCAGAGTGAGACTCCGAGCCAGCTGATGACTCGGGGACAGGCTGGGGCTCCTGCCAGCTTCCCCGGACTTATTCATAACTCATTGTTTAATTACATGCATGTACCTGTCCCGGTCACTGTGTCAGTCCCAGTCACATTTAATGTATCCATCGCTTTGTCTCCATTTGTGTCTGTGCCTGTGCCCATCAGTGTGTTTGTCCCTGTGTCTGTTATTGTTCTGTCTCTGTCCTTCCCCCCACTGTCCTGCTCGCACTGGCCCATGATGGTTCGCTCGGTCCTCCGGCTTCGGCATTCGGCGTAGGATTCGGAGCCGTAGCCTGATAGGCTGCCGCGCCGGGAGTCTCGCCATCGGGGAGGGGCTCTGTCACGGTACAGCCCCTCCCCCCAAACGTCTACCCTTGTGTGTGTGGGTGTGTGTGTGTGTGTGGCCATGCCCCCATGTGTTTCACATCTGCTCCCCGTTGTGTTGTTAATGTGAGTGTATATGTAAACGTTAATGTAAACGTTAGTATTGTCAGTGTTTGATCCCTCGATGGCCTTAGAGCTATGTTGTCTTCTGTGTCTATAAACGTCTTTGTGTGTATCACAGCTCCTCCATCACAGCTCTCCCTCCATCACAGTCGCTGTTGAGTGTTACTCCGTTTCACCCTGCATGTTATACATGAATGCTGTTATGTTTACCATTATTGTTTTGTTAATAAACATCTGTCCACAACGAGGAAGTCAGTGCGTCCTGCTCCTTGCCCTGCGGCACACGGGCAATTACAAAAACATTTGCATTTGCAACTAAAAGTTCATTTTATTCTTATACAGTGTCTAATGTCAACATTGAACTTTTTTATAAATTCATCACAGCTTGGAAGGTTGTTAGTTTCATTTTATGTGAATTACAATATTTTTATTCCTAAAATGTCAGTTAAAACACTATAACAAATAGTTCTCATATAGAAATTTCATAAACACAAAAAAAGGTTGAGGATAGCAACCACACCCAGGTCTTCCAGGTAGCAAGTGTATGCTATGACTACTAGCATAGCATATGACTTTGTTATAGCAGACAGAACACACATTTAACTTCTGGCTGACCATCACACTCCATCTCACTGCCCACTCCTTCAGGGAGCATACCTGTGCACTTCACACCTTCCATGTGTCCCTCACACCTCCACCCTTCATTCAAGGGGACCATGCATGCCCCTCACCAGGGGTTCACACCAGACCATCCCATTTCTGACACCATTTGTGACAAAGGCTGAGGGCAGCAACCACACCCAGCCTCAAACCTGGGTCTTCCACAGAGTAAACATGCTCTGACCTCCAGAGCTAGCTGAGTAGGTGAGCACCTGAGGGCAATGTATAAAAGAAAATAGAAGGCACTTCTGATAAGATGTGGAACTGAGATATTGTAATTTATCATGAGTAAAATAAAAGATGACCACAAATGTTTTTGTCAAGTAGGTGGTGCTAAAGAGATGTTCTAACTCAAGGGTGCCTAAATCTCGTCCTGGTGATCTACCACCCTGCAGAGTATAGTTCCAAGCCTAAACTTTATCCAATTAATCATGGCCTTCACTGGGTCCTTACTAGTAGTGCCAGTTGTGCTAGATTAGGTTAGGTAGATTAGGTAAACTCTGCAGGGCAGTAGATCACAAGGATAGCACTTAAGCATCACTGTTCTGAAATTAGTCTGTGAATATTTTTGCCACAGTATTAGTCCTGTGGTCTGACTTCACTCAAGAGCTTTGCAGCAGTTAAGAGGAGAAGCCATTTAATGTAATAGGATTGTACATATTATATATGTAGATTTTATGATTGTATACACACATGAGGGAGCGGATTGAAATGCAAGCAGTTTTATTGATGAAACACGACAGGTTAGAGGAGTCAGGCAGGTACTCGTAATCACGAAGTGTCCGGAAGGCATCCAGGGGTCAGGAAGGAGACGAGGTCTGAAACACAGACAGGATTCGAAAACCAGGAAGTATCTGGAATGCTTGGTATGCAAAATGGAGTTGGCAATAGCTCACAAAGTGAGTGCGAGGGAGGGGAGCTTAAATAGGGGGGCAGTAATGAGAATAGCATTTAGGTGCGTACTTAGTACTCTGGCGAACCAGATTGGAGATGTCTGTGCGAAGAGGTAGACGTGGCAGTGCGGGGATAAGTGGTTCCTAGTGTTTGTAATAGTAGAACTGAACAGAATAGTCACTGTAAATTGTGGAATACAGTGGATTGTTTGTAACCGACAAACTAGTGTAAATAGCCAATGAAAAAATGTTAAAAGGCATCACCTTCCATTTTCTTTCATTACTTCAAAGGTTACAAAGGAGGTAGCTGAGTTACTTCATGTACCTATTAACGATGTAGGGAATTTGTTATCTCTCCTCACTATTGATCCAGTCCATTTCTAATTCTTTTGGCAATTATGGGAGAGCAGGCAGGAAAAGGTTATAGGGTGTTTAGTAAATGGCATTTTCCAAGAAACAGACATGAATGATGATGAGTGAGGGAAGAGGGAGATGCTTCTGGAACTTGGAGAAAGGTTAAATTCGGAGTGATAAATGATCAACTGTACTGACTGCACTGTTCTGGGCCCAGAGATGATTTACAAGATTTTTTTTTTAAAGTAATGGTTTGTTTATAATAAATGGAAGGATTTTAAGGAAGGCATAGAAGAGAAACACTCCTGAATATTTGAAAACATTCTCTGATGGCTCCCATCCACACTGTAAGTCTTCCTGTTTACCTAGGAAAGTATTCTGGGTCTAATATAATAAAAAGTGAATAGGGGCATAATATTATGTATTACTAATTCTAGTCAATACCTCTATAGTGTTTATAAAATTTTAATAGGCAGTCATCCTGCATTTTGCCAAAATCTGCTCTTTCCTATGTATTCTAAAATTTATTCTGTACCTTCAAGCTGGACATGAGGAACTACTTGTGCTCTTTTTGACTGACAAACACCACCCTGTAAACACCACCCTGATGGACTGTGTTTCTTTTGTCCTCTCTGAAAGATCGACAAAGAAAGTTGTCCGATTACACTGCGCAACCAGACACCTACCCTAATCTCCCTTATCTATTCCTCTCTGTCTAGCCAAAGTCCTCCCTCTCTGTATAGCCATGAACCTGGGTTTCAACTTCCTTTTTTGAAAGCCTTTTCAGATACTTGCTAATGGCTTTTACTGAAGCCAGTAATCTTCTCCAATACTCCCCCTCCACCCCACAGTTCCCAAACAACCGGACCTCAGCCTGCAAGACATTAGGTCATGCCCCTTATAGAAAAAGTATTCTGGGCATCTCGCTTCCATATAAGGACAGTGACAAAAACACAAAAGCAGCTCAGAAGTGATCAAAGCTTTGACTGACTCACTCTAAATTTCAAGCATCTTTTGTGCACAATTATTGAACTACAATGGTTTAGGAGCTATCAGAAGTCGCAGAGGGAATGGTCTCATTAATGGAACTAAGAAAAGTGTGATTGCTTTGCATTCATTTGAATTTTTAATTCACATTTTACACAGCTCCACCCTCCTCAATATTCAGGAATTAGTATGGTAGCAAAATCACCATAAGTTATCTCAGGGGATTGTGATTTGTTGCTTGAATATATTTGACTTTTGGTGTTACCTCGCTACCCCCAAACACTTTGAAGTCTAAAGAGTCATCTCAATTTGTTGAAATTAACAAGAACTATTGGCTTGTTTTATAGAGCAAGTCAGTTTACAACAAACATTTTTGATAGCTGACATATCAGATTCATGTAATGAATTGAAATTGTGCATTTCAAGGTTGATAGTGTGGCTGACAATGATGAAGGGAGCTTTAAAAGCAGGAAGGGAAACCAAACTTTAACTGTGTCCACCTAAGAATGAAAAATGTCCTTACTACATATGACAAACCTTTTATTACAGCTGAAGGGAACAAGTAAGAATGAGCTGATCCAGCTCTTAAACCCTGGTCCTACAGGTGGTAAACATGTGCCCCAACAACTGCTCCAAAGAGCCAGCTCTCTGGCATAGCAGCCAGAGCACCCATTTCACCTCCCTGAGCTGACGATCCCCATCACACCCCCCTCTCTCCTTTAGGGGGTGACTGCCTGTGTCACCACACTGCCGTTCCTTTTTGGATGTGCGCACCTGCACTTCACCCCTTTCCTGGGTCCTTTAACACTATTCTGAGACTGATGAACTCCTAATAGTTTGATGCATGCAAGTGTGGTTTTACTTAAACCAGAAGTAGTATCTCAGTGTTGTCAGCTCAGTTTAAACTGGTACGGTTAAATATGCTTGATCACACTTTACCATGGTAGGACTTGTACAAAACACAAGGCATTATGTTCTTACTTGCAAAGACTGTGTGAATGTTCACACTCATCTCAGAACTAGTGGATTTTTCTTTGCAGGAGTGTGACCCATTTGCTGTTATCACAGGCACCAGAAAGCAGAGCTAAACCCAAAGGTATTAAAATATCCATGTGCTGTCTTCTGTTTGCTGTCAGCATCTAATAAACCTCCCATGTGGATGATGTATGAACATGTCAGCTGTGAAAATCATGGTTCTCTGACCCTTTGGGAAGCAGCTGCAGCTTAAAGCCACCAATGCACCACAGCTCTTTTTGTGTGTGTGACTTTGATGAATTGAGTCACATATAGAACATATTGTATGAGTCTGGGAGGGCAAAGAAAAGTCTTTATGACAGTAAGCTCCTGCAAAAGCCAAAAAGGGTTGTCATAAGACTCATCAAGTCTTAAACAATGTATGCTTATGTACAATAACTTTCTTGCCCAATGCCTACAATGCCAAACAAAATAGAATTCTCTCATTTCTCCAAATCATAAAGCAAAATAATTTTCAATTCGGACATCAGCATGCACACTGCAATGAACAAGTCAGATTCCTCAGAGTTTCTCTGCTGCACTATAGGTAACGATGCAACAGATGTAGATTGCTTGAACCTGGCTGGACTGAGGGCTGTGCCCCTGGACACCTCTGTGATGGCGCTCAATGCAGCAAAGTACCAGTGCCAGAGTGCAGCAGGCCATGGTGTGGTGCGGGAATTCTGTGAGCACATTCTGCTGCTGAAGAAGATGCGCACCCTCCAGACAGCAGGGAATCCTCACTGCAAGAGCTTACTTTTTTTAAATTTTATTAAATTTTTTTATGCAGCACTCAATGGGCATCCTTGTTTAACCCCTCTATGTATTTCAAATTCTTCAGTTAACACACCATTAACATTAATTTGTACTTTTGATTTACTATACAATAATTTAATCATATTTACAAACCTCTCTGGGAAACCATAATGTTCCAATGTACACCATAAGTAGTCTCTAGAAATATAATCAAAGGCCTTTTTCTGATCCAGTCCTATTATATAAAAATCTCTCTCAGACCCTTCAATAACCAAATTCCTTATTATTCCTGAATCCTCACAGAGCTTATATCCCGCCCTGACTTCGATGCTTGCCACCAGGTCGAGTATCACTGCGCTTTCCTCCCCCTGCGGGGCCGAGGGCTTGGCCGAACCGGACCTGGTCGCGGCACACCGCCGCGGAGAAGTGTGTCCGGCGGCGGCCAACGGCATGCTCTGCTCCGCACTCCCGTGTCCCTCTTGGGGGACAATGGGGGCAGCGTAAGTCACAGGACCAGCCCTCGTACCAAAGTACTCAGGGTCACACTATCACACGCTGACAGGGGTTTAAATACAGACAAAACACTTAACACCAAATCCTGTGCAGGTGTGTGTTATCCCAGGGGGGCGTACTTACAATTTAGACAACCGTGAATCCCCCCTACATGCAGCGGGCCGTACCACGTGACTCGTAGAGGGAGGAGCATTCCTTGACAGAATTGAATTTGGCCCAGTTGTACTATAATTGGTAGTTTATGAAAAATATAATTTAAAAAAATCAAATGTTTCTTAATCTGGGACTAATCAGACATCACCAAAGAAAGACACTGATATCAACATGTTATGATTCAGTGTTTTTTAAATGTCTAATTTTTCCACTTCCACTTCACACAGTATGTTGCATAGGATTTAATGTTCACTTTAGTTTCTTTTAGGAAGGATAGCTGTTTTATTTGCTATGTTTGTTTTAAACACTCTAAGCTTGTGTGAGGTTTATGTGAGAGTAAAAAGTGGTGGTGTTATGAAAATGTGATGTGTGAAGGGTAATGAAGATATATTATGTTTCTATACATTGAACATGGGTCATTCTTAATACATATGCATTAAAAATAAAATGGTCATTTTTAAATTCAGATAAGATAATTTCTGTACTTTTGACATTGACTGGGCCTTTTGACATTGACTTTCTTGCCCACAAGGTAGCGCTATGCTCAGCTCTGTTGCCATCCTAGATGAGTGCGAGCCACTCCCACCTCGTCTCTAATGGACAATTGTAGTAGCTCAGTAGCTGCACTCCTTCACTGTCAGTAAACTGGTCCCTCAGCACCGATGCAAGCATGTGTCTTCCAACACTGTCTGGGCCGATGGATTGCCCTCCACATCCCCTCCCATTATCATGTATTCCAAAAGCTGACTGAGTGATTAACTGATTTTGCACTAATGAACTCATAGGCATTGTGACATGGCAAGTACAATTCTCTTAATGCTGTGCAGTTACAGTTATAGTATCAAGGAACTCTAAAAATGCTGGCCACAAAACCAGAGAAACAGGAGTTTGTTATGCTTCCAGATTAAAATATCTCATAAAACATGTCTGCTGAGAATTTTATGAAGCAAATCCAGTCCTACCAAGCCCACCTGTGGCCCCATGGCAGGCTGGGGATCTGACGGCTGTGTTTACTGAGGGAGAGTGGCAGAAAGCCGGGGGCGGGGGGCTCTAATAAGGTGACAGGAGCCAGCAGGAGCTAGGCTGCTGCTGCCAGCATGTCAATCACTAGGTGCACCTACGAACAACGCACAGGGTCTCATAAGGCCCTATTGATCCTCTTTAATTGGTTTTGTCACACAAACCATGAGCCAGACTTCAATGAGTAGGAGCACCTCCAACTGTATTGATCCTACTTCTGGGTCTTAACCAAAATTCTTACACTGACCTTTAATTAACTAATTACCCATCTCTGGGAGAAAGAGGAAAAAATACATGTCATGGAATATACATTTTCAACACTTCAAAAAATAATAGGTTATATAAATGCTAAAAGAATTTCCAAGCAATAAATGGTATCATGATAATCCACAGTACTGAACAAAAGCTCTCCTATTTAGCAAAAGAAGCATCGCTAAGCTACAAATGGAATTGAATTCATTGGGTTCCTGAATAAAAATGACATACTATCTCTCTGAAATGGCCAAAGACATATTCTCCAATATCTATCTTGCCAGAAAAGACACTCTCTGAGGCATGTTTTTACTAACAGCTTTTAATTGAATCACCTCAGGGATGAATTTATGGCAGCACTAAACCAGAGGTGGGATTTCAACAGTGTCAGTCAGGCATCTTCAGATCTACACCAGTCTTTGCTATGTTTGTAATCTTTGCTGAACTGTTGATGATACCAGAGGACATATATCACCTTAGTATTATTAAGAAACGTTCTCTTACTTAATTCTGACAAAACAGAGTTGCTTCTATTAGGCCCCACAGTACCTTAGAGAACTCTTAGCAGTCAGTCAGGCATTTTATTAACTACTTCCCATCTTAGGAAGGGGTATAGATCTGGAGATCCATGGGCATTGAGAGTTACTGGGATGTTATAATGCTGTCACTTCACCTCTCTTTTGACACTCAAGTTTGTGGACTGAGAGCGGCAGAGTGCTGATGTTCCAGGGTGCCCTCATGCCTGTGTTTCCTTGTTGCTCTATCCTTTTAGCTATGCTGCTATAGCTAGATCTAATGGAGTTCCTATTTGCATATTATAGTTCCCTAATTTACAAACCCTCATACCTGGACATGCCTAATAATCTGTTCTTTCTTTCTACCAAGGTACAGCTATACCTGATGTCATGATGTTACAGAGCCTCAACCCGTCTCAGCTGCCATAGCTACTCCCACCATCCCCTGATGTCCCCTGCTGTAGCCCACCACACCTTCATCCCAGCACACTACTTCTCTGATGCCCTTAATGGATATTCTCATGTGGAATGGGTTTCAAATATATGCACACCATCAGGACCAGACTAGGACTTCTAGAAAACTGGAGTAGACAATAATTGCTTATTTTTCTCTTACAATTGTTACTATTGTGGTGACTGTTGAGTCTTGGTTCCTCTCAAGGTGTCTTCCTCATGCTTTATGGAGTTTTTCCTTGCCACTGTGACCCTTGGCTTGCTCGGTGGGGGCTTGGACATTTGTAAAGCTGCTTTGTGACAACATCTGTTATAAAAAGTGTTATATAAATAAATTTGATTTGATTTGACCAACTGGATTTTGCTCCATCTCTTAGTGTTTTTCATTTAAGTGGAAATCACAATATGACAATAACTTGGTTTCTGTTTTTTGTAATTGTTAATTGTTCTGTTAATTGTGTTAACTTGTAAAGATGGGTTGCCTTATGGGTTTCCATGCAAATATGCTTCTGGAGAACTGAGCTGCATTGCATCAAGACAGATTATAGGTGGGAAAAGGACACATCTGTTGGCCGTGCTGTTGTCCTTTCTCTAGACTGAGAGAGTCACCATTTTGTTCCAATAGCACTATTCCTGACTGAGGGCTCTGGTTTAATAGAGTCACTGAGAGAGAGAGAGAGCAGCTTTGTGGAACAGTGGGTGAGTAGCAAGCCTGAACACCCAACAGGCCTGGCTGTGCATGAGCAATGACAGCTCAGCAGCATGCTGAACCAGAAGGGCAAGAGTTTATTGGGTTCACCCTCTCACACAGGGTGAGGACTGTGTGGTATTGCAAATCAACAAGCTTACAGGGAGCTACCAGAGGATGATGCAGGCTTCCATACTACCAGTATTGCTCCGCTGTTGTTCTGGGTTGCTCAACATACATTATCTGGATATCTATTTTTCTTTTGAAACAGGTTCAATAATCAAGGCAAAAAGCCAAAAGAGGGATTTCTTAAATCAATTGTTTAACATACATTTCTTTATTTCTGTTGTTCACAGAAGTCTGAAAAACATATGTAAATGCTAATTTGTGTTGTTTCATTATTTTACAGAAATGTGTTCAGCGATGCTTTATAAACTTGCTCCTTGGTCCATATTCATCTTTTTACTTTTTCGTTATTAACTCCAACCAATCTTTAGTCCAATATTTTCCTCAAAATTCCTCTTTAAGTATGAATAAAATACTACAGGTCTGATCATTGCTGTAAGTTAAGAAGGAGCACATTGATCAAGCTGCATTCCTGAACACCACTCAGTTGCCATCGTGATTATTTACAGTATAACAGCATTGCCAAGAGAATAAACTTACTGCAGTCAGCGAGCGTTTCAGTTTACATTTTGAGTCCCCATGCAACCCATGCATGTTCACCCAATAAGCAAAAGGTTTTTAGATCAATAAAACAAGACAGCTAATTCTCCCAATTATTAGCCCAGTGCATAGTAACTACATATACCATAAAACTGGAAAAATCGAAAACATTTCAAACATGCACATGCAAGCATCCTTTACAATATTTATATAGAATCTTGATGCCTCTGTGAATTTGATAGCCCCATGATGATAAAACCAGTCCTTTTGTTGAATCAGAAATGCACTTCACTAAATAGAAATCAACTTTTTGCCTGGACCAAGAGAACTGCAAACTGAATTCTGTTCTGAGACTTCAGATTTGATGACCAAGGTTGCCCTCTGGTGTCTACTAGTGTTCATCACCAAAGGTAAACAATCATGCCAGTTTTACAGAGACAGAGTGATGTTTTGAAAACTCCTCATTGTCATGCCAGGCCCAATCAATGTCAAAAGTACAGAAATGATCTTATCTGAATTTTAAAATGACCATTTTATTTTTAAAGCATATGTAATAAGAATGACCCATGTTCAATGTATAGAAACTAGGGGTGGGACTTTAACGCGTTCATTTCGATTAATTAATTACAGGGAAAATAACTAAATAAAAAATTAACGCATTTTAATCACACCTTTACATCTTGGAACGTTTCTCAGTGCACGAGTTCCAGGCATACAGATTATGTTGACGCACAATGTGATGAGCATGATGGAGAGGACGGAAGAGGCTACGCTGGTGGATGGGAAATTTAAATACAAGAAACTCCCAGATGGAAATATAAACAAAAAATTTGTTATTTGCACTTTATGCAGGAAGGAGTTTGCTTCTCACAGAAGCACTTCCACCCTTCGTTACCACCTCAACGCAAAACATGTTGGGGCTAGCGCGCAGGTCAGTAATGTTAACTTAGCTGCTAAATGTGATAGTATTCCTAGTACGAGCAAACTCGCCACTCAACAGTCGACCACATGTCGAGGTTCACATTCAGAAACAAAATGTCAAAGTCCACGTCAGACAAATTGACCAATTCACTGGCGAGATGGATTGCTGTGGACTGTAGACTGCTCTCTGTGGTCGAAGATAAAGGGTTACAAGAGACGCTGCAAATTGCGTCAGCTGATGCAAGTTACGAACTGCCGTCCAGAAAGACAATGTCCTGCCCTGCCGTGGCCCGAAAATATCTGGCCAGTCCTGCCACGTCTGTTCCTTGTGAGAGACTTTTCTCGCTTGCTGGTAACATAGTTCAGAAGAAGAGGGCAGCATTGACCTCTGAAAATGTCGAAAGGCCAGTTTGTCTCAGTAACTGGCTGAGGAAGCAGTAGATGTTGTCATAAGGTCAATGGGTTTGTGTTATTGACTTAACTAAATGTTGATCATATTGACATGCTCGATGTTGTTGTTGTTTAACTTGGGGAGTTTTGCTCAGGATATTGTAAGAATAAGAAGAACTGAAGTCAGAGGATGTCTTAATACCATTTTAGATGATGGTAGACAATATTTTATCTATTTTATTTTATTTATGGGAGCAGTTGAAGTCAATCAGTACTTTTGTATTTTTTGTCAGAATTTCTAGTGTTCTGAAAACTGTTTGCTCTGTGTTTTCTGCACTAATCTATTGGTCTGTATAGTAGACTGGTGGGAAAATAAACAAGATTTTGAAGTTTAAGCTTATGTTCATTGATTCATTCGTCATCCAAACTTAAATTAATATTTCTCATGTTAAATATTGAAATGTGATTAAAATGTGATTAATTTCGATTAATTAATTACAAAGCTTCTAATTATTTAGATACATTTTTTTTAATCAAGTCCCACCCCTAATAGAAACATAATATATCGTCATTACCCTTCACACATCACATTTTCATAACACCACTTTCTACTTTTTTCAGAACTTTTTTCAGAACGGCTGAATTCAATTCGGTCACGGAATGCTCCTCCCCCCGCGTGCAAGGGGGATTCACTGTTGTCTAAATTATTAACTACACACCCTTAGACAAAACACACCTTTTTTGTCTGTATTTAATCCCCTGCCACTGTGTGACAGTGTGACCCCGAGCGCCTTTGGTACGAGGGCCTCTCCTGAGACAAGGGGGGCCCCCATTGTCCCCCAAAAGGGATGCGGGGGCGGGAAGTGGTGCACGCCGCAGCCGCCGCCCCCGCCACCACCGCCACCACCACCACCGCCCCCGCCACCATCGTCGTCGAGAAAACTTCTCCGCGCCGGTGAGCCGTGACCATCCCTGGTTTGGCCAGGGCAGGTACCGGCCATGGGCCCTGCAGGGGAAGGAACACGCGGAGATACTCGCACTGGTAGCAAGCGGCAAAGTCTGGGTGGGAGGTAAGCTCTGGTACTGAAGATTCCCTGCTGGCTGGAGGCTGTGCAGAATGTGCTCGCAGAACTCCCGCACCGCACCATGGCCCGCGGTACTCTGGCACTGGTACTTTGCTGCAATGAGCGCCATCCCAGAGGTGTCCAGGGGCACAGCGCTCAGTCCAGCCAGGCTCAAGCAGTCCACATCTGTTGCATCATTACCTATAGTAGTGCACAAGAGAAACACTGAGGGATCCGACTTGTTCATCGCAGTGTGCATGCCGATGTCCGATTTGAAAATTATTTTGCTTTATGATTTGGAGAAATGAGAGAATTCCATTTTGTTTGGCATTGTAGGTATTGGATCAGAATCTTGGATATTTTTAGATCAAAATGGTTTGGTTTTCAATGTTTTTTGTCATCATGCTAAAAAAATGTCAGTAAACACTGGACTGTGAAACCTCAGTGAATATTGTGCTCAGTAATGAAAAGCAGGTGGTGAATATTTATGCATATTTTTTTAGCTGAATGAGTTTCTGGCACAAAACAACTTTTCCTGATTAGCTGTAGCTATATTTCTAACCATTCTAACAAAATATTTTAACAAAAAAAAACAAACAAACAAAAAAAAAAATCTAATCACTGTATGAGATCTACAAACCAAAAAATAATCATTATTTAGAAGGGTAACTAAAGACAAAAGTAGAGAGAAATCACTTACCAATATAGGCCACCTCTTTCCATTCTAGCTTCTTCTCCTTCATCAGTTTCTCAACCTCCACCTGCTTCGGCTCATTCAGAGACATCACAACACAGCCCGTTGTCTGGGACAGCTTGTCTGTGAGTCTCCCCAGTGTGGGGTTCTCACTGGAAGTCAGAAGGATCACCTGATAGGACAGAGTGGAAGAAACAAACATGCAAAACGATAGCAAGTGTTACATTTGAAATACTGATTTCAAAAAGTTCTGTGAGGCTCCATTATGTCATAGGTTGCTATAAAACATCAACCAGTTTTATACAGAAAGAAGTAATGCTACAAGAAGCTGTAACTGTAGGCGTCAGGTACTCTGACTCTAGAAATGTGGATTACACTTTGAAATCCAAATGGATCTGTGTAAAATATTTTCTCTCTATTTTTTTTTTTTTTAAATGCGATGGAGGAAGATCCTTTATACAATGACAGTGAATCTGGCACCATGGTAAAAATGTAATGATGCATACACAAGCGTAACATTTGGCACGTCAAGTTCCCAGATCAATCGTTACACTGTTTCATACACGAAGTATAACTCAGAGCAAAACTTCTTTCAAAGGATGTAACAATGTCCCACAGGTGGTAGTTTATTTATAATACTTTATGGCTATTTTCTAAGAGCTTGTTAAGCATGTCTTATTTAAGAGACTACAAAACTAAACGATGTGACATGAGCAAAGGTTCTTTTTAAAATCGCACGTGTACAAAAATCAAATGATTAACTGTAGACAGCTTTTATAGAGGCTTTTGCTGTGTTGTGTGATGTATATTTAGGCATATTCCTGCCAAACTCCATTTAGAATAGTTATAAAATTAGACTGCCTACATCAACGACCTGATCTAGAACTTTAGCTAGTTAGCGAACTAAAAAAGGAAAATCAATAAAACAAATACAAATTGTAGAAACCATAGTTTTGCATCTAGTAACTATTATCTGTGTTTTATTATTATTATTGAATATAATTATCATCATCATCATTTTAAAATTATTTTCCCAAGACTCGTCCTTGTAACAAGGAGAGCACCTGGGATTAGGAACAGAAATATAGGCAGCTGTTATTTCCTACGGCAATGTTTATCCTACATCTGTTTTGTACTTTTCAGGTAGACGTTTCAGTAACGCCCCCAATGAAACAATAACTCATGTCTCCTCCAGAATAAAAGAATTTGATTAAACCTTTATATACAGGCATTCATACCAATGACACAATACCATATAAACATTGCAAAACTACTCTAACCAATGAAAACGCATTTCTTATTTTCAGACAATAACATCAACCTCCTGGAAGACCACCAAAAATTGCCAGTGCCAACTATATCTCAAGTTGCAACAGCAGGGTATTGGGTAAAGTTTTCAACTAGCAATAATCACGCCTCAGATAAACCTCATAGGCTACGATACTGCCGCTGCGCAAAGATAACCTACCATCCTAGGAGTTCGAGCATCTGAGTAACAGGGTCCCTATGCACGTTGACAGTTCTTTGATTTGCCTTAACAAAAACTCCAGAACTACTAGACATGCAGGCTGAAATTAGAGTTTCATATAAAATAATCAACAATGATCAACACTTCTTGATCAGTGTTTTGTGTAAAAACACAAATACTTCGAATGTTACAAAAAGTGAAAGAACGAACACAATGCATGATGGGTAGTGGACAACAGAGTAAGGGTAAGGGGATGATGGTAGAGGTGGGGGGTTAAATTAGTGTGAACCTTTTGGTCAATCACCATAAGGGGTGTGGATTGCACCAAAGCGGGTGGGGAGAAATTACATTGTTGAAGGCCCAACATGAACACCCTGTAAACATACATGCTCTTTTGCGACTGAAAAAGTGAATTCACAACCTACAGTTCCAATATACAGCAGTACAGAATCACCCAGCATTTTTACCAATGCCTTCGTCAAGACCGTTTTGATTCAAATTTACAGACCCTATGTAAATATAAAACACACAGTCTTGATTTTAAAAAGTCTCCACTGCCCTACCCTAAACACACAAAGAAAGCTGTGGTTTAATTAACCTGATCACAGATCAGCTTAGCATGACCTCTATTAATACCTACCTCTGTTCCTTCTCTCTGCAGCATGGTGATACCATCCAGATCTCTGCTGTTAATGGACACCCTCTCGTCTCCACTTGCAGACAGAGAGATCTGCCTATCTGTCAAACAGCCCAACACATTACAAAGGAGAAGCCGCACCAACTCCGGCTTGTCCTTACCGAAGTAACCAAACCTGCATGGAGGCAAATGTGCACGCACACACACACACAAACATACACACACACCCCTGGATGCTGATCTTAAGGCTAGTGGCCATTCTTGCCCGAACACTAAGAGAGCAAAAGACGTGAAGGAGTGAGCTGTGGAGATGGTTCTGTGCTGTTCTGCTGGTTTACCTGAGCACCCTCTGTTCTGCAACAGGCCAATCTATGTCAATATCAATGCTGTACTCTGCCGGCATCTCAAAATAGGCCATCTTCCCTCCCTACAAAAGGCGAACAGATCACACTTCATGCCCTTTTCAATATTTTAAATAAAGCTCATAAAAGATTATATAATAAACCACTAACAACTTCTGGGACAACTAATATTCTGCAATAAGAAGGAGGCTCAGGTCATCATCAATAGACAGTGGTGAGTGGGCAGAAACTTCTGACTGGCATTAGACCTGTGATAAAAGTGAGTATCTGAACAATTGTTATAAATGTTTGTAACAATTAAATTAAATTCTGAGATTAGATTAATTTGCTGCCTGCAGCTTGAACACTGTGGAATTCAGCTCACCTGCAGGACTCCTTCATCTATAAGTTTTTTGGTGGCGATGTAAAAGGATCCATTTTCACAGAGCTCCCCAGCCCAGTCCTGGTGATGGGGCCTCTTGGCTGAGTTCAGGTTCAGGGCCTTAGTGTCGGTGCCCTCTTGAGTAAAAAGAAGAGACAGGAAACACTTCAATTAAACAGCTGTGCAGTAGGCTTGAGAAGAGCTGGAACAATCTTCAACCAAGAGGTCTTTCGGTTCAAGAACACTGATCACAGAACTTGATTTGCTTTCCATTTAAGACTCATAAATGCACAATACATTTCAGAAACATAGCCTAGAGACCTTGCCAAAGAAAGTAAACTACTTAGTTCCATCCCAATGTGACTGAATTCCACTTATACCTCAAACACATCCATCTATGTAGGCTTATCGGTGCATCTTTCACACACCTCCTTTGGTGACCTCTTGCCAACGGAAGTGGTGTCTGCGATCGACAGAGAACACAGAGTCGTAGCCTTGTTTGGTCACCATCTCCACTGCCTGTATAAGGTGGTGTGGGTGGAGGCATGGAGAGGTGGCCTGAATATTACAGATGATGTCCACCTCTAAGGGAGTGGTGCGAAGTGTAAAAAGGGAAATACAAACTATGATTAGACAAAGTCAAATAATAGTCATTGAATTATAACAAATAATTAGTATGTGATATAACATAGAACATGTTACATACTGTATGACTATGTATGTAAAAAAAAAAAAAAAAACCTGAATTGGATGCAAATGTTGGTATGAATAAATATGAGAAGGATAGGAAAGTGTCTAATAAAAAGCTCAGTTAAGCAGACTCTGCTGCAGCTGTTTATATGAATAAGTGTTCATTTAAACAGCAAAATGAACAGGGGTTGATTAAGTATGCAGCTGATACCTACAAAATGCATGGCACAATGAGCCAGATATGAAGTCCATTCACTTTTAAACACCAAACTAATGGCTCTGAGTTTCTGATCTGATCAACAGCGGACCACAGCAGAGAACAACATAACTCGCCTGGGTTCATTCGGCAAAACTCTTGAATAGTTTCCAGGGAGCTGGTTGTATCTTTGGACACTTCTGCACTCCTCCTGTGTACTCGAGCCCCCCCATTTCTTTGCCACCCGCTCAATCTCATCGTGGTCAGTGAATACCCACAGGCTGTGGAAATGTCCCGGGAAACATCACGTCAAGACAGGAACAACTGGTTTGGTGGTGGTCATCCGTACATTCATACTGCCACGAGTTGCAATTTGCAAATTACTATATTTAACGAATTACCTGTCAAACACATCAGAGTCTATAGCTGCCCGTATAACCCATCCGATCAGTGGAACACCCGCCAGCAATTTTATGTTCTTCAGAGGAATTCCATTGCTGCCGCCACGAGCGAGAATCACCCCAGCTACGTGTCTCTCCTTAACAGTATCTAGTTTGGTTGACTGATTACTACTGCCTTCAGCAGCGTTATCTACAATTTTCCTCTTTAATCTATTCATTCTCTTCAAAGGCTACGAAAATAAAGGGATCGCAAAAGAAACAAAGCTTCAGTAATCGGTGATGGTAAAAACTGGCTTAAAACCTATTCTGCTACGGAGAACAGGTCCAAGAAATGAAGCGCAATTCAAACTAATTCAGTTTAAAAGCAACTAGCGTAGCGTATTATCGGCCACGTCAGTACAAAACATCGACAATCTAAGATAATGGTAAATAAATGTAAGCGCTTTACTAACCCCAATTGGTGTTTTTCAGACGAGATAAATGTTTAATAGTCTAAGATCCAAGACCTATTTGATTTCATGGAAAGAAGTTTTTTTTAAAAACAATTGTTTTTTATATCCTTTGACATTGTGGCCGTCGCGCAAAAACGGCTTCACTTCCGGTGTTCCGTAATTGACCTTTTCTCTTACACAGCGTGTATAATTTGTAAAACTGCGTGTGCATTTGTTTTACGTTATTGAAATGTAAAACTTTTTTTTTCATTTTCAGTGACAGTATGCAGTGTTTTATTTTTTTTAAACTGACCCTGTTAAAAAAAGGACCTCCTGAGAAATAAGACACAATTTATAAGACAAAATTTATTATACCTGTATTAGTTAGGTTTTCTTTTTGGTAATCATGGTTCACTTTGTATTTTTTAGACAGTATACATTTATGAAACCGGCTTCTTAAAACTGTAGAACTGTATATCGCACGGCATAATGGGAAGCGGGAACGTCGTCAACATGTTACAACGGGACTTTTATTTAATAAATAAAAAAACAAGCACATGCAGTAAAGCCGTTGTAATAATCAACAATAACTCCATTTTGAAACATAAATGGAACCTGCTGCATTTTATTCGAGAGGATTGTTCAATTTAACTAAAGCATGTCGCAACGTTTATTACCAGAGATTGACCACCAGGAAGCAGTGTTTATACATTTACAAATCTGTCCAGGCTATACGGAAGTCTACAAAGCCCATTATTTAAGCATTAAAAAAATGTAACAAATGAATGTTCGAAATACTCAGGATGTAATTGCTGGACACCAGAATCCATTTAATTGTGACGTCCACGAACAACTTATTTATCTGTTGGATAAATGATGCCGTGTAAAATTGTGGCAATTTCATCCGCGAGGATTGGCTATACACCAATCTAACGCCCTACCTAACGTCATCTGGTAAAGCCAGAAATTCTAGTGTTCTTGCAGTTTCTTAACTGACTTTTCATTCAAGAGCAACTTTTTCATTCAAAAGTGTGACAGTTCAGTGCAGTCTGTAGTGGTGGAGAGGAAATCTGTTTCCCTGAAAATCAGAAAATCTTGCAGAACGTTTATGAATTATGGGTAATTTATGGGCTAGGTTGTTTCTTGTGTTGAATGTACATTTGAGAACACAGTTGGAACACTGAATCATAACATGTTGATATCAGTGTGAGGCTTAAAGTAAGCCTTAAACACTGTTTAAGAGTGCACACTGCAGTCACATTCGAACCTACCGAGTCTTTGCTTTAAACGTCCTCATTCTGTTTGAAAGGTAAGCTCTTGCAGTAAGGATTCCCTGCTGTCTGGAGGGTGCGCATCTTCTTCAGCAGCAGAATGTGCTCGCAGAACTCCCGCACCGCACCATGGCCTGCTGCACTCTGGCACTGGTACTTTGCTGCATTGAGCGTCACCACAGAGTTGTCCAGGGGCACAGCGCTCAGTCCAGCCAGGTTCAAGCAATCCACATCTGTTACATCGTTACCTGTAGTGCAGCAGAGAATCACTGAGGGATCCGGCTTGTTCATTCTAGTGTGCATGCCGATGTCCGATTTGAAAATTATTTTTGCTTTATGATTTGGAGAAATGAGAGAATTCCATTTTGTTTGGCATTGGATCAGAATCTTGGCTATTTTTAGATCAAAATGGTTTGGTTTTCAATGTTTTTTGTCATCATGCTAAAAAAATGTCAGTAAACACTGGACTGTGAAACCTCAGTGAATATTGTGCTCAGTAATGAAAAGCAGGTGGCGAATATTTATGCATTTTTTTTAGCTGAATGAGTTTCTGGCACAAAACAACTTTTCCTGATTAGCTGCAGCTATATTTCTAACCATTCTAACAAAATATTTTAACAAAAAAAAAAATCTAATCACTGTATGAGATCTACAAACCACAAAATAATCATTATTTAGAAGGGTAACTAAAGGCAAAAGTATACAGAAATCACTTACCAATATAGGCCACCTCTTTCCATTCTAGCTTCTTCTCCTTCATCAGTTTCTCAACCTCCACCTGCTTCGGCTCATTCAGAGACATCAGAACACAGCCCGTTTTCTGGGACAGCTTGTCTGTGAGTCTCCCCAGTGTGGGGTTCTCACTGGAAGTCAGCAGGATCACCTGATAAGACAGAGTGGAAGAAACAAACATGCAAAACGATAGCAAGTGTTACATTTGAAATGCTGATTTCAAAAAGTTCTGTGAGGCTCCATTATGTCATAGGTTGCTATAAAACATCAAACAGTTTTATACAGAAAGAAGTAATGCTACAAGAAGCTGTAACTGTAGGCGTCAGGTACTCTGATTATAGAAATGTGGATTATACTTTGAAATCCAAATGGATCTGTGTAAAATATTTTCTCTCTATTTTTTTAAATGCGATGGAGGAAGATCCTTTATACAATGACAGCGAATATGGCACCATGGTACAAATGTAATGATGCGTACAAAAGTGTAACGTTTGGCGCGTCAAGTTCCCAGATCAATCGTTACACTGTTTCATACACGAAGTATATCTCAGAGCAAAACTTCTTTCAAAGGATGTAACAATGACCTACAGGTGGCAGTTTATTTATAATACTTTATGGCTATTTTCTAAGAGCTTGTTAACCGTTTCTTATTTAATAGACTACAAAACTAAACAATGTAATAGATGAGCAACAGCAAAGGTCGTTTTTAAAATTGCATGTGTAAAAAAATCAAATGATCAACTGTAGACGTCTTTTATGCATGTTTTTGCTATGCTGTGTGATGTATATTTAGTTATAAAATTAGACTGCCTGTGTCAATGACCTGATTTAGAACTTTAGCTAGCTAGCAAACTAAAAATGAAAAGTCAATAAAACAAATACGAATTGTGGAAGCCACAGATTTGCATCTAGTAACTATTATCTGTGTTTAAGTATTATTGAATATAATTATTTATTATTATCATTATTTTTCTAAGACTCATCCTTGTAACAAGGAGAGCAGCTGGGATCAGGAACAGAAAGACAGGCAGCTGTTATTTCCTCCTGCAATGTTTATCCTACATCCGTTTTGTACTCTTCAGATAGACGTTTCAGTAACGTCCCCAAAGAAACCACAACTCATGTCTCTTCCAGAATAAAATAATTTGATTATATATAAAGGTTTAGACATTCATACCAATGACACCATAGCATATAAACACTGCAAAACTACTATAACCGTAACTGATGAAAACACGCTTCTTACTTTCAGACAATTTATATCAGCCTCCTGGGAGACTGTCAAAAATTGCCAGTGCCGACTATATCTCAAGTCATCACGGCAGGGTATTGGGTAAAGTTTTCAGTTAGCAATAATCGCACCTCAGATAAACCTCATAAGATAGGATACTGCCACTGCGCAAGAATAACCTAAAACCACATGAGGTCGAGCATCCGAGTAACAGGGTCCCTATGCACATTGACGGTTCTTTGATTTGCCTTAACAAAAACTCCAGAACTACTAGACATGCAGGCTGAAATTAGAGTTTCATATAAAATAATCAACAATGATCAACACTTCTTGATCAATGTTTTGTGTAAAAACACGAATACTTCGAATGTTACAAAAAGTGAAAGAACGAACACAATGCATGATGGGTAGTGGACAACAGAGTAAGGGTAAGGGGATGATGGTAGAGGTGGGGGGTTAAATTAGTGTGAACCTTTTGTCAATCACCATAAGGGGTGTGGATTGCACCAAAGCGGGTGGGGAGAAATTACATTGTTGAAGGCCCAACATGAACACCCTGTAAACATACATGCTCTTTTGCGACTGAAAAAGTGAATTCACAACCTACAGTTCCAATATACAGCAGTACAGAATCACCCAGCATTTTTACCAATGCCTTCGTCAAGACCGTTTTGATTCAAATTTACAGACCCTATGTAAATATAAAACACACAGTCTTGATTTTAAAAAGTCTCCACTGCCCTACCCTAAACACACAAAGAAAGCTGTGGTTTAATTAACCTGATCACAGATCAGCTTAGCATGACCTCTATTAATACCTACCTCTGTTCCTTCTCTCTGCAGCATGGTGATACCATCCAGATCTCTGCTGTTAATGGACACCCTCTCGTCTCCACTTGCAGACAGAGAGATCTGCCTATCTGTCAAACAGCCCAACACATTACAAAGGAGAAGCCGCACCAACTCCGGCTTGTCCTTACCGAAGTAACCAAACCTGCATGGAGGCAAATGTGCACGCACACACACACACAAACATACACACACACCCCTGGATGCTGATCTTAAGGGTTGTGGCCATTCTTGCCTGAACACCAAGAGAGCAAAAGACGAGAAAGAGTGAACTGTGGAGATGGTTCTGTGCTCTTCTTCTGGTTTACCCTGCTGGTTTACCTGAGCACCCTCTGTTCTGCAACAGGCCAATCTATGTCAATGTCAATATCAATGCTGTACTTTGCGGGCATCTCAAAATAGGCCATCTTCCCTCCCTACAAAAGGCAAACATCACATATCACCACACTGCATGCCCTTTTCAATATCTTAAATACAGCCCATAAAAGATTATATAAATAAACCACTAACAACTTCTGGGACAACTAATTTTCTTTAATAAGAAGGAGGCTCAGGTCATCAACAGTAGACACTGGTGAGTGGGCAGAAACGTCTGACTGGCATTACGTTGTGGCTTGCAAACAGATTTTTGTTCTGAGTTTTTTCTTAATGGTTATGTTGCTAGACCTTTGATAAAAGTGAGTATCTGAACAATTGTTATAAATGTTTGTCCCTGCCTGATTGGTTTGAATCTTGTCAGTGTCCCTGTGTTATCCTAAGGTGTGTGGCCTAACTGCTCAGACAGAAACAAATTCTGAGATTAGATTAATTTGCTGCCTGCATCTTGAACACCATGGACCTCAGCTTACCTGCAGGACTCCTTCATCTATAAGTTTTTTGGTGGCGATGTAAAAGGATCCATTTTCACAGAGCTCCCCAGCCCAGTCCTGGTGATGGGGCCTCTTGGCTGGGTTCAGGTTCAGGGCCTTAGTGTCGGTGCCCTCTTGAGTAAAAAGAAGAGACAGGAAACACTTCAATTAAACAGCTGTGCAGTAGGCTTGAGAAGAGCTGGAACAATCTTCAACCAAGAGGTCTTTCGGTTCAAGAACACTGATCACAGAACTTGATTTGCTTTCCATTTAAGACTCATAAATGCACAATACATTTCAGAAACATAGCCTAGAGACCTTGCCAAAGAAAGTAAACTACTTAGTTCCATCACAATGTGACTGAATTCCACTTATACCTCAAACACATCCATCTATGTAGGCTTATCGGTGCATCTTTCACACACCTCCTTTGGTGACCTCTTGCCAACGGAAGTGGTGTCTGCGATCGACAGAGAACACAGAGTCGTAGCCTTGTTTGGTCACCATCTCCACTGCCTGTATAAGGTGGTGTGGGTGGAGGCATGGAGAGGTGGCCTGAATATTACAGATGATGTCCACCTCTAAGGGAGTGGTGCGAAGTGTAAAAAGGGAAATACAAACTATGATTAGACAAAGTCAAATAATAGTCATTGAATTATAACAAATAATTAGTATGTGATATAACATAGAACATGTTACATACTGTATGACTATGTATGTAAAAAAAAAAACAACAAACCTGAATTGGATGCAAATGTTGGTATGAATAAATATGAGAAGGATAGGAAAGTGTCTAATAAAAAGCTCAGTTAAGCAGACTCTGCTGCAGTTGTTTATATGAATAAGTGTTCATTTAAACAGCAAAATGAATTGGGGTTGATTAAGTATGCAGCTGATACATACAAAACGCATGGCACAATGAGCCAGATTTGAAGTCCATTCACTTTTAAACACCAAACTAATGGCTCCGAGCTTCTGATCTGATCAACAGCAGAGAACAACATAACTTGCCTGGGTTCATTCGGCAAAACTCTTGAATAGTTTCCAGGGAGCTTGTTGTATCTTTGGACACTTCTGCACTCCTCCTGTGTACTTGAGCCCCCCATTTCTTTGCCACCCGCTCAATCTCATCGTGGTCAGTGGATACCCACAGACTGTGGAAATGTCCCGGGAAACATCACGTCAAGACAGGAACAACTGGTTTGGTGGCGGTCATCCGTACATTCATACTGCCACGAGTTGCAATTTGCAAATTACTATATTTAACGAATTACCTGTCAAACACATCAGAGTCTATAGCTGCCCGTATAACCCATCCGATCAGTGGAACACCCGCCAGCAATTTTATGTTCTGCAGAGGAATTCCATTGCTGCCGCCACGAGCGAGAATCACCGCAGCTACGTGTCTCTTCTTAGTAATATCTAGTTTGGCTCGTTTTGACTGATTATTTCTGTCTTCATCAGCGCTAGCTACAATTTTCCTCTTCATTATAGCCATTCCCTTCAACGGCTACGTGTACAGATTTTCCGGCGCATTACTGATGATGTCAGCGGGTACACGCAGGCGGTAGTAGGGTTTATTGAGAAGTACACCTTGATGCTAGTGGAGTTCCTAGACGGGTTCCAAATGAATTCAAGTCCAGGGATCAAATTGCAGCGGGATTTGAATCAGCATTATATACATCAGCGCTATATAAATACATTTGATTTGATTTAACCAATCAGCTTTTGCGCCATCTTTTAGTGTTTTTCATTTAAGTGGAAATCACAACGTGACAATAACTTGGTTTCTGTTTATTGTAATTGTTAATTGTTCTGTTAATTGTCTGTTAACTTGTAAAGATGGGTTGCCTTATGGGTTTCCATGCAAATGTGCTTCTGGAGAACTGAGCTGCATTGCATCAAGACAGATTAGAGGTGGGAAAAGGACACATCTGTTGGCTGTACTGTGTTGTCCTTTCTCTAGACTGAGAGATTCATCATTTTGTTCCAATAGCACCATTCCTGACTGAGGGCTCTGGTTTAATAGTCACCGAGCGAGAGAGAGCAGCTTTGTGGAACAGTGGGTGAGTAGGCCTGGCTGTGCATGAGCAATGACAGCTCAGCAGCATGCTGAACCAGAAGGGCAAGAGTTTATTGGGTTCAGCCTCTCACACAGGGTGAGGACTGTGTGGTATTGCAAATCAACAAGTTTACAGGGAGCTAAGCGAGGATGATGCAGGCTTCCATACTACCAGTATCGCTCCACTGTTCTGGCTTGCTCAACATACATTACCTGGATATCTATTTTTCTTTTAAAATAGGTTCTTTTTTTTTTAAACAGGTTCAATAATCAAGGCAAAAAGCCAAAAGAGGGATTTCTTAAATCAATTGTTTAACCTACATTTCTTTATTTCTGTTGTGCACAGAAGTCTGAAAAACATATTTAAATACAAATTTGTGTTTTCATTATTTTACAGAAATGTGTTCAGCGATGCTTTATAAACTTGCTCCTTGGTCTATATTCATCTTTTTTACTTTTTAGTTATTAACTCCAACCAATCTTTAGTCCAATATTTTCCTCAAAATTCCTCTTTAAGTATGAATAAAATACTACAGGTCTGATCATTGCTGTAAGTTAAGAAGGAGCACATTGATCAAGCTGCATTCCTGAACAGCACTCAGTTGCCATCGTGATTATTTACAGTATAACAGCGTTGCCAAGAGAATAAAGTTACTCCAGTCAGCGAGCGTTTCAGTTTACATTTTGAGTCCCCATGCAACCCATGCATGTTCACCCAATAAGCAAAAGGTTTTTAGATCAATAAAACAAGAGTTAATTCTCCCAATTATTAGCCCAGTGCATAGTAACTACATATACCATAAAACTGGAAAAATCGAAAACATTTCAAATATGCACATGCAAGCATCCTTTACAATATTTATATAGAATCTTGATGCCTCCGTGAACTTGATAGCCCTGTCATGATAAAACCAGTCCTTTTGTTGAATCAGAAATGCACTTCACTAAATAGAAATCAACTTTTTGCCTGGACCAAGAGAACTGCAAACTGAATTCTGTTCTGAGACTTCAGATTTGATGACCAAGGTTGCCCTCTGGTGTCTACTAGAATTCATCACCAAAGGTAAACAATCATACCAGTTTTACAGAGACAGAGTGATGTTTTGAAAACTCCTCATTGTCATGCCAGGCCCAATCAATGTCAAAAGTACAGAAATGATCTTATCTGAATTTAAAAATGACCATTTTATTTTTAAAGCATATGTAATAAGAATGACCCATGTTCAATGTATAGAAACTAGGGGTGGGACTTTAACGCGTTAATTTCAATTAATTAATTACAGGGAAAATAACTAAATAAAAAAATAACGCATTTTAATCACACTTTTGCACTGTGGAACGTTTCTCAGTGCACGGGTTCCAGGCATACAGATGATATTGAGGCACAATGTGATGAGCATGATGGAGATGACGGAAGAGGCTACGCTGGTGGATGGGAAATTTAAATACAAGAAACTTCCAGATGGAAGTACAAACAAAAAATTTGTTATTTGCACTTTATGCAGGAAGGAGTTTGCTCATCACAGAAGCACTTCCACCCTGTCAAAGTCCACGTCAGACAAATTGACCAATTCACTGGCGAGATGGATTGCTGTGGACTGTAGACCACTCTCTGTGGTCGAAGATAAAGGGTTACAAGAGACGCTGCAAATTGCGTCAGCTGATGCAAGTTACGAACTGCCGTCCAGAAAGAGAATGTCCTGCCCTGCCCTGGCCCGAAAATATCTGGCCAGTCCTGCCATGTCTGTTCCTTGTGAGAGACTTTTCTCACTTTGTGCTGCTAATGCTAGCAGCACAAAGGCCAACGGCGCTAGTGCTAACAGCGCCAATGCTAACGGCGCTAGTGCAAATGGCACTATCGGCGCAGCCAATGGCACATGCGCGGGGCCCACCATAGAACAGCGCCCTCTCATCATCACGGAGAGTGACGTGAGGAGAGTGTTTAAAAGGGTGAATACCAGGAAGGCGATGGGACCAGACGGTATCTGCGGGAGGGTCCTCAAAGCCTGCGCAGATCAGCTAGCCCCGGTATTCACCGACATCTTCAATCTCTCCCTGACGCTCGGTATTGTCCCGTCCAGCTTCAAGCGGTCCACCATCGTCCCCGTCCCGAAGAAACCTCGACCCTCCGACCTCAGTCGTGATGAAGTGCTTTGAAAAGCTAGTCAGAGACTTCATCACATCTTCACTGCCAGCCTCCACGGACCCACTGCAGTTTGCATACCGCCACAACCGCTCCACTGACGATGCGATTGCACATCTGCTCCACACTACACTGACTCACCTGGACGAAGGGAGGGGAAATTATGTTAAAATGCTATTTGTCGACTACAGTTCAGCATTTAACACTATCATCCCCTCCCTACTCACTACTAAGTTGGGGGATCTAGGACTGCATGCGACTGGATCTCCAACTTCCTAACAGACAGACCACAATCAGTACGGGTGGGCAACTGCGCCTCATCCACCCTCACCCTCAGCACTGGAGCTCCTCAGGGTTGTGTCCTAAGCCCCCTGCTCTACTCACTGTACACCTACGACTGCACAGCCACTTCCAGCTCTAACATCATTGTCAAGTTTGCTGATGACACCGTTGTCGTGGGTCTGATCTCGGACAACGACGAGAGGGCCTACCTGGAGGAGATTAAACACCTGGAAAACTGGTGCCAGGAAAATAATCTCCTCCTAAACGTCAGTAAGACAAAGGAGCTGATTGTGGATTGCAGCAAGAAGCAGGAGCGGCACTACCAACCTGTGAGGATCAGTGGAACCACGGTGGAGAGAGTAGATAGTTTCAGGTACCTTGGTGTTCACATCTCGCAGGACCTGTCCTGGTCCCGCCATACCAGCTCCCTGGCAAAGAAGGCTCGTCAGCGTCTTTACCACCTCAGACGCCTAAGGGACTTCAGACTGCCCTCCAAGGTACTGCGGAACTTCTACACCTGCACTATCGAGAGCATCCTCACGGGGAACATCACAGTCTGGTTTGGAAATAGCACCAAGCAGGACAGACAAGCACTTCAAAGGGTAGTGCGTTCAGCAGAGCGCATCACTCACTCAGAACTTCCTGACCTGCAGACCACCTACTACAAGCGGTGCCAAATCAAGGCCAGGAAAATTGTGAAGGACCCCACCCATCCCAACAATAGACTCTTCTCTCTGTTGAGGTCAGGGAGGCGCTTCCGCTCCCTGAAGGCCAAGACAGAGAGGCTGAAGAGGAGCTTCTTCCCACAGGCCATTCGGGCCCTGAATCAGGGAAACTGATAAACTGTGGGGACCACCACCGCGTAACATGACTGTATATCTGTACATATGTATATATAGATTTAGATTTATACTCAATTAACCTGTTACAACAACTGTAGATATGGTACTATACAATGGATCTGTACATTCTGTAGATTGTGTACATATATACTCAACCATATACATTGTACATTGTGTATATAATCATAATATACATATATATTGTACATACATTATTAATATATTTTGTAAATACATAGAATATATATTTTTATCTGTATATATAGTTTTTTCTCTATGCACCCCTGGTTCTCTTCCTCAGTTTGGACAGAGCACGCTCCACCATTTCACTGCGTGTTGTACTGTGTATGAATATGTATGTGACAAATAAACCGAACTTGAACTTGAATACCTACCTCTGTTCCTTCTCTCTGCAGCATGGTGATACCATCCAGATCTCTGCTGTTAACGGACACCCTCTCGTCTCCACTTGCAGACAGAGATCTGCCCATCTGTCAAACAGCCCAACACATTACACAGGAGAAGCCGCACCAACTCCGGCTTGTCCTTACCGAAGTAACCAAACCTGCATGGAGGCAAATGTGCACGCACACACACACACACCCCTGGATGCTGATCTTAAGGCTAGTGGCCATTCTTGCCCGAACACTAAGAGAGCAAAAGACGTGAAGGAGTGAGCTGTGGAGATGGTTCTGTGCTGTTCTGCTGGTTTACCTGAGCACCCTCTGTTCTGCAACAGGCCAATCTATGGGAATGTTAATATCAATGCTGTACTCTGCAGGCATCTCAAAATAGGCCATCTTCCCTCCCTACAAAAGGCAAACAGATCACACTTCATGCCCTTTTCAATATTTTAAATAAAGCTCATAAAAGATTATATAATAACCACTAACAACTTCTGGGACAACTAATATTCTGCAATAAGAAGGAGGCTCAGGTCATCATCAATAGACAGTGGTGAGTGGGCAGAAACTTCTGACTGGCATTAGACCTGTGATAAAGGTGAGTATCTGAACAATTGTTATAAATGTTTGTAACAATTAAATTAATATTAAATTAATATTAAATTCTGAGATTAGATTAATTTGCTGCCTGCATCTTGAACACTGTGGACCTCAGCTCACCTGCAGGACTCCTTCATCTATAAGTTTTTTGGTGGCGATGTAAAAGGATCCGTTTTCACAGAGCTCCCCAGCCCAGTCCTGGTCACGGGGCCTCTTGGCTGGGTTCAGGTTCAGGGCCTTAGTGTCGGTGCCCTCGTGAGTAAAAAGAAGAGACAGGAAACACTTCAATTAAACAGCTGTGCAGTAGGCTTGAGAAGAGCTGGAACAATCTTCAACCAAGAGGTATTTCGGTTCAAGAACACTGATCACAGAACTTGATTTGCTTTCCATTTAAGACTCATAAATGCACAATACATTTCAGAAACGTAGCCTAGAGACCTTGCCAAAGAAAGTAAACTACTTAGTTCCATCCCAATGTGACTGAATTCCACTTATACCTAAAACAATAAATAAACCTGAAGGAACACCATTCATCATGCTACTTTATTATGGCTTCCATACATCCATCTATGTAGGCTTATCGGTGCATTTTTCACACACCTTCTCTGGTGACCTCTTGCCAACGGAAGTGGTGTCGGCGGACGACAGAGAACACAGAGTTGTAGCCTTGTTTGGTCACCATCTCCACTGCCTGTATAAGGTGGTGTGGGTGGAGGCATGGAGAGGTGGCCTGAATATTACAGATGATGTCCACCTCTAAGGGAGTGGTGCGAAGTGTAAAAAGGGAAATACAAACTATGATTAGACATTATTTATAACAATTAGTATCTGATATAGAACATCTTACATAGTGTATGACTATGTAGCAAAAAAAAAACAAAAAAAAAACCTGAATTGGATGCAAATGTTGGTATGAATAAATATGAGAAGGATAGAAAAGTGTCTAATAAAAAGCTCAGTTAATCACTTTGCTGCAGTTGTTTATATGAATAAGTGTTAATTTAAACAGCAAAATGAACAGGGGTTGATTAAGTATGCAGCTGACACATACAAAATGTATGGCACAATGAGCCAGATATAAAGTCCATTCACTTTTAAACACCAAACTAATGGCTCCGAGTTTCTGATCTGATCAACAGCGGACCACAGCAGAGAACAACATAACTTGCCTGGGTTCATTCGGCAAAACTCTTGAATAGTTTCCAGGGAGCTGGTTGTATCTTTGGACACTTCTGCACTCCTCCTGTGTACTTGAACCCATTTCTTTGCAACCCGCTCAATCTCATCGTGGTCAGTGGATACCCACAGACTGTGGAAATGTACCAGTAAACCTCACGCCAAGACAGGAACAACTGGTTTGGTGGTGGTCATCCGTACATTCATACTGCCACGAGTTGCAATTAGCAAATTACTATATTTAACGAATTACCTGTCAAACACATCAGAGTCTATAGCTGCCCGTATAACCCATCCGATCAGTGGAACACCCGCCAGCAATTTTATGTTCTTCAGAGGAATTCCTTTGCTGCCGCCACGAGCGAGAATCACCCCAGCTACGTGTCTCTCCTTAACAGTATCTAGTTTGGTTCGTTTTAACTGATTATTTTTGTCTTCATCATCGCTAGCTACAATGTACCTCTTACTTCTAGACATTTCCGTCAAAGGTTACGTGTATAGATTATGTTCTGGGTCATCGCTGATGATGTCAGCGAGTACACGTAGGCGGTAGTAGGGTTTATTGAAAAACCGTTGGATGATACGATCCCAAGAGCCTCCATCAAGACGTTTCCCAACCAGACTCCGAACTTTCGCACTGATTCCTACAACGCGGGGATCATCAGTGGGAACATGGACTAGTACAAGTCTGCGGCATACGAAGGGCGATGAGAGAGGCGAAGAAGGCGCAACCTTCCGATTACAAGTACCTTAACCACTGAGCTATTAGATATATAATCATGTATTATTTTATCACTTATCTACTAATGGTAAACAATGCATAAACTATCAACTATAGACTAACCTCTTCTAACTTTCACAATAATATCAGCCTCCTAAGAGACCGTCAAAAAATGGTCAGCGCCGACTATATTTCAAGTCGTCACGGCGGGGTATTGGGTAAAGTTTTCAACTAGCAATAAACCTTTTTGGTAATCATGCTTTACTTTTTATTTTTTAGAAAGTATACATTTATGAAACCGGCTTCTTAAAACTGTAGAAATGTATATCGCACGGCATGATGGGAAGCGGGAACGACATATAACTGGATGATGTATACCTAATTTACAGATGTAAATGGTATTGTTAATTGTTAATGAAGGTAGTCTGGGTCCTGGATATTGTTTGTGAGGTTTTTGTGATGGAGTGTTTGTATTGAATTGAATTGAATTTTCTTAATAAAGTCAATTTAAAAATGGAACGTCATCAACATGTTACAACTGAGCTTTTACTTAAGAAATAAAAAAAGAAACACATGCAATAAAGACGTTGTAATAATCAGCAATAACTCCATTTTGAAATATAAATGGAACCTGCTGCATTTTATTCTAGAGGATTGTTCAATTTAACTAAAGCATGTAACAACGTTTATTACCAGAGATTGACCACCAGGAAGCAGTGTTTATACATTCACAAATCCCATTATTTTTAAGAGTTTTAAGAATTTCACCTAGTTATACCCAAATCACCACTTACAGTGTGGTGATTCCTGGTGTTTATTGGGTATGTGGACATAATGGATTGTATGTGACGCTGAGAGCCAAATGGACAGATTTATGTGCCCGAGTTATGCTAATGGTGCCATGTTCTATAATTCCAGTACCGGATTCAGCATTAACGGAAACTCTTCATTATGCTCAACAAATACATCATCACATTAAAAAACATGCTGTAGTACCAGGAAGTTTCGATGACAAAGTACACCTTGATGCTATTGGAGTTCCTAGGCGGGGTCCAAATGAATTCAAGGCCAGGGATCAAATTGCAGCGGGATTTGAATCAGCACTTTTCTGGTGGGTTACGATAAATAAAAATGTAGATTGGATAAATTACATATATTATAACCAGCAGCGTTTTATCAGTTATACTCATGATGCATTATCGGCTGTGCCTGAACAATTACAAGCTACTTCATTAATGACCTGGCAGAATCGGGTGGCATTGGATATGTTATTAGCAGAAAAGGGGGTGTTTGTGTTCTGTTTGGAGAATCCCGCTGCACATTTATTCCTAATAATAGCTCCCAACGGCTCCATAACGACAGCTTTATCCAAATTGGAGGCGCTTAGACACGAATTAGCTGAGAATTCGGGTGTTGATAATATCGTTACTGAATGTTTCGATTCAATGTTTGGCCGATGAAAACAACTCATTATGTCAGCACTGACTAGCGTGGTAGTGGGAATTGCTTCGTTAGCGTTATTCGGATGCTTTGTTATTCCTTGTGCTAGACGTTTGATCGTAAGGGCGGCTGATAAATCTGGTTCATCCCAAATGTATACTGGTTATCCACGGTTAACCATCTCTGCCTCATTACCATGGGAAATTACAGCTGTATGTGAGACACAAACTGACACATCTGGATGGTGCTAACTGGGGTTAGGCAACAAATTTTAGCGGGTGACATTACAGCTTTAGTTTATCGTCGTACATATGCTGCTTCTTAGTCTCCCCTACCAAATAATGGTCCATTTGAGATATCTGATGATAAAGGGTGGTTGGCGAAATCATCTCGTCTGGAGGCTGAGGCTTGTTAGGTTCCCAGACTTCATCACCAGGGGTGATCTGTTTTATAAATAGTTGGCAATTCAGCAGATGGGTAATTTATTTTAAGAAGTTTTGTAATATAAACTTTAATATCCCAACCTGCTGCGTCACTTATATAGCATCAGCTCCTGGTGCGCAGGAGATGACTGATAATGTGTGATGATGGTCCCTAGGTAGGCTGGACAGCCAATGACAGGTAAGATCCTGGCCTGAGTACAGGACAACCTAAGGTGGGCACAGTCGCGGGACTTACCACATCCACATTCCATTAATTCTTGGTAATTTGTTGAAGGGGGGAAATGAGGGAGGATGAGGGACATCATATGATTATTTTATAATAATTTTTATAACCACATTATATTCTACATTATGCATGATCATCTAATACCCCACCAGTACATTTGTCATTTTGTATTGTTTTCTTTACTGACTTGGATTTCAGTATTTAATCAGTATTAACCAATAAATATAGTATACATTAGTTGTAACTGCATACAACAAGAGAAATATCCTGACTTCATAGATGGTCAGGAATGTATTAAGCTTGCATACAGTAGTTCACATCAATATGTTAGTTACTCACAGTATTAGTAATATTATGAAGTGTAATAACTTTGTAGAAGTAACAACTCAACTATCCTGCCCCATGTCCGATGATTAGATATGGTTTCTGCTGGCAGAGATGGCCACCTTGTATACAACGTATAGGTAAGAAGGAATGAACGGTTGGGGACAGTCAATTAACCCACACTATTAACTATATAAGCAAACTATTAAAACACTATATCATTAAAAAGTATATCATAGATAGATTGCAAACAAAAAGGCTGGCTATAATGGGTTCATGACAAAAGTCATGAAAGGGGGGAATGAGGTAATAAAATGATATTGTAAGCAGAAAAAATAGGGATGGTCCAGAATAAACTGGTTTCATACAGGAAAGGCCTCTGTAGGCTTCAGCGTAAATGCTTAGGAGGCTTCTTTGACAGGCCTCTAGGGGCCTCAGCCAAAGGGAGAGCCTTGGTTCAAGGACGGGACATCCCGGCCAAGCACCGGAAGAACCTATATGGGCAACCGGTGATATAGAATATGATCGCCTTTTAAAAAGTAGAAGTAGTTCAGGATGAATCTAATGGTACAAAGAACGGGTTGGTGTAAGTATTGAATATCAATTTGCATACATTGAATAATGTATGGTTTGGAGAACAAAAGTGGAACCTGGCCAAGTTTTACGAAAAAATAAAAATGGTTATGAAGAAAATGTATAAAAGGTGTGCCCACACTATTTAGTGTGTATTGAATAAACAGTCTTGAATTTAAGAAGATCTAGGAATGACAAAGCCCCCCCTTTGAGTCTTGGTTCCTCTCAAGGTTTCTTCCTCATGCTTTATGGAGTTTTTCCTTGCCACTGTCACCCTTGGCTTGCTCAGTGGGGGCTTGGACATTTCTAAAGCTGCTCTGTTACAACATCTGTTTAAAAAAAAAAGCGCTATATAAATAAATTTGATTTGATTTAACCAATCAGATTTTGCGCCATCTTTTAGTGTTCTTCATTTAAGTGGAAATCACAATATGACAATAACTTGGTTTCTGTTTATTGTAATTGTTAATTGTTCTGTTAATTGTCTGTTAACTTGTAAAGATGGGTTGCCTTATGGGTTTCCATGCAAATGTGCTTCTGGAGAACTGAGCTGCATTGCATCAAGACAGATTATAGGTGGGAAAAGGACACATCTGTTGGCTGTACTGTGTTGTCCTTTCTCTAGACTGAGAGATTCACCATTTTGTTCCAATAGCACCATTCCTGACTGAGGGCTCTGGTTTAATAGAGTCACCGAGAGAGAGAGAGAGAGCAGCTTTGTGGAACAGTGGGTGAGTAGGCCTGGCTGTGCATGAGCAATGACAGCTCAGCAGCATGCTGAACCAGAAGGGCAAGAGTTTATTGGGTTCACCCTCTCACACAGGGTGAGGACTGTGTGGTATTGCAAATCAACAAGCTTACAGGGAGCTACCAGAGGATGATGCAGGCTTCCATACTACCAGTATCGCTCCGATGTTGTTCTGGGTTGCTCAACATACATTATCTGGATATCTATTTTTCTTTTGAAACAGGTTCAATAAATCAAGGCAAAAAGCCAAAAGAGGGATTTCTTAAATCAATTGTTTAACATACATTTCTTTATTTCTGTTGTTCACAGAAGTCTGAAAAACATATGTAAATGCAAATTTGTGTTGTTTCATTATTTTACAGAAATGTGTTCAGCGATGCTTTATAAACTTGCTCCTTGGTCTATATTCATCTTTTTTACTTTTTAGTTACTAACTCCAACCAATCTTTAGTCCAATATTTTCCTCAAAATTCCTCTTTAAGTATGAATAAAATACTACAGGTCTGATCATTGCTGTAAGTTAAGAAGGAGCACATTGATCAAGCTGCATTCCTGAACACCACTCAGTTGCCATCGTGATTATTTACAGTATAACAGCGTTGCCAAGAGAATAAACTTACTCCAGTCAGCGAGCGTTTCAGTTTACATTTTGAGTCCCCATGCAACCCATGCATGTTCACCCAATAAGCAAAAGGTTTTTAGATCAATAAAACAAGACAGTTCATTCTCCCAATTATTAGCCCAGTGCATAGTAACTACATATACCATAAAACTGGAAAAATCTAAAACATTTCAAATATGCACATGCAAGCATCCTTTACAATATTTATATAGAATCTTGATGCCTCCATGAATTTGATAGCCCCATGATAAAACCGCCACCACCGCTGCCACCACCGCCGCCACCAACGCCGCCACCGCCGCCACCAACGCCGCCACCGCCGCCACCGCCACTGCTGCCACCACCATTGCCGTCGGGAAAACTTCTCCGCGGCAGTGAGCCGTGACCATCTCTGGTTTGGCCAGGGCAGGTACCGGCCATGGGCCCTGCAGGGGAAGGAACACTGAGGATTCCCTGCTGGCTGGAGGCTGTGCAGAATGTGCTCGCAGAACTCCCGCACCGCACCATGGCCCGCGGTACTCTGGCACTGGTACTTTGCTGCAATGAGCGCCATCGCAGAGGTGTCCAGGGGCACAGCGCTCAGTCCAGCCAGGCTCAAGCAGTCCACATCTGTTGCATCATTACCTATAGTAGTGCACAAGAGAAACACTGAGGGATCCGACTTGTTCGTCGCAGTGTGCATGCCGATGTCCGATTTGAAAATTATTTTGCTTTATGATTTGGAGAAATGAGAGAATTCCATTTTGTTTGGCATTGTAGGCACTGGATCAGAATCTTGGATATTTTTAGATCAAAATGGTTTGGTTTTCAATGTTTTTTTGTCATCATGCTAAAAAAATGTCAGTAAACACTGGACTGTGAAACCTCAGTGAATATTGTGCTCAGTAATGAAAAGCAGGTGGTGAATATTTATGCATATTTTTTTAGCTGAATGAGTTTCTGGCACAAAACAACTTTTCCTGATTAGCTGTAGCTATATTTCTAACCATTCTAACAAAAATATTTTAACAAAAAAAAAAAAAAAAATCTGATCACTGTATGAGATCTACAAACCAAAAAATAATCATTATTTAGATGGGTAACTAAAGGCAAAAGTACACAGAAATCACTTACCAATATAGGCCACCTCTTTCCATTCTAGCCTCTTCTCCTTTATCAGTTTCTCAACCTCCACCTGCTTCGGCTCATTCAGAGACATCACAACACAGCCCGTTTGCTGGGACAACTTGTCTGTGAGAGTCTTCAGTGTGGGGTTCTCACTGGAAGTCAGAAGGATCACCTGATAGGACAGAGTGGAAGAAAACATGCAAAATTATAGCAGGTGTTACATTTGAAATGCTGATTTCAAAAAGTTCTGTGAGGTTCCATTATGTCATAGGTTGCTATAAAACATCAAACAGTTTTATACAGAAAGAAGTAATGCTACAAGAAGCTGTAACTGTAGGCGTCAGGTACTCTGATTCTAGAAATGTGGATTACACTTTGAAATCCAAATGGATCTGTGTAAAATATCTATATTTTTTTTTAAATGCGATGCAGAAAGATCCTTTATACAATGACAGCGAAAATGGCACCATGGTACAAATGTAATGATGCATACACAAGCGTAACATTTGGCACGTCAAGTTCCCAGATCAATCGTTACACTGTTTCATACACGAAGTATAACTCAGAGCAAAACTTCTTTCAAAGGATGTAACAATGACCCACAGGTGGTAGTTTATTTATAATACTTTATGGCTATTTTCTAAGAGCTTGTTAAGCATGTCTTATTTAATAGACTACAAAACTAAACGATGTGACAGATGAGCAAAGGTTGTTTTTAAAATCGCACGTGTACAAAAATCAAATGATTAACTGTAGACAGCTTTTATACAGGCTTTTGCTGTGTTATGTGATGTATATTTAGGCATATTCCTGCCAAACTCCATTTAGAATAGTTATAAAATTAGACTGCCTACATCAACGACCTGATCTAGAACTTTAGCTAGTTAGCGAACTAAAAAAGGAAAATCAATAAAACAAATACAAATTGTAGAAACCATAGTTTTGCATCTAGTAACTATTATCTGTGTTTTATTATTATTATTGAATATAATGATCATCATCATCATCATCATCATCACCACCATCATTTTAAAATTATTTTCCCAAGACTCGTCCTTGTAACAAGGAGAGCACCTGGGATTAGGAACAGAAATATAGGCAGGTGTTGTTATTTCCTACGGCAATGTTTATCCTACATCTGTCTTGTACTTTTCAGGTAGACGTTTCAGTAACACCCCCAATGAAACAATAACTCATGTCTCCTCCAGAATAAAAGAATTTGATTAAACCTTTATATACAGGCAGTCATACCAATGACACAATACCATATAAACATTGCAAAACTACTCTAACCAATGAAAACGCATTTCTTATTTTCAGACAATAACATCAACCTCCTGGAAGACCACCAAAAATGGCCAGTGCCAACTATATCTCAAGTTGCAACAGCAGGGTATTGGGTAAAGTTTTCAACTAGCAATAATCACGCCTCAGATAAACCTCATAGGCTACGATACTGCCGCTGCGCAAAGATAACCTACCACCCTATGAGTTCGAGCATCTGAGTAACAGGGTCCCTCGATTTGCCTTAACAAAAACTCCAGAACTACTAGACATGCAGGCTGAAATTAGAGTTTCATATAAAATAATCAACAATGATCAACACTTCTTGATCAATGTTTTGTGTAAAAACATGAATACTTCGAATGTTACAAAAAGTGAAAGAACGAACACAATGCATGATGGGTAGTGGACAACAGAGTAAGGGTAAGGGGATGATGGTAGAGGTGGGGGGTTAAATTAGTGTGAACCTTTTGTCAATCACCATAAGGGGTGTGGATTGCACCAAAACGGGTGGGGAGAAATTACATTGTTGAAGGCCCAACATGAACACCCTGTAAACATACATGCTCTTTTGCGACTGAAAAAGTGAATTCACAACCTACAGTTCCAATATACAGCAGTACAGAATCACCCAGCATTTTTACCAATGCCTTCGTCAAGAGCGTTTTGATTCAAATTTACAGACCCTATGTAAATATAAAACACAGTCTTGATTTAAAAAAGTCTCAACTGCCCTACCCTAAACACACAAAGAAAGCTGTGGTTTAATTAACCTGATCACAGATCAGCTTAGCATGACCTCTATTAATACCTACCTCTGTTCCTTCTCTCTGCAGCATGGTGATACCATCCAGATCTCTGCTGTTAACGGACACCCTCTCGTCTCCACTTGCAGACAGAGAGATCTGCCAATCTGTCAAACAGCCCAACACATTACACAGGAGAAGCCGCACCAACTCCGGCTTGTCCTTACCGAAGTAACCAAACCTGCATGGAGGCAAATGTGCAAGCGCGCACACACACACACACACACACACACACACACACACACACACACACACACACACCCCTGGATGCTGATCTTAAGGCTAGTGGCCATTCTTGCCCGAACACTAAGAGAGCAAAAGACGTGAAGGAGTGAGCTGTGGAGATGGTTCTGTGCTGTTCTGCTGGTTTACCTGAGCACCCGCTGTTCTGCAACAGGCCAATCTATGTCAATGTCAATATCAATGCTGTACTCTGCCGGCATCTCAAAATAGGCCATCTTCCCTCCCTACAAAAGGCAAACAGATCACACTTCATGCCCTTTTCAATATTTTAAATAAAGCTCATACAAGATTATATAATAAACCACTAACAACTTCTGGGACAACTAATATTCTGCAATAAGAAGGAGGCTCAGGTCATCATCAGTAGACAGTGGTGAGTGGGCAGAAACTTCTGACTAGCATTAGACCTGTGATAAAGGTGAGTATCTGAACAATTGTTATAAATGTTTGTAACAATTAAATTAATATTAAATTAATATTAAATTCTGAGATTAAATTAATTTGCTGCCTGCATCTTGAACACTGTGGACCTCAGCTCACCTGCAGGACTCCTTCATCTATAAGTTTTTTGGTGGCGACGTAAAAGGATCCATTTTCACAGAGCTCCCCAGCCCAGTCCTGGTGATGGGGCCTCTTGGCTGGGTTCAGGTTCAGGGCCTTAGTGTCGGTGCCCTCTTGAGTAAAAAGAAGAGACAGGAAACACTTCAATTAAACAGTTGTGCAGTAGGCTTGAGAAGAGCTGGAACAATCTTCAACCAAGAGGTCTTTCGGTTCAAGAACACTGATCACAGAACTTGATTTACTTTCCATTTAAGACTCATAAATGCACAATACATTTCAGAAACATAAGAGACCTTGCCAAAGAAAATAAACTACTTAGTTCCATCCCAATGTGACTGAATTCCACTTATACCTCAAACACTAAATAAACCTGAAGGAACACCATTCATCATGCTACTTCATTATGGCTTCCATACATCCATCTATATAGGCTTATCAGTGCATTTTTCACACACCTTCTCTGGTGACCTCTTGCCAACGGAAGTGGTGTCGGCGTACGACAGAGAACACAGAGTCGTAGCCTTGTTTGGTCACCATCTCCACTGCCTGTATAAGGTGGTGTGGGTGGAGGCATGGAGAGGTGGCCTGAATATTACAGATGATGTCCACCTCTAAGGGAGTGGTGCGAAGTGTAAAAAGGGAAATACAAACTATGATTAGACAAAGTCAAATAATAGTCATTGAATTATAACAAATAATTAGTATCTGATATAACATAGAACATGTTACATAGTGTATGACTATGTATGTGACAAAAGCTAATAAAGAGCTCAGTTAAGCAGACTCTGCTGCAGTTGTTTATATGAATAAGTGTTAATTTAAACAGCAAAATGAACAGGGGTTGATTAAGTATGCAGCTGATACATACAAAACGCATGGCACAATGAGCCAGATTTGAAGTCCATTCACTTTTAAACACCAAACTAATGGCTCCGAGCTTCTGATCTGATCAACAGCAGAGAACAACAGAACTTGCCTGGGTTCATTCGGCAAAACTCTTGAATAGTTTCCAGGGAGCTTGTTGTATCTTTGGACACTTCTGCACTCCTCCTGTGTACTTGAGCCCCCCATTTCTTTGCCACCCGCTCAATCTCATCGTGGTCAGTGGATACCCACAGACTGTGGAAATGTCCCGGGAAACATCACGTCAAGACAGGAACAACTGGTTTGGTGGCGGTCATCCGTACATTCATACTGCCACGAGTTGCAATTTGCAAATTACTATATTTAACGAATTACCTGTCAAACACATCAGAGTCTATAGCTGCCCGTATAACCCATCCGATCAGTGGAATACCCGCCAGCAATTTTATGTTCTTCAGAGGAATTCCCTTGCTGCCGCCACGAGCGAGAATCACCGCAGCTACGTGTCTCTTCTTAGTAATATCTAGTTTGGCTCGTTTTGACTGATTATTTCTGTCTTCATCAGCGCTATCTACAATTTTCCTCTTCATTATAGCCACTCCCTTCAACTGCCAACTGTAGATTTTCCGGCGCATTGCTGATGATGTCATCTTGTACACGTAGGCGGTAGTAGGGTTTATTGAGAAGTACACCTTGATGCTAGTGGAGTTCCTAGACGGGTTCCAAAGGAATTCAAGTCCAGAGATCAAATTGCAGCGGGATTTGAATCAGCACTATATACAGCGCTATATAAATAAATTTGATTTGATTTAACAATCAGATTTTGCGCCATCTTTTAGTGTTTTTCATTTAAGTGGAAATCACAATATGACAATAACTTGGTTTCTGTTTATTGTAATTGTTAATTGTTCTGTTAATTGTCTGTTAACTTGTAAAGATGGGTTGCCTTATGGGTTTCCATGCAAATGTGCTTCTGGAGAACTGAGCTGCATTGCATCAAGACAGATTAGAGGTGGGAAAAGGACACATCTGTTGGCTGTACTGTGTTGTCCTTTCTCTAGACTGAGAGATGCACCATTTTGTTCCAATAGTACCATTCCTGACTGAGGGCTCTGGTTTAATAGTCACTGAGAGAGAGAGAGAGCAGCTTTGTGGAACAGTGGGTGAGTAGCAAGCCTGAACACCCAACAGGCCTGGCTTTGCATGAGCAATGAGAGCTCAGCAGCATGCTGAACCAGAAGGGCAAGAGTTTATTGGGTTCACCCTCTCACACAGGGTGAGGACTGTGTGGTATTGCAAATCAACAAGCTTACAGGGAGCTAAGCGAGGATGATGCAGGCTTCCATACTACCAGTATCACTCTCAGTATTGCTCCACTGTTGTTCTGGCTTGCTCAACATACATTACCTGGATATCTATTTTTCTTTTAAAATAGGTTCAAATTTTTTTTAAACAGGTTCAATAATCAAGGCAAAAATCCAAAAGAGGGATTTCTTAAATCAATTGTTTAACCTACATTTCTTTATTTCTGTTGTTCACAGAAGTCTGAAAAACATATTTAAATACAAATTTGTGTTATTTCATTATTTTACAAAAATGTATTAAGTGATGTTTTATAAACTTGCTCCTTGGTCTATATTTATAGTTTTTACTTTTCAGTTACCCCAACCCAATCTTTAGTCCAATATTTTCCTCAAAATTCCTCTTTAAGTATGAATAAAATACTACAGGTCTGATCATTGCTGTAAGTTAAGAAGAAGCACACTGATCAAGCTGCATTCCTGAACAGCACTCAGTTGCCATCATGATTATTTACAGTATAACACCGATGCCAAGAGAATAAACTTACTCCAGTTAGCGAGCGTTTCAGTTTACATTTTGAGTCCCCATGCAACCCATGCATGTTCACCCAATAAGCAAAAGGTTTTTAGATCAATAAAACAAGACAGTTCATTCTCCCAATTATTAGCCCAGTGCATAGTAACTACATATACCATAAAACTGGAAAAATCTAAAACATTTCAAATATGCACATGCAAGCATCCTTTAAAATATTTATATAGAATCTTGATGCCTCCATGAATTTGATAGCCCCATGATAAAACCGCCACCACCGCTGACACCATCCACCACCGTCGCTGCTGCCACCACCATCGCCGTCTGGAAAACTTCTCCGCGGCGGTGAGCCGTGACCATCTCTGGTTTGGCCAGGGCAGGTACCGGCCATGGGCCCTGCAGGGGAAGGAACACTGAGGATTCCCTGCTGGCTGGAGGCTGTGCAGAATGTGCTCGCAGAACTCCCGCACCGCACCATGGCCCGCCGCACTCTGGCACTGGTACTTTGCTGCAATGAGCGCCATCGCAGAGGTGTCCAGGGGCACAGCGCTCAGTCCAGCCAGGCTCAAGCAGTCCACATCTGTTGCATCATTACCTATAGTAGTGCACAAGAGAAACACTGAGGGATCCGACTTGTTCGTCGCAGTGTGCATGCCGATGTCCGATTTGAAAATTATTTTGCTTTATGATTTGGAAAAATGAGAGAATTCCATTTTGTTTGGCATTGTAGGCATTGGATCAGAATCTTGGATATTTTTAGATCAAAATGGTTTGGTTTTCAATGTTTTTTGTCATCATGCTAAAAAAATGTCAGTAAACACTGGACTGTGAAACCTCAGTGAATATTGTGCTCAGTAATGAAAAGCAGGTGGTGAATATTTATGCATGTTTTTTTAGCTGAATGAGTTTCTGGCACAAAACAACTTTTCCTGATTAGCTGTAGCTATATTTCTAACCATTCTAACAAAATATTTTAACAACAAAAAAAAAAATCTAATCACTGAGATCTACAAACCAAAAAATAATCATTATTTAGAAGGGTAACTAAAGGCAAAAGTAGACAGAAATCACTTACCAATATAGGCCACCTCTTTCCATTCTAGCCTCTTCTCCTTCATCAGTTTCTCAACCTCCACCTGCTTCGGCTCATTCAGAGACATCACAACACAGCCCGTTTGCTGGGACAACTTGGCTGTGAGAGTCTCCAGTGTGGGGTTCTCACTGGAAGTCAGAAGGATCACCTGATAGGACAGAGTGGAAGAAAACATGCAAAATTATAGCAGGTGTTACATTTGAAATGCTGATTTCAAAAAGTTCTGTGAGGCTCCATTATGTCATAGGTTGCTATAAAACATCAAACAGTTTTATACAGAAAGAAGTAATGCTACAAGAAGCTGTAACTGTAGGCGTCAGGTACTCTGATTCTAGAAATGTGGATTACACTTTGAAATCCAAATGGATCTGTGTAAAATATTTTCTCTCTATTTTTTTTTTAAATGCGATGCAGAAAGATCCTTTATACAATGACAACGAAAATGGCACCATGGTACAAATGTAATGATGCATACACAAGCGTAACATTTGGCACGTCAAGTTCCCAGATCAATCGTTACACTGTTTCATACACGAAGTATAACTCAGAGCAAAACTTCTTTCAAAGGATGTAACAATGACCCACAGGTGGTAGTTTATTTATAATACTTTATGGCTATTTTCTAAGAGTTTGTTAAGCATGTCTTATTTAATAGACTACAAAACTAAACGATGTGACAGATGAGCAAAGGTTGTTTTTAAAATCGCACGTGTACAAAAATCAAATGATTAACTGTAGACAGCTTTTATACAGGCTTTTGCTGTGTTGTGTGATGTATATTTAGGCATATTTTTACTTCAACGCAAAGCATGGTCAGGGGCCTCCAGTTGGCGAGATCCATTGGATCACCCTTCTGGTATAACAAGGAGAGCGCCCCTGACCGCATGCTCTCAGTGAGCAGACTCTGCCGGTGCACAACCTCGGCTACCTCCATGATCTCCGGCCCTAGGACATCCCAGAATGTAGAGTAGAACTCCACTGGTAGTCCGTCCAGGCCAGGGAACTTACGCCGGTTCATCTTGCCAAGTACCCCTGTCAACTCTGCCAGAGTAAAGGGGGCCTCTAAGCTGTCCCGGGTAGTGCTCGGAAAGCTAACCTTAAGATAAGACAGGAACTGCTCCCCTACTTCAAAGTCTGTAGTTCTTTTATTAAAAAGATTACAATAAAAATTTTGTGCAACCTCTATCATCCGGGCCGGATCCAAGCAGGTGTGGCCTTCCGAGGCTTTGAGCAATGTAAAACATTGCTCCTCACGAGCCTGCCGGACCCTCTGAAAAAAAGATGCAGTGCAGCGCTCGTCCTCCTCCACTTGCTGCAACCTGGCATTAAACAGGAGGGCTGCCGCCGACCTCTCGTGCAGGACCCTGAGTTCGTCTTTAAGGGCCTGCACTCTAGCGAGGTCTAGCTCCACGCCCTTTCAAGAAAACATTAAAAATCACCCGCCAGAAAAAGGTGTCTATTAGTGACACAGGACGGGACCAGTGCATCAAAAAAGGCAATACAGGACGAGGCCTCTACCGGAGCATAGGCACAAAGTACCCGTAGGTGTTTGCTTCTCCAGGTGACATCCACCCCCATCGCCCTTCCCGGCACGATGATGAAGGAGCTTACCTTCTCGAAGGTGCGATCCCCCAACAGAATCCCCACCCCCAAAGAGTGGACACCACCCACGCTCCAGTAGGCTTTACCTTGTGGCACTCAGATGCACAAAACATATTTGCATAAACATCACTGAATATACAATCCATCCCTGAACCACACCGAATTGGTTTGAGTAATTCAATCACAATTCGATCACAATGCATCCTGAGTGCACATACCTGGGTTTTGATTGGGTCAAATGAAAGTGTCTACTTTGTGTATTAACTCACTGGCCGCTTTATTAGGTACAGTGACTTTACATTATAAGTGCATTTTATAATATGCATATTTTTATTATGGGACTTCAGTGGTTCTGTGATCATAATGATTTGGAGGGTGGCTAAGACATCTTACATAGCAACAGATGGGCTGTACTCAATGACTGTATACTTTAATGGTCCTTATAATAAACAAATATTTCTAATAAGGTGTGTGGTGAGTATATTTATCAAGCAAATGTTTCCCTTTTAATTGGTGAATCACATCACATCAATATTCACTGCAAGTTGCTTGGCAACTGCTCTCTCCTCCTTAAATTGGCTAAGCCCCAATTTCACCATCTAAGCCCCAAACAGAGATAATATTTTGATATTTTGTATCTGCTAAGATATATCTACCACAGACTTCCAGCTACTATGACCATAACCCTGTGCCACAAGGTGTATGGGAAGGAACTTGAGGTCTGTTAGCAACAACAGTTAATCCTTAGCAACTGAAAAGAGATTTTGAGGTATGCACTCAGTAAGAGGAGGGTGATTGATCTCAGTTTGGATTTAATTAAGTTCTACTGTCAGGAGAAGCCCATTTCCCTGTGACAAACTTTTCAAAAGAAGACCAGCTTGATAATGCATATGCAATCAGGATCTCCATTTTCTCTGTTTTAAGAGAGAGAGAGAGAGGCCTTCATCTACTTATGCAAAACAATAGCTGATTGGCATAAAGATGGTTTGCAAAGGATAGAGAAAGTTAGGCTGCTTCTAAATGGGAGCAAGATACCTAGAATCGATTTTCATGTGTCTGACTAAAAGGGAACTGTGAACCGTTCTTCTGTGTGAGACTGTGGGTTGATGTACGCCAAAGGCCAAAAGTGTGCAAGGAGTTTGTTGTGTTTTGTGGGAAGTTCAATCCATCACATACAGTGAATACATCACCACAGTCTTTTACTAATTAAGCTCTTACATATCAAACTTCTAGGGAGTATGAGAAAGAATAGTCCAAATGGAATTCTTGCTGAGTTTGTACACCCCTCTAGCTCACATAGTAGAGCAGGTAGAACAAGGTGCTAGCAACCCCAAGGTCATGGGTTCCATTTCTAAAGAGCACATATGATATGAAAATGATACGTATAAGTAATTCACTCTGAATTATGGCATTTGCTAATAATTGAAATTTATGGAATATCATATCAGCAACATACCCCCTGAAAATTAATGACTAAGTGCCTTGAACACGCTGGATTGCAATTAAAGCTAAAAGGTGATATTCTGATGGATGTAGAATTTAAACAAAAATACATTTACAGCTAGTTAATTTGTTTTATATTAATACATTTATTACTTTCTATCATATGCAAAAGAAGAATGACAAAGGTTTCCAAAGACTGGCCTGCAGTGGTTGTTTAAGAGGAATGAGGCTAAGTCCTTGTTATTCACTCTCAGTGGTGTCTTGTCACTATTCCCTAGGGTAGCTCCTCTCCTCTCTTGCCTAACTAAGGTAAGCGTACAATACAGAATGATGTATCGGACTCCAGACTCAGCCTCTTTAATCTGCCCCACTGAGGAACCAGAATGGAACCTATTCTCCCCTGTTCTCTGACTCACGGTATCAGCTTCTGCATAATTTACAGTGCAAGACCTGTTTGAAAATCTTTTTCTTCTATGTCTGGTTATTTCAGTGCAATTTAAGAAGACAGTTAAGGAGAGGTGACTTTGCAGGCATGAGATCATTTTGTTTCAGTTCAGTTTAGAATTAGCTTTAGATATAGATTATTTTACTTTCTAAAGAATTATACCTCCATATTCATATTCATATTGAAAATGGCACTGGATATTGATGAGGGGTTTTAAAATTTGGTAAAGGTCAGTTAATTATGGAATGCTTTTCAGCAAAAGCAGAAAAAAAGTTGGTCTAGAACACTCTAGGAAAGATGTCAGTACTATGGTGAGGAAAGGTAGTGATGGCATTTTTAATACACATTATGTGACAGTGTAGAAATTTCAATAACTTATTATAATAATTGTTTCATCATCTTATTTAATAGTCCTCTAGCATTTTGTTAGTGTAAATGGAGAGCTTTTACAGCCTATAAGAGTGCATAAGAGTAATAAGACCTATAAGAGTAAAAAGTTCTATTTTAGGTTCCTTACTCTTCTCATTATACACACAGCCCGTTAGACTAGAACACTCTGGTAAATTCATAAACACAATGTTGACTTTTATCTCTTTCTCTTAAACAGATGATTTCAGTTTTCAGTTAAACTGCATTATACAGCTTATCTACATAAAATAGAATACTGTGTTACAATAAGAAAAGCCTAGATGACTAGAAATGTCCTTCACGTAAACTGAAAAAAATGTACTATTGTGGGGTAGTAAATCTGCTTGTGATAAATTCAGTGAAATCTAAAAACAACAGTTAAGGATCTTAGAGTAACACATGATGCAGGGTTAACATTTGATTCACATATAAACAGTTTCAGTTTCAGTACATAAGTTTTAGCTGGTCCAGAATGTTGCTGCCCAATTCTTGTCCAGAAGAGAAAGTCCTGGCAATAAAAAAATAAGATAGGAACATAGGTAAAAATACATAAAAATGTCCATAGTATTTTAATGTACATTTTACTGCTGCAAAATCAAGTACAACATACTTTCCAATTTTAATTAAAAAGTTCTTACCATTTATTTTTGAAATATTCAGTAAATGTTACTTAAATAAATTAACTTTACAAATTATATTTATTTAAATGAAGCCAATGTAATGTTTTTATAGGCAATCAAAAATATTAAGTATATTGTCAATTTTTTATGAAGTAAATAAATAGATTTTATTTTTATTGTCACTTAGCTTATGTCAAGTTATATTACTAACAATAAATATGTAAATGTTGCTCATTTTTATTTGATAAATGTCAAATGACATTAAATAACAAATAAATAATCATTTTCTATGCATTTAAAATATTTTAATCTCAAATCACACACCTAAAATACAAATTAAATGGTTTATTTTATCAACATTAATCACCAATTAATCACACATATTCACATTACCTGGGAAAGTCTGGAAACAAGTTTTCAATGGTACATTCCATAAAATATTTGATCATTTGGAACAACTGCATAGAATTAACCTTCTACCATTTGACTATTATGTCAGGAAATTTCCTCGCTGAATGTTCGCCGGGATGAGGTGGGGGGACTGGAGCCCTTATTACAAATGAAAAATCAGCAGCCGTAAATGTAACAGTCGCACAAACATGCATACCCCCACTGATATAGAACCTTTTTGTTTGTTATTGCTTTGTTAAAAAAAGGAAAAAGTATGTGTGAATGTAAATTAATTTGTCTGTGGTTCCATAAAACAATCCAGTTTATTCACCAACATGAACTTATCAAAACATAAATAAAATAGCACCATTAACATGACTAGAATATACAATGCATTTAGTTTTCTTTGATAACATATAGAAATGCATATAACATGATAGGAGATCAACAGGAGATAAGGCTTAACAACAGGAGAAAAGGTTTTAATCTGACAGAGCTAGTTAATATTGACATTATCAAAATTTTAATAGCTATATTTTAAAATTAGCAACATTAACAATCAATGCTTCTTAACTGCTTGGACAAATCCATATCAGTATCTCATCCATCCACTTCAGCCCCTACCCAATGTTCTTCTTTCAGTGTAGCTTTGACTGGTATGTTAGAGGTTCCAATCTATAATGCATTAAGATATCTAAACATTTCGATGTCCTGAAGTTGCATTTTTTGCATGACCATATAGGCCCACTGTTTCTCTCTATTGATACTGGCATTGAAACCTGTCAATCTGTCCTGATGTGAATTTGGAACCCTGATCAGACTGAACCTACGTAGGTAAACCGAATGTAGTACAAAACTTCACAAGTGCCTTTATGATGGTTTTTTACTTTAATTAACATAATGGGATTGCTTCTGGGAACCTAGTAGTTGTACACATAAGTGTTAGCAAATAACAATTTCCTGAACTAGTCTTTGGTAATGGCCTTACACAATCAATCAAGAGTCTCTTAAAAGGTTCACCTGTTACCGGAATGGGACACAAGGGAGCAGGAGGGATGACTTGATTTGGTTTTCCAACAAGCTGACATGTGTGACAAGATCGACAGTAACTAATGACATGTGACTTCATAGCAGGCCAAAAGAAATGTTTCAACAAATGCCTATATGTTTTTTGGATACTTAGGTGTCCTGAAAAAGGGTGATCATGAGCCGAAGACAGGACATGTGTTCTATAGGGCTTAGGAGCCACAATCTGCTGCACCTCCTCCCATTCACCACTTGCATTTGAAGGAGACCATTTTCTCATTAAACCCCCATTTAATATAAAGTAGCATGTTGGAGTACCAGAGTTGTCTGTACTGGCCTCAAAACAAGTGTCAAAACTAGCATCATCTTTCTGAGCAGCAGTCAAAGCAGTCCTATTAATAGGATCTGGGGTCATCCTGGGGTAAAGGCTGCTCATTCTGACGCTCTGGATTCCGAGACTCTGAACTCAAGACCGATTCATTACCTAAAAATGTTTCTGATAAGTTCACCTCACCGAACTTATGTGCCTGTGCACGGGTCATGATGCATGCAGGGAATACATGCTCTAAAGTCTGATTAGAAATGGCCACATTTTACAGTAGTTTACCCACAACCTCAGGAAGTCGAAATAGTGTTCCACCAACAATATCATTACCAAGGATAGATGAAACCCCCTTTACAGGTAACTCAGAACTAACTGCAACTTTAAATAAACTAGAGCTCTGATTTGTACACAAATTTACATGATAAAAAGGAATTCTACATACCCCTAGTTCAATTCCTTGTATTAGTACATCACTTCCGCCATATGACAACTCCGAAAACGGTAGTATACTGTCCAAAACAAACAATTGAGCTGCCCCAGTATCCTGCAGGATAGTTATGGACTTGCTCTGCTCACCTTCTGTCAATGCAACAGTACCTGAGAACACAAAAGGTTTAAAGCAGTAGGTACTTCACAATTCCCAGGGTCTATCGTCATCTTGCAATATGCATTCACTTTTTTTACAGATGTGCTGTTACGAGCATTTTTTGCATTTCAAAACAGGACACATGGCAATAAGGTACCCCTGATCGTGACAATAGAAATAGTTTGGGTATCCAAACCAGTGGTCTCATCAGGTGGTGGTGGCTCTGAACCAATAGTGGCTTTGCCGATTGGTTTACTAGTCATCGAACGACCTGTGGTCTCGCGTGGAGTTGAGTAAAAGGTTTTGTGTGTTAACACAAATTCACCTGCCAATATGGCTGCAGCAGACAAATTATCTACCTTTCTCTCATTAAAAAAAATAAAAACAAACATAATTTTATCTGGAAGACAGTGCCTAAATTATTCCAACAAAATCAGCTCTTTAAGCTGCTCGAAAGTAGTCACTCCACTCGCTGCACACCATTTCTCAAACAACCCAAACTTCTCTCTGGCAAATTCCACATACGTTTGGCTGGGCATTTATTTTGTGTTTCTGAACTTCTGGTGATAGGCTTCTGGCACCAGTTCATAAGCTTTCAAAATAGTAGACTTTACCAAGTCATAATCTAAACACTGCTCCACAGTCAAAGAAGAGCATACTTCCTTTGCTTTACCTGTAGGTTTGCAATGTAAAAGCAAAGACCAAATGCTAGGTGGCCAGTTGAGTGTGGTAGCAATGCGTTCAAAAGTAGGGAAATATGCATCAATTTTATGTTCCCTAAATACTGGCACCAACCCGATATGCCGACTTGCATCAAACATTGCATTTTCTGGAACAGGAATAGCTGGACGAGCCATTGCACTGGAGGAGCGAGGCTTAGGAACCGGCGCTCTGGCACATGTGGCAGAAACTGGTGCTGGTGAGACCACTTCCTGAGGAAGAGACACAGGCTATTCCAAGCCCATACTTATCCATACTTAAGGAAATCTCTCTTTCAGCCTCCACCTGAACCCCCGCAATCTGTAGTTCTGTCTTTGATTTCCAGCTCAAGTTCTTTTACCCTTATTTCCAACATAGGATCCCTCCCAGGAGACGGATACCTACCAGAGTCCATGGCCAACCTACCTGCAGAGCAAGTCTCAGCCTCCACTGTTTCTGTGCTCTGGGCTGAGTCAGCGGCCGTATCTGAAGAACTGCCTCTATGCAGAAGGACCCCATCTTTGGCTATGCGTGCCTCCAACATCAACTTGATATCCCTCTTAGGAGTGGAACGAGGCACAACCACATCATAGAAGTCAGCTATGAAAAGCAGTTCAACCTTACGGCATTTATCAAACTGCTCAATAGTGGGACGAACAGTAAACTCGGCCAGGTCAAAACATGGACATGGCCCACAGTCAGAAAACCACAAGCTGCCCCACCCAAAAAAAAGGGGGAAAAAAACATCTGCCAAACAAAGACCAAACCAACCAAACCAAAGATAGAGAACAGCAAAACCCCAGCCCCAAAGAAAAAGAGGGAAGGAACACAACAGAGCACGAGCCCCCAATTCTGTTACGACCCTGTCTAGGTGGTGAGGTTGCAACAGCACTGTGAAAATAAATAAATAAATTGTAGCAGGATGGTATGTGGAATCATTAATCACTGGACTGAACTGGCAGATGAGGTGAACATATACACACACATATATATATATATATGTGTGTGTGTTTGTGTATGTGTATATATGTACGTATATATATATATATATATATATATATATATATATAGGTGTAGAATCAGTGGTCATATAAATATTCCACAAATATTTTGGTCTTCAGTCTGCGTTTGAAGACTGCATGGGACTTTGCTGTTCAGACAGCCAGTGGAAATTCATGCCTCCATCTGGTAGCCAGGAGAGAGAATAGTCTTGACGCTTGTCATCCCTGAAGCTTGAAGCATGGTGTTTCAAGCCAAGCTGTACTTGAAGTTCAAAGTACTCAAGGTAACATTTCAAAATGAAAATTAATGTCCAAAATATAGACCTGATATATCTTACTGACCACCTTAGCATTATAGACCATCTCAAGGACTTTGTTCAGCTGAGGCAGGTTTACTATTAATCGCGAAGGTCAGATGTAGCTCAGTCAGTGATAGATCATTTTCTGAAATTGCCCCTAAACTCTCAAATAGTGTCCCTAGGAGATTAGGAATACAAGTTTTATATATGTTTTACATCAAAACATCAAACATCCAAACTAAAAATGTATTTCTTCAGGTTAGCTTATTCATGAGATAGTATGTATGTGGATTGTTTTATAATTCTAACTGCATAATTAACTCTCATACTGTTGATATTAGATATTTTATTAATTATATTTTATTTTGTCTGATTTTATGACTTGATTTCATTGTTTTAATAATGTAAAGCGCTTTGAGATTTTGTGTTTTTGAGATTTTCATAAATTCTTCTTCTTCTTCTTCTTCTTCGTCTTCTTCTTCGTCTGTGTTATTTTAACGTGTTATTTTAAGACAAGCTGGGGTTGGGGTTTGTTTTCTATAGAGCTGTTATGTTTTGCTGTTTATACCCTTTTATACACTTTTGTTGATTGTGACCATGCTTTCATAGTGGACCAGCTTGTTTGTGGCCTGCAAGTTGCAAAATGATTGCTTTTGAATTGTAGAGTCATTAAACTATATAATGACTTTTTTTGGAAAGTACATGTATGGTGCAAGCAGTGTGAACATTAAAACAGGAAAGAAATGACTACTTAAACAAATAGAGGCATTCTAATTTTCTTTGCACCTTTCTCTTGTGTGATGATGTCCAGTTCAATTCTGGGCCTAAGATATTCAAAGATTTCCAAAAGGTATGTGAAAATTGTCATTTTGGATTTAATGCTCACAGATCACGGGCAGTATCTGAATTCTATCCTGATAATCTTTCTGCTGAAGAATTACAGAGTGAATTTGTTGCAATACAAGGTGATACTTTGGTTAACTCCTTAATTAAATTGGAATGTACAAACCACTGGTTTCATATCTGCAGATTTTCTTATGGATACTCATGCAAATAACAATGCAGATAAAAAAGCATACAACTAAAATATTTCAGGCTGTGAATCAAGCAAAAGTGTTATGAGACCAGAATGTAAAAATATAAGCAACAAAACAAGTTGAACAGTTACTATCAAACTCCAGTCTTGATTATTTGTGCCTTTCTGAAACTTTGTTAACCCCCACAACCCAACTGGGTGTGCTTAATTTCCCATGCTTTAATATCTACCAACAAAATAGAGTTTGTAAAGTGTAAAGTGGGTGGTGTATTGATTTATATGAAGGACTGCATCCAGTATAAACACGTGGATATTTCTAACAGTCCTTGTAGTTATATCATTTTACTGTAATGGTAGTTTATTGATCACCAACTGTAAAGGCTGTGTTTTGTAGCTTTTTATTTAATGTTCTTAAACAATACATTGGCACAATTCTAAATTTTAAGCAGCCCCACTTGTTCAATATTTCCCCTGGTTCCCGACCCTTAATATCCTCCTTCTTATACAGCTTTTCTCAACTTTCTTTTTGTGAACTATTGCCAACCCTTTTTTTTGCCTGCCTGCCATCTTGTGTATTGCCTGTGCTTCCATCCTAAATTATGCCCTCTGCCTAACCCTAGGACAACACTTGGACTCTGATCTCCACTTATGACCCTGGAACGGAACAGCTACAAGCAAAGCCCCCCGCTCTTGACTCTTAGTTTAAATTATCGGTCTCTCATATTCATACTCTGCTTGTTATTAGCCTTCTTATCAGAAAAGAATTTAACCTCTTGCAATTGGATCCTTCCGTGACTGAAGTGTTTCCTATCATTACATAAATGACATTGTCAAAATATTCCATTTGATTGAAATGGGACATAGTCCAACAGCATTAACAAAGTCATCTCAATAAAATGGAATGTATATGCATGTGCACAATCTTATTTTAGTTGCTAGAAAGCTGACAAAGACACAATAAAGACAAATTTTGTGTCATATATCCCAAAGAAAGCCTTGGAGCAATCCAAGAAAGAAATAACACAAACCAAATAATAATCACCAAGAAAAACAGACCTGTGATAAATTATTGGTAAGAATTACATAAAATATATATAAATTTACAAAAATAAAAGATTGTAAGCATAATGTAAAACAGAGTCGACCTTGGTTCAGTGACACAATATGGAAGTTAATAAAGAAAAGCAATGCAGCTTTAAAACAACTATTATGATCAGGATTGAACACTGATTACTTGATTTTTAAATCTTAGAAATATGACATATGATAACAAGTGAACTTAGGAAGGTAAAGCAGTGACACTTTATTTTGAGTGGTCCTTTAGATTAAATAAACTCAGCAGACTCAGTCAACAGACTCTCACGCAACAGAGTCTCAGTAATATATCAGTGATGTAGAAGTAGTGAAGCATCTAAATATAGTTGTGTTCAAAATAATAGCAGGGTGTTTTAAAAAGTGAGTAAAGTTAAAAATTCTTATAATAGCTTTTATTGTCATATGCACAAATGCATTGAGAACACTGCACATTCTATTCCAAATCAAAATTAAAATTCTTCAAATGTGTTATTACTTTACAGAAAGTGAAGAAAAGGGAACATTAGGCTCTTAAAAAAAATAGCAGTGTCAGTATTTTTCTTTACAAACTCACATGTTTACTATATAAACTGAAAAATGCTTGAATATTGAGCTTTCTTGTGAATCACTAAACTAATATTTAATTCTATAACCACTGTTTCTGAGAACTGCTTCACATCTGTGCTGCATGGAGTCAACCAACTTCTGGCCCCTGTGAGCAGGTATTCCAGCCCAGGACAACTAGACTACATTCCACAATTCCTCTTCTTTTCTTGGTTTTGCCAAGCATTTTTGACGTCACCCCACAAGTTTTCTATTGGATTAAGGTCCGGAGAGTGGGCTGACCACTCCGTAAAATTAATCTTCTTGGTCTGGAACCAAGATGTTGCACGGTTACTGGTGTGTTTGGGGTCACTGTCTTGTTGAAACATCCATTTCAAGGGTATTTCATCGTCGGCACGATTCAACACGACCTCTTCAAGTATTTTGATGTATTCAAACTGATCCATTATTCCTGGTATGCAATAAATAGGCCCGACACCATAGTATGAGAAACACCCGCGTTTCAGGATGCCTGCGCCACCATGCTTCACTGTCTTCACAGTGTACTGTGGCTTGACTTCAGTGTTTGTGGGCCCTAGACCCAAAAAGAACAATCTTGCTTTCATCAGTCCCCAAAATATTGCGCCATTTCTCTTTAGGCCAGTGTTCTTTGGCAAATTGTAACCTCTTCAGCATGTCATTTTTGCAGCAATGGGACTTTGCAGGGGCTTCTTGTCGATAGCTTGACTTCACATAGGCGTCTTCTAATTGTAACGTTTCCCAGGTAACTGTAGACCTTCTTTGATCTCCCTGAAGCTGATTCTCTATTCTTCAATCCATTTGAATGGGAGTTTTCCATTTTTCTTCCATGTCTTTCTGGTTTTGGTTGCATTGTAAAGCATTTGAGATCATTTTAGCTGAGCAGCCTATCATCTTCTACACTTCTTTATATGCTTTCCCCTCTCCAATCAACTTTTTAATCAAAGTACACTGTTCTTCTGAGCAATGTCTGGAACCGCTCGTTTTACTCAGTTTTTAATGCACTATAACCAGTATGCACAACATCTGCTGCTTTCATCCTGTAATAGGGACCACCTGTTTGACACCTGTTTTTTCACAGAATTAATGACCTCCCTAATTGAACTTCACACTGCTATTATTTTTGAACACGCCCCTTTTAGTTAATTATTCAGTTACACAGAATCAGCAGCATACATGTCATGAATGCTGGGCCTGTTGATTTTTATTACTCTATCACACCAACTAGTACATTTTTAGCCATGTAGAAATATAATCTCTACCAAAAACAGTGATTGATATAGTTAGTGATATTGGACTGCTATTATTTTGAACACAACTGTACATTCAGTAGGTTAATCAAGAGACTTTTGATTAACTGTTTAATTATTATTTCTTTATAATGTGAATAATTCTGTGTTTTTTCATTTTATTTACAATGACCAAGTTCATCAGTAGATGTTAACCTGAGCAGTAACTGAACACATAACAGGTATAATACATACCATTTTAGCATACTCAACAAGCTGTTAGATAAGATTTTGATATCCTGTAACTGGATTTTACCTCGATTTTGTTTAGGGTTAGGGTCAGAATTAGGTCCAGGATAAAGGTTAAGACTAGGCTATGGGTTGAGTTTAAGGTTGGGGTTAGGATTAAGGTTAGGATTAGAATTAGGTTTTGGTTGAGGTTAAGGTTAGTTGGGTTGGTTTGAGGCCTGTTCACTGGTGTCTAACCCTTCCGCTTATGAGTAAACTTAACAGCATCATGAACACCCTCCTCCCCCATCATCTTATATAATGTAGGATCAAATAACACAAAAGCAGGCAACCTTTCTTGCATCCATGAGGCCATCCCCTGGAACATGACCTGTTGACAACATGCTTGATCCCTCCCATTCCAAGGGATTTGAAATTCAGCAACCAAGACTCTGAACCTGCATACACCTCTCAACACGACTTACAAAATCTGAGAGCCCCTGGCACATGTCCCCTAGCAATGGACACCCTGGAACCATTTTTCTGCAATATCTTATTTCTGCTCAGTACTGCTGGTCTTCCTGTACTGTGTGCAATGAGGCTATTGTCACTTGATATCTTTCCATACATTAGCACCTTTACCTCTCTGTCATTGTCCCTGGTGGCATAGATTTCATTAAAGCCTAGTCACTGAAACCTGGTAATAGTGGTCCACTTCTCAGAAGGCCTGCTGTTTGATGCCAATAACTATCATGCCATGTGTTTTGTCACTGTGGTATACCTAAGGACATCATGGTTGACAAGGAGTCAAAATTCACTTACCCAAGTTTGGCATAACTGAGTGAAAATTTGTTTATTTCTAGGCCTGATCCTTCATCTCCAGGCCCAAACAGCAGGCCAAACACCACAGACAAGATCTGCATTTCACTGACTATTTATATTCTTTGTATAGATCAACAGTGTTATCAAAACTGATTCTTAAAATAAACAACACATAAATACCTGCACAAAATGTGTTTATTATGTCTAACCAGTATAATTCAAAACTATATTTTTAACATATAGTTATCAACCATTATAATATGCAGTGATTACTATCTGTTGCCTTCATGCATTTTCTGCAGTAGACAACACCTTTGATAAAACCTTCACCTGGGTAGCATGAATATGTGGTTCCTGCCATCCTGAGCTTACATCGTAGCAGCAGATATTTCCAGTAGACTCAGAGGGCTATGAATCACAGGACTAATGCTGTATCCATGTTGTGGATATGCTGAACCCCATTATGATGGCAGGATCATTTGGATTATCTGATCCAGTGTCTGCACTGTTCCCTATAAGGACACTCTTTTTCCTCAAGACGTTTTGCAGTTGTGTAGTTGTGCAGTTGTAGCCTTTTGTGTTTTTTATGGTTGTGTCATTATTTTCCCTAAAGTTTCATGTTGCCTCACTATACTTGTAAATTTTGCTTGTATTATTCTGTCTCATTAAAGAATCCCTTGCATGCAGTCTGCTTGTGAATAATTATTCCATTATAAATTCACTCTGGTCCATTCTTGCTCATCAAAACAATATAAAACACTGTAAACAGTGTTAATTATAGGTATTGTGTCATTGTATGATTCACTTGAAGATTAAATCTAAAATGGGTAAATAGAGGTATTTAAGAATTTATATTTTCCTAACATCAGGTCCAAAAGCTCACATCTGAAGTCAAATTTGCTAAGGAATTATCAGAACAGAGAATATAATTGGTTGCTTTCTCTAACTTATTAAATTGGCAAGTTTGTAAGGAAATGTTAAACTTTCTTTCACACCAATTTTGGACAAAGATTTGCTTTAATAATTACAAATGGTTAATTTCTTTGAGCCAGTACTTGAAGCATAAGTTTTAGCAAACACTGCTCACGTAGCTGCTTCACTGCAGAAGATTTATATTGTGCATAAACATAGACAAAGATAATTGTCATACTACACTACACTGCCGTCACCGGATGGCACCTCATCCAATCAGAGACATACCGTGAGATCATCACCTGAGTATTGATTTCACCTGCTTTCACTTAAGTCCATGTTTAAACACTACCCAGAACTGATCTATGTTGCGAAGTATTGCCTCCAGTATTTACTGTGCGTACCGAGCGTTATTATCTAGTTTTATCTACTGTGTTTCGGTTTTGTCTTTTCTCTTTCCCGATTATCGCTTTCCTGATTATCGCATTAATTTACCTGGTTACCATAGCTCTCTGTTTTCTTTTGGCTCGGACTGATTTGCTTCATGATCTGGATTACCCCTAGCATTTCCTTACTGGTTTTGACCCTGGCCTCTTCATCCACCATTAATTTGAGTTGCAATAAAACCCCTACCTTCTGTCCGCGAGCGTCTGACTTTGCTTATCACATCACAATAATACGCACGGAGACCTCTTGCTTGTCTTCTTGTAACGGGGAAGGGATGATTTGCGAACACACTTGCGAAGTGCCGGCGCTTTGGATGTTATGAAGGACAAGATTTACGGAGGAAGCCATAATGTGAACAACGAGGCGGATATTATAAATGATTAATAAATTTAATAACAGAAACAGAACAGCACAGAACGGACAGGTTAACATAAAACAGGCTAACAAGTTGAGTACGTGAACTGGTAGACTAACGGAGAATAATGAGAAATATAACTAGAACTAAAGGGGAATACACAGAACTGGGTTGCTTATTAATGACCACCAACAACACAGGGAACAATAAAAAACTAAACAAGGAAAGCAACATAGACAGCGGTGGTAACTAAACAGGGAGCGCGGGGAGAAAGTGCATAGAAACGACGGGCGAGATCAAACGGGAATATACTAAACACATACGAGCGAAGACAAATGTGATCTAACCAGAAACAATGAGCGACAAACAAGAGACGCAGAAACTGGGTTTACATAGGAATGCAATAAGGGGCAAACTCGGAACAGCTCTAGACAAAGGGGAGGAGACACGGAACTATGGAGACTGACAAAAACCCGGAAGTAACTCGGTTGCTAGGGAAACGGGGTGTGACACTTCAGATTATGATTTTACAACAGTGACATCGTGGAGATATCATGGAAAGTCACTTAGCTCCCTAGAGTACCACACAACATATGTTGAATTCTGGGAGACTCTTTTACAGTCCCATCCTTTAAAATAACAAATTATTTGTAGTATTTAATTGTCGAAGTCCAGGAAGAAGCCATGTGTAAATATGAGACTGCAGAAAGGACAAATATTCCTGAGCAATAAACATATTTGAATAGACAGCATATGACTCCCTCTTCTTGACAACAGTCAGACCTGTTGTGTAAGTTACGTTTTTACATAACTACTAATATACCTCATGCACAATGCTGGTATAACAGCTTGTGGAGAAGTACACGCTAAGAAAATATATGTTAAAAATGACACAATTTGTCTAAAATTTTAATACATGTAAAAAGTGTATGCAGGGACAGTTATTGTGACAATGATTTAAAGTTATTGTGTACGTTTTTTTCTATCCAGCGAGTGTATAAACTAATCAACATATACCTGCACAAAATGTGTTTATGTCTAACCGGTATAATATTCAAAATGATGTATTTTTTTAAATGAGAAAAACATCAAAACATTTACTTAGTTACTATTTATTAAACAATAGTAACATTGTCACATAATAAATCAGAACCATAGTATTAATACACAAAAAAGCACAAGATAGTAATAGTACAATAGTAATTACAATATAAGAACACATTTTCAACATTAGTCAAATAAAAAAGTATGGTTCACTTTAAAGAATTCAATCTTATTACAAATTCATATACAAAGCTAGGATTAGATGTGATCTAAATAGTTAAAAATTGTCACGGAACGCTCCCCTTCCCCCTGATAACATGGTATATCCCGCCACATACAGTGGGAGATCATTGACTGTCTCATTTGTAACCATGCCCCTGTTGTCAGCACACACCTGCACATGGTTTATTGTTGTGATGTCTGTATGTATTTAATCCGCTGTTGGTATGTGCCTCTTCGTCTGTCTTTGTTACGTCTTTAGTCGTACTCATAGTCGTCTGTTTGTGATGTACATAGTCACTGTCACGGTACGGCCCCTCCTCCCAAACATCTACCCTTGTGTGTGTGTATGTGTGTGTGCTTGTGGCCACGCCCCCATGTATTTCAGAGCTGCTCCTCGTTGTGTTGTTAATGTGAGCGTAAATAAGTCCTTACTGTAAACATTAGTATTGTCAGTGTTTGATCCCCCGATGGCCTTAGAGCTACGTTGTCTTCTGTGTCTATAAATAAACGTCATTGTGTGTATCATGGCTCCTCTTTGCAGCCTGCTAAGCCTCCCCCCGTCACAGAAACACTGACCGCTGAAGGATGCCAGGAAAGAGGAGCAAGAAGAAGAAGGGGAAGAAGGCATGTAATCGTTTCTCCCCAGCCCTTGCGGGGAAATCCCCCATGTTTTTGGGAACTCTCCACATCGGTACAACAGGGGAGAGTGTTCCTGGGAAATTTACTGGGGGGCCCTGAGAGTAGTACGGGGTTGTACTCGGCGGAGTACCGTAACAGGTATGATGGCGACCAGAGCAGAGTGAGGAGTGTCAAGACATCAGCGTCCGGTCAGACTCAGAGGTCGACCATTTGGAGAATCCCGTAATGGAGGCCCTCCATGAGGATTCTCCATCTGTGATGGACGCAGAGTCAGAGAGCGACGAGCATCCAGTGCCCAAGGTTGCGCCCAAAGCACATCGAACTCGAATCAGCAAGCCCCGCGTGACTCACAAAGAGGCGGTGCCATCATCGTCTGAAGACACTACCTCACCTGGGGCACACAGCCCCAGGGCTCACATGCTTGCACGCAAGCCTCAAAGAGACAAAAAGGATGCGTCACCAGTGCCCGCCCCAGAGACAGGCAAAACCACTGGTGCGCCTCCTAAGGCATGTGTACCAAAGCCAGAGAAGCCGTCGCCACCCAGCTCAGCAAAAGGTGATCCCCCACAACAGAGTGAGACTCCGAGCCAGCTGATGACTGGGGGACAGGCTGGGGCTCCTGCCAGTTTCCCCGGACTTATTCATAACTCATTGTTTAATTATGTGCATGTACCTGTCCCGGTCACTGTCAGTCCCAGTCACATTTAATGTATCCATCGCTTTGTCTCCATTTGTGTCTGTGCCTGTGCCCATCAGTGTGTTTGTCCCTGTGTCTGTTATTGTTCTGTCTCTGTCCTTCCCTCCACTGTCCTGCTCGCACTGGCCCATGATGGTTCGCTCGGTCCTCCGGCTTCGGCATTCGACGTAGGATTTGGAGCCGTAGCCTGATAGGCTGCTGCGCCGGAAGTCTCACCATCGGGGAGGGGCTCTGTCCCGGTACGGCCCCTCCCCCCAAACGTCTACCCTTGTGTGTGTGTGTGTGTGTGTGTGTGTGTGTGTGTGTGTGTGTGTGTGTGTGGCCACGCCCCCATGTGTTTCACATCTGCTCCCCGTTGTGTTGTTAATGTGAGTGTATATGTAAACGTTAAAGTAAACATTAATATTGTCAGTGTTTGATCCCCCGATGGCCTTAGAGCTATGTTGTCTTCTGTGTCTATAAACGTCTTTGTGTGTATCACAGCTCCTCTTCGCATCCTGCTAAGTCTCCCCCCATCACAGTCGCTGTTGAGTGTTACTCCGTTTCACCCTGCATGTTATACATGAATGCTGTTATGTTTACCATTAGTGTTTTGTTAATAAACATCTGTCCACAACGAGGAAGTCAGTGCGTCCTGCTCCTTGCCCTGCGGCACACGGGCCATTACAAAAACATTTGCATTTGCAACTAAAAGTTAATTTTATTCTTATACAGTGTCTAATGTCAACATTGAACTTTTTTATAAATTCATCACAGCTTGGAAGGTTGTTAGTTTCATTTTATGTGAATTACAATATTTTTATTCCTAAAATGTCAGTTAAAACACTATAACAAATAGTTCTCATATAGAAATTTCATAAACACAAAAAAAGGTTGAGGATAGCAACCACACCCAGGTCTTCCAGGTAGCAAGTGTATGCTATGACTACTAGCATAGCATATGACTTTGTTATAGCAGACAGAACACACATTTAACTTCTGGCTGACCATCACACTCCATCTCACTGCCCACTCCTTCAGGGAGCATACCTGTGCACTTCACACCTTCCATGTGTCCCTCACACCTCCACCCTTCATTCAAGGGGACCATGCATGCCCCTCACCAGGGGTTCACACCAGACCATCCCATTTCTGACACCATTTGTGACAAAGGCTGAGGGCAGCAACCACACCCAGCCTCAAACCTGGGTCTTCTACAGAGTAAACATGCTCTGACCTCCAGAGCTAGCTGAGTAGGTGAGCACCTGAGGGCAATGTATAAAAGAAAATAGAAGGCACTTCTGATAAGATGTGGAACTGAGATATTGTAATTTATCATGAGTAAAATAAAAGATGACCACAAATGTTTTTGTCAAGTAGGTGGTGCTAAAGAGATGTTCTAACTCAAGGGTGCCTAAATCTGGTCCTGGTGATCTACCACCCTGCAGAGTATAGTTCCAAGCCTAAACTTTATCCAATTAATCATGGCCTTCAATGGGTCCTTACTAGTAGTGCCAGTTGTGGTAGATTAGGTTAGGTAGATTAGGTAAACTCTGCAGGGCAGTAGATCACAAGGATAGCACTTAAGCATCAGTGTTCTGAAATTAGTCTGTGAATATTTTTGCCACAGTATTAGTCCTGTGGTCTGACTTCACTCAAGAGCTTTGCAGCAGTTAAGAGGAGAAGCCATTTAATGTAATAGGATTGTACATATTATATATGTAGATTTTATGATTGTATACACACATGAGGGAGCGGAATGAAATGCAAGCAGTTTTACTGACGAAACAGGACAGGTTAGAGGAGTCAGGCAGGTACTCGTAATCAGGAAGTGTCCGGAAGACATCCAGGGGTCAGGAAGGAGACGAGGTCTGAAACACAGACAGGATTCGAAAACCAGGAAGTATCTGGAATGCTTGGTATGCAACATGGAGTTGGCAATAGCTCACAAAGTGAGTGCGAGGGAGGGGAGTTTAAATAGGGGGGCAGTAATGAGAATAGCATTTAGGTGTGTACTTAGTACTCTGGCGAACCAGATTGGAGATGTCTGCGAGAAGAGGTAGACGTGGCAGTGTGGGGATAAGTGGTTCCTAGTGTTTGTAATAGTAGAACTGAACAGAATAGTCACTGTAAATTGTGGAATACAGTGGATTGTTTGTAACCGACAAACTAGTGTAAATAGCCAATGAAAAAATGTTAAAAGGCATCATCTTCCATTTTCTTTCATTACTTCAAAGGTTACAAAGGAGGTAGCTGAGTTACTTCATGTACCTATTAACAATGTAGGGAATTTGTTATCTATCCTCACTATTGATCCAGTCCATTTCTAATTCTTTTGGCAATTATGGGAGAGCAGGCAGGAAAAGGTTATAGGGTGTTTAGTAAATGGCATTTTCCAAGAAACAGACATGAATGATGATGAGTGAGGGAAGAGGGAGATGCTTCTGGAACTTGGAGAAAGGTTAAATTCGGAGTGATAAATGATCAACTGTACTGACTGCACTGTTCTGGGCCCAGAGATGATTTACAAGATTTTTTTTTAAAGTAATGGTTTGTTTATAATAAATGGAAGGATTTTAAGGAAGGCATAGAAGAGAAACACTCCTGAATATTTGAAAACATTCTCTGATGGCTCCCATCCACACTGTAAGTCTTCCTGTTTACCTAGGAAAGTATTCTGGGTCTAATATAATAAAAAGTGAATAGGGGCATAATATTATGTATTACTAATTCTAGTCAATACCTCTATAGTGTTTATAAAATTTTAATAGGCAGTCATCCTGCATTTTGCCAAAATCTGCTCTTTCCTATGAATTCTAAAATTTATTCTGTACCTTCAAGCTGGACATGAGGAACTACTTGTGCTCTTTTTGACTGACAAACACCACCCTGTAAACACCACCCTGATGGACTGTGTTTCTTTTGTCCTCTCTGAAAGATCGACAAAGAAAGTTGTCCGATTACACTGCGCAACCAGACACCTACCCTAATCTCCCTTATCTATTCCTCTCTGTCTAGCCAAAGTCCTCCCTCTCTGTATAGCCATGAACCTGGGTTTCAACTTCCTTTTTCGAAAGCCTTTTCAGATACTTGCTAATGGCTTTTACTGAAGCCAGTAATCTTCTCCAATACTCCCCCTCCACCCCACAGTTCCCAAACAACCGGACCTCAGTAGCCCATGCATAATTAAAGAAGCTTTTATCACATGCTATTCAAAGTCACCTCAGGGCATTAGAGTTAGCTGGGGTCACTGAACTGTCCTTGGAGAACTGATGCATGACCACAGTGCAGGCTTTATCTGTCCTTCACACCTTCATGCTCCCCGGCTATGGATAATAAACCACATCTCTCTGTGGCATTTTACTGCCAGCTAGCAATTCAAGACAAAAACACCACCAAATCCCATGAGCATGGCAATAAAGGCATCCTTCAGGAGAAATAAATCAACAAAATAACAAAAACTCATTCAGCAGCATAGAGGTCAGAGGGAGCCTGCAAGACATTAGGTCATGCCCCTTATGGAAAAAGTATTCTGGGCATCTTGCTTCCATATAAGGACAGTGACAAAAACACAAAAGCAGCTCAGAAGTGATCAAAGCTTTGATTGACTTACTAATCTCACAAAAAATATGTAGGTCCTGATGCACATTAACCACAAGCAAAGCAAGTGTGTGCTCTGGCACTCGGAATTTCAAGCATCTTTTGTGCACAATTATTGAACTGCAATGGTTTAGGAGCTATCAGAAGTCGCAGAGGGAATGGTCTCATTAATGGCACTATGAAAAGTGTGATTGCTTTGCATTCATTTGAATTTTTAATTCACATTTTACACAGCTCCACCCTCCTCAATATTCAGGAATTAGTGTGGTAGCAAAATCACCATAAGTTATCTCAGGGGATTGTGATTTGTTGCCTGAATATATTTGACTTTTGGTGTTATCTGATAACCTCGCTACCCCCAAACACTTTGAAGTCTAAAGAGTCATCTCAATTTGTTGAAATTAACAAGAACTATTGGCTTGTTTTATAGAGCAAGTCAGTTTACAACAAACATTTTTGATAGCTGACATATCAGATTCATGTAATGAATTGAAATTGTGCATTTCAAGGTTGATAGTGTCGCTGACAATGATGAAGGGAGCTTTAAAAACAGGAAGGGAAACCAAACTTTAACTGTGTCCACCTAAGAATGAAAAATGTCCTTACTACAAATGACAAACCTTTTATTACAGCTGAAGGGAACAAGTAAGAATGAGCTGATCCAGCTCTTAAACCCTGGTCCTACAGGTGGTAAACATGTGCCCCAACAACTGCTCCAAAGAGCCAGCTCTCTGGCATAGCAGCCAAAGCACCCATTTCACCTCCCTGAGCTGACGATCTCCATCACACCCCCCTCTCTCCTTTAGGGGGTGACTGCCTGTGTCACCACACTGCGGTTCCTTTTTGGATGTGCGCACCTGCACTTCACCCCTTCCCTGGGTCCTTAAACACTATTCTGAGACTGATGAACTCCTAATAGTTTGATGCATGCAAGTGTGGTTTTACTTAAACCAGAAGTAGTATCTCAGTGTTGTCAGCTCAGTTTAAACTGGTACGGTTAAATATGCTTGATCACACTTTACCATGGTAGGACTTGTACAAAACACAAGGCATTATGTTTTTACTTGCAAAGACTGTGTGAATGTTTACACTCATCTCAGGACTAGTGGATTTTTCTTTGCAGGAGTGTGACCCATTTGCTGTTATCACAGGCACCAGAGAGCAGAGCTAAACCCAAAGGTATTAAAATATCCATGTGCTGTCTTCTGTCTGCTGTCAGCATCTAATAAACCTCCCATGTGGATGATGTATGAACATGTCAGCTGTGAAAATTATGGTTCTCTGACCCTTTGGGAAGCAGCTGCAGCTTAAAGCCACCAATGCACCACAGCTCTTCTTGTGTGTGTGACTTTGATGAATTGAGTCACATATAGAACATATTGTATGCCATCATCTGAGTTTGGGAGTCTGGGAGGGCAAAGAAAAGTCTTTATGATTTGACCTTAGAGATACTGAATCTCTCACTTGTAGTATGGTAATAACTATATTAGTGCAAGTATTACATTTTTACTTGGATTTTAGAATGCAGAGAAAATGAAGCACTTGAGCCAGTGACCTTCTACACCATGAATTCTGAAATCAATCCAAAGAAGAATGTAGGTCAGGCAGTAAGCTCCTGCAAAAGCCAAAAAGGGCTGTCATAAGACTCATCAAGTCTTAAACAATGTACGCTTATGTACAATAACTTTCTTGCCCAATGCCTACAATGCCAAACAAAATAGAATTCTCTCATTTCTCCAAATCATAAAGCAAAATAATTTTCAATTTGGACGTCAGCATGCACACTGCAATGAACAAGCCAGATCCCTCAGAGTTTCTCTGCTGCACTATAGGTAACGATGCAACAGATGTGGACTGCTTGAACCTGGCTGGACTGAGCGCTGTGCCCCTGGACACCTCTGTGATGGCGCTCAATGCAGCAAAGTACCAGTGCCAGAGTGCAGCAGGCCATGGTGCGGTGCGGGAGTTCTGTGAGCACATTCTGCTGCTGAAGAAGATGCGTACCCTCCAGACAGCAGGGAATCCTCACTGCCAGAGCTTGCCACCAGGCCGAGTATCACTGCGCCTTCCTCCCCCTGCGGGGCCGAGGGCTTGGCCAAACCGGACCTGGTCACGGCACACCGCTGCGAAGAAGTGTGTCCGGCGGCGGCCAACGGCATGCTCTGCTCCCCACTCCCATGTCCCTCTTGGGGGACAATGGGGGCAGCGTAAGTCACAGGACCGGCCCTCGTACCAAAGTACTCGGGGTCACACTATCACATGCTGACAAGGGTTTAAATACAGACAAAACACTTAACACCAAATCCTGTGCAGGTGTGTGTTGTCCCAGGGGGGCGTAGTTACAAATTAGACAACCGTGAATCCCCCCTACACGCGGCGGGCCGTACCACGTGACTCGTAGAGGGAGGAGCATTCCTTGACAGAATTGAATTTGGCCCAGTTGTACTATAATTGGTAGTTTATGAAAAATATCAGAAAAAAAAATCAAATGTTTCTTAATCTGGGACTAAACAGACATCACCAAAGAAAGACACTGATATCAACATGTTATGATTCAGTGTTTTTTAAATGTCTAATTTTTCCACTTCCACTTCACACAGTATGTTGCATAGGATTTAATGTTCACTTTAGTTTCATTTAGAAAGGATAGCTGTTTTATTTGCTATGTTTGTTTTAAACACTCTAAGCTTATGTGAGGTTTATGTGAGTGTAAAAAGTGGTGGTGTTATGAAAATGTGATGTGTAAAGGGTAATGAAGATATATTATGTTTCTATACATTGAACATGGGTCATTCTTAATACATATGCATTAAAAATAAAATGGTCATTTTTAAATTCAGATAAGATCATTTCTGTACTTTTGACATTGACTGGGCCTTTTGACATTGACTTTCTTGCCCACAAGGTAGCGCTATGCTCAGCTCTGTTGCCATCCTAGATGAGTGCGAGCCACTCCCACCTCGTCTCTAATGGACAATTGTATTAGCTCAGTAGCTGCACTCCATCACTGTCAGTAAACTGGTCCCTCAGCACCGATGCAAGCATGTGTCTTCCAACACTGTCTGGGCCAATGGATTACCCTCCACATCCCCTCCCATTATCATGTATTCCAAAAGCTGACTGAGTGATTAACTGATTTTGCACTAATGAACTCATAGGCATTGTGACATGGCAAGTACAATTCTCTTAATGCTGTGCAGTTACAGTTATAGTATCAAGGAACTCTAAAAATGCTGGCCACAAAACCAGAGAAACAGGAGTTTGTTATGCTTCCAGATTAAAATATCTCATAAAACATGTCTGCTGAGAATTTTATGAAGCAAATCTAGTCCTACCAAGCCCACCTGTGGCCCCATGGCAGGCTGGGGATCTGACAGCTGTGTTTACTGAGGGAGAGTGGCAGAAAGCCGGGGGCGGGGGGCTCTAATAAGGTGACAGGAGCCAGCAGGAGCTAGGCTGCTGCTGCCAGCCTGTCAATCACTAGGTGCACCTACGAACAACGCACAGGGTCTCATAAAGCCCTATTGATCCTCTTTAATTGGTTTTGTCACACAAACCATGAGCCAGACTGCAAAGAATAGGAGCGCCTCCAACTGCATTGATCCTACTTCTGGGTCTTAACCAAAATTCTTACACTGACCTTTAATTAACTAATTACCCATCTCTGGGAGAAAGAGGAAAAAATACATGTCATGGAATATACATTTTCAACACTTCAAAAAATAATAGGTTATATAAATGCTAAAATAATTTCCATGCAATAAATGGTATCATGATAATCCACAGTACTGAACAAAAGCTCTCCTATTTAGCAAAAGAAGCATCGCTAAGCTACAAATGGAAATGAATTCATTGGGTTCCTGAATAAAAATGACATACTATCTCTCTGAAATGGCCAAAGACATATTCTCCAATATCTATCTTGCCAGAAAAGACACTCTCTGAGGCATGTTTTTAC